>NC_091469.1:269000045-269345879 GCF_036971445.1 Narcine bancroftii | reverse complement strand
ACCGGTCTACTGCAGGGGGCAACCTCTGTACCTGCAGGAGTGTAAGGGAACAGGACAACACCTGGCCGGCTGTCAATCAGTCGGCCTGAATGGATCAAGCCCCACCCAGTTGGGTGTTGATCACCCTCTGGGATATAAGCCTACGTCGGCCTCCTGAAGTCTCACTCAGAGTTGCTGCAGCTACAGCCAGCCTGGTTCTGTGGAAGTCTTTGTGGATTAAACCCTGTTGTACAGTCTTTACCTTGTGTGTGTCTGATTCTGGCTAACAGCGCACCACACTCCCCCTTTTGTTGGTGGAGCTGGAGGAGGCCTTGAAGAAGCAGGTAAGTGTAGCCATTTTCTTGTATCCATTTCTGTTCAAAGTGCAGTCTGATAGTTACTTGCTCTCACTGAAACAAGCACCAGACCAATGAGCACACTTCTTCCCCAAATGTGACCTTAAGCAAATATAACCAATAACATGTGCTTTTTTCTTATTTTTGTTTTATTTCATTTCATTTAATGAAAAGATTTTCACTTTTAATATGATAAATATAAATTAATTAATTAAATGCAAAGTTTGGCGTCAAAGACTTGGCCTGCTGGTGGGTGGAGGGATCACAATAACTCATTTGGGGGGGCATAGCCCATGAATGCCCCCCCCCCCCCCCATGACACCGATCCTGCATCTCCTTCTCTTTCTCTTATTGTTAGGGGCACCAGTAATGGTAGTGGTACTTCTTTATGTACTTTTACAGCCATTGGAACATTTAGCTGTGGAGGATTGTAACTGTGGGTGCCCAAGAGATTGAGCAGAGACGCAATTCACCTGTGAATTGTTAAGACAGAAATAAGGGGAACAAATTCCAGTCACAAAGGATCTCAACTGACTTTAACTAGAACCGTTAGGGTGCCAAAGGCATGAAGAAAGCTGAAGAGTAGGTACTTGAAGATCCTTTAATGGGATTAATGGGCATGGGACGGGAAGTAAATAGCTTTCTCAGTTTAGAAAGGAAGACAATGAAGGAAAAAAATAATCAGATAAAAGGAAAATCCTCATGCTTTTTTGATGAAGGGAGGGAAGAGATTTGGAAAGTGGGGGCCAAATCATTTAATGATTTATCGTACTGGAGGAAAGCATGATTTTTTTTTGAGATGAAGTGTGGACTATTTCAGGGCCTGGGAACAAGATGAGCATCACGATGGCATCATAGGTGAGCCATATCGTGATGGAGATGGTTGAAAATCTGGAAGACCAAGAGGATAGTACGGAATGCAAAGTAATTGATATCTGGGTTCAAAGAATTCTTGTTCCTTAGATTTGCATTTGAACCTTTGACGGAAAACGGGTAAGTGAAGAAAGAAGGGGCAGTGTTTTAAGTTGAGAGTTTTAATGTTGGAAATTTTTTTTTTGCACAGAGTTGTTGCTATCAGGAACATACGGCCAGAGGAGGTGGTGGGATCAGATTTAATTACTATGTTTGAGAGGCACTTAGATTGAAGAGGCAAAAGAAGATATGGTCCTGTAGCAGACAAATGGGATCAATGTAAATGGACAAAAAGATCTGCATGAATAAGCGAAAAGCACAGTGATTAATGCACGTAGGTCTGGCGGTAACAATAGTTGGTAACAAACTGGCGCCAACAGAGCATCAGAAACCCACATGGGCAAGTGAGGTCAGGTGTGGAATTTTCCACTTGTGGCGTCATGTTGGTACTAAAAAAAATACAGATTTAGTAGCATTTTGGATTTTCGGATAAGGGATACTCGACCTATATTTAATAAGAAGTACAGCCTTAGATATCTTTGCCTTTAATAATTATTCTGAAGTGGCAGTCAATTTGATTAAGGAATAGATTGCCCGATAGTTATTCAGGGTTTGTTCTGTCTGTTGCTATTGTGTGTTCCCTTGATCTTGAATCGTTCACACCTGAAACCCATCCATAATTTTGAAGACTTTTAGCAACTGTCATCTTAAGCTTTTTTCTTGCTCAATTCTTCCTAGGGGCTACCTTGTAGAAACCACATTCTATTATCCCAGTCGTTTTCAAGCTGCCCCCTAACTCACATTCCACCTTGAGTATTCCCTATACCATAGGTGCTCTGTGATTATTAAGGGATTGCTTAAGGTGGTATGTGGGTGGAAAGAAAAAGGTTTGAAAACCATTGTTTTAATCGTACCTCATTGACTCGTTATGTGCACGGTTTCATAACTCCAAAGGAAATGGGCCAACAACAATTTTTCTCAAGTAAAATATTTCAGTAACAATTGGGTCTAGAGCAGAGATTCTCAACCTTCCCTTCCCACTCACATAGTAATTCCTTACTAAAGCATAGGGATTGCTTAAGGTGGAATGTGAGTTTTTTTTTGGGGGGGGGGGGTTTGAATGTTTCCCTAAATTCACATTCTGTGTACTTTTATATGGCCAAGTCTCTGCGTTAGTCTACCTGCCCTTTGATTCAATATTTTTATTCTTTATCATGAACCCTGATTGAAAATGTACATCTAAAATATTGATCTTGTTTATTCTTTGTTTTTTCATCAAAGTACTCAATAAGATTGGTGAAACTTTACATTCTTCAAGGCAAAGCTTCTAATACCTTTTCCTACCACTGATAACATGATTTCCTGGATTAGCGCTAACTCTGCCACTCAGATACGGTGGAAGAAACTGTAAAATTAGAAGAGCCAGAGGTTGCAAATATTTACTTGGAAGAATGATTAAGAATCATGAGCTCAATTGATTGGCCAATGAAATTAATTCATATTATTTTTCCTGAATTGGCTGTTAACAACATGATGTATCTCCAGGCATCATATCGATGAGTGAATATATCACTCATTGAAATTTAATGTTGCCTTGATTTAGATCAGAGATGTAGGTAGATTACAAAATCCCATCAGTTCAAAAGATACGTTTTCCCAGTTTAGAAATGGCAAACTTCTCTTCAGATACCTCCATGGCTGATTTCATCCATTTGCAGATTTTCAGATTTTTTAGGGATCATAAAACATGCCTAATTTAAAATAGGTCTCAGTCCCAGAAAAAAAATGTATTTTTTGGGGGGGGGGGGGACTATCACTGTTCATGGGAGGTGTTTGAAGGGAATGCCTGGCACTTAAAGCTCCCTTTTAAAATAAGAAATAAAAACGGAACTGCTGGAACTATTCAAAATGTCAGACAGCATCCGCAGGGAGCTATGAAACCTGCAGATCATTTCTAACAGTTCTGTTTTTACTTCAGATTTCTAGCATCTGCAGTTCTTTGCTTTTCCCAATGTAATTGTTCTGTGAAACTACATCAAACCAGATGAGTCGCTTTGAATACATTCTCCTTCCTTGCTCACTGATAGAGGAATGGTGTTTACAGTCATCATGCAGCTGGCTCTATGACCCTGGCATTTGAATGCGTCGGGTGTGCTTTGTTGCCTCTATCCAGCTCGTTCCTGATTCGTGGCCGGTGTTGTCACGTAAACTGCAGCTGTCTCTGGGATGAAGAAGCTACTTTTGGGGTGCCAGCCAGTCTGACTGCCTGCAATCAGAGAAAAGCAAAGTCCCTCTCGACCTTTGCAATCAACACTCAGCAAATCATGTTGAACAAGAGAGACAGCACCCTCTGCAGGCCAAACAGAAAGAATCAGAATCAGAATCAATTTATTGTTATGAACAAGTCACAAAAGTTGGTGTTTTGTGGCAGCATCAACGTGCAAACATTCATATTATAAACCTTTTTATAACAATAATATAAAAGATAAAATAATAGTGCACAAAAAATAAGGCAGTGTCTTTGGTTCACTGATATTTCAGGAATCTGACAGCAGTGGGGAAGAAACTGTCCTTGTGCTGCTGAGTGCTCGACTTTATGCCCCTGTCACTTTTTCCAGATGTAACAGAGTGAAGAGGGCATGGCCTCGGTGTTGGGGTCTTTGAGGATAGAGGCTGCTTTTTTCAGACACTGCCTCATGTAAATGTCCTCGATGGAGAAGAGTCTGGTGCCTGTGATGAGTTGACAACCATTTGGAGTTTATTCTTGACCTGACAGTTGGTGCCTCCATACCAGGCAGTGATGCAACCAGCCAAATGCTCTCCACAGTACACCTCTAGAAGTTTTAGAGAGTCTTTGATGACATACTGAATCTCCTCAAACACCTCACAAAATATAGTCGCTGGCGAGCCTTCTTCATGATTGCTTTGACATGGAGGGTCCAGGATGGATCCTCAAAGATGATGACACCCAGGAAGACTTGATAAAGACTGGGTCATGTTCCCCTGACTTCCTCCTAAGTCCACAATCATCTATTTTACTAATGTTGAGTGCAAGGTTGTTGTCGTTTCACCATTCAAAGAGCTGAACTCTCTCCCTCCTGTACGCTTCCTCATGGCCGTTTGTGATTCTGTCGACAACTATGATGTCATCGGCAAATTTGTAGATAGCATTGGAGTTGTGCCTGGCCGCAGAGTCATGGGTGTACATTGAGTAGAGCAGTGGGCTAAGCACGCATCCTTAGTACCTGTGTTGATGATCAGTGAGGAGATGTTGCAGGGAGTGATTTAATCCTGCTGTGTTATATTAAAGCTAGTGAAGTAACTTTCTACATTATAAAGCAACCCTTTGCTTGGAATATGGAGGTACTCAATACTTATAAGTTAACCAAATGTTAACAAAAGCTCAATGCTGAATAGCCATTTTAGTATAAATGTTATGTCCCAGAGTAATACAGAAAGAGGAAGAGAGAATAAAAAGAGATGGCAATGATCCAAGATTTCTCATTGCTCACCTTACATTATTAACATTTTGTGGTGTGTATTCAAGGTAACATCACTGTATGGTGCAACTTCTCTGTTCACTATTGATACAGTGGAATATCATTTAAATTTGATTGGAATGTAAGACGGGGTGGGGTAGGAGGGGGGAAGGAAACAAATATGAAGATGTTGGGAAGATCTCTGCATATAACTAGCCTGCGTGTTATGTGAAATATTCAGTTTCGATGTCTTAACCCCACTGACAACCAAATGGACATCAAACTCATTTTGTATATTGAACTCAGAACTGTGAGTGTTGGCTCTACTCTTTCTTCTCCTGACTGTATCGTGATATGGTTGAAAAGGTCAATAATCTGGCTTTATTGACCATAACACTTGCTCTATCCTATTCCAGTATAATCTTTTAAACAATTCTGACAATAGTCTATGGACAATAATCTAATGATGCCTGCCAATGGCTGTAAAATGGTAACCAGAAATTTTAAAACCTCTTATTAAAATTTATGTCTTAAATTAGGTTGTTGGTTGACATTTGTTTTTGCCCTACAATTAAATTTGAGCAGCTGAGGAATAGATAGAATGAGAAATTTCCTGCAAATGACCAGAATTACTGATTTAGAGGTGGGATTTGGACATCAGTTGCTTGTCCAGTACACCATGACAGCCGGTATAATCAGAAAATTAATTAAACATTTAATTGGAAATTGAAGTTATCAAAGCTGAATGTAATAGCTGACTGAACAGTACCAACAATGACTCCATTTAGATTTATTTATTAGATGTATTTATTATTTCTAACCATATAACAAACACAGCACAGCAAACAGGCCAACTTGGTCCATCTAGTCCATGCCGAACACTTTCTCCCACCTATTAAAGGAATTGCTCACACTAGCCATCTGAGACTGTCATATGTACAAAGAAATATTTATTTATTTGTATAGATGAAATACTGTATTGTTTGTCTGTCTGTGTATTATGACTGGTTGTGTGTCTGCATGTCTTGCACTGAAGAACGCTGTTTCATTGGGTTGTACTTGCACAATCAGAAGACAATAAACTTGACTTGATTTGACTATTGTCAGCTGAACCAAGAAACAGTGAAAATTTTATTTTACATGCCATTCAAAGACCAACAAATAGTCAAAAACAAAAAGGGTGAAGTTCTTGGGAGTCACTATCTCAGTGGATCTTTCCTGGACCCAACACACGAATGGCATCGTGAAGAAAGCGTGTCATCGCCTCTACTTCCTCAGGAGGTTGTTGAGGGTTGGTATGACATCAGAAACCCTGGCAAGTTTCTACAGAGGTGTGGTGGAAAGTGTGCTGACTGGTATGGGGACCCAATACTCCTGCAAAAACTAGTGGACACAGCCCAGGATAACGCAGGCAAAACTCTCCCATTTAGAAAACTCTCCCTGCCATTAAGAAAATCTACATGGAATGCTGCCGTTGGAGAACAGCAGCAATCACCATGGATCCACACCGCCCAGCACACACACTGTTCTAACTGCTACCATCAGGAAAGAGGTAGAGGTTCCACAAGACTCACACCAGCAGGTTCAGGAACAGCTGCTCCCCCTCGACCATCAGACTCCTCAACAACAAACTCAATCGGGAGGAGTCACGTGATGGAGTAGTGGCCGGACGGTGAACTCCAGCCCTCTCCAGAAAAGTCGGAAAAAACAAAGGAAAACACAAAGGCACAAAAATAAAAATTAAAGTAAAGTGAGTATAAAGGTGGAAAGAAGATAGCGACGAAAAAAGAAAAATCGAAACCAACGGTAAGAAGAGAGGAAGAGAAGACAACGGAAGAAGAAGGAGAAGTCCTTACCTGCTCGAAGAGGCCCGCGGTGGAGTGAGAAACCCGCTCCCTCAGGTCGGTAGAAATTGGACTACAAAAATGGCTCACTGAGCTGAGTAAAAGTGCGCAACCACGCATGCGTGAGGAGTCGCGCTGTGCGCGATGCGCATGCAAAAAAACACACCGACGGGAGGGGTGACCAGCTGGGGAGTCGATCTCCACAGCCGGCAATGACAGCTGCAGAACACCTGCAGCAAGAGGAGAACATAGAAGACAACGAAAACAAGAAAGAAGAGAAGAAAAGGACAACAAAGAAACAACAGATGGCCAACCCAGAGGAAGAAGAAGAGGAAGAGGAAGAGTACAGTGAAATAGAAGAAGAAGGGAAAGGCAAGACAAAGGATATACTTTCTCTTATTAAAGAATACATGGAGTCATTTAAAGAATGGCAAGCACAAGAATTTAATGAATTAAGAAGAAGAATAAACAATACAGAAGAGAAAATGAATAAAATAGATATGACCTTATCAGAAATGGGAAAAAGAATGGACAAGGTGGAAGAACGAGAAGCAGCAGTAGAAATGGAGGTAGAGGACTTAAAAAAGAAATTAGAGGAACCTAATAAAAAAGTTAAAGAGACACAAGAGCTGTTAGCTCAGGAAATAGATATAATGGAAAATTATAACAGAAGAAATAACATAAAGATAGTGGGCCTTAAGGAAGATGAAGAAGGCAAGAATATAAGAGAGTTTATAAAAGATTGGATCCCTAGGATCCTAGGATGTCCAGAACTACAGCAAGAAATGGAAATAGAAAGGGCACATAGAGCATTGGTCTTTAAACCACAACCACAACAAAAGCCAAGATCTATTTTAGTAAAATTCCTAAGATATACTACAAGAGAAAAGGTACTGGAGAAAACAATGGAAAAAGTAAGATAGGACAACAAGCCACTGGAGTACAAAGGGCGAAAAATCTTCATTTATCCAGATATAAGTTTTGAACTCCTGAAGAAGAGAAAGGAGTTCAATACAGCAAAGGCGATTTTATGGAAGAAAGGGTATAAATTTATACTAAAGCATCCAGCGGTATTGAAAATATTTATTCCAGGACAGCAAAACAGACTATTCTCGGATCCAGAGGAAGCACGAAAATTTGCAGAAGAATTACAAAATAGACTGAGAGATGAAGACGTGTAACAAGAGTACAAAAGACTGCGAACTAAAAAGACACATAAGTTTTGAACTCCTGAAGAAGAGTTCAATACAGCGAAAACGATCTTATGGAAAAAAAACTATTCTCGGATCCAGAGGAAGCAAGGAAATTTGCAGAACAACTACAAAACAAACAGAGAGATGAAGACATGTAATAAGAGTAAAAATGACCATGATTTATATGTATGTGGGTAAAGAGGTATATGTGTGTATATGTATAGTGTGCATACATGAATGTATCCGTATTTAGAGGAAAATATAGAGAGTATAGACAAGAATTAATAAGGGAAGGAAATGGAATAGAGGGAATAAGGAGGGAATTAAAAGAGTGACCTTTGTTACATATGAAAAGTGAAATCTTTTCTGGGGGGGCTGGGTGGGGAGGGGTTACTGTCACTACAAAATCAGCTGACGCTTGCGAGTGAATTCGCAAATCCAAATGGAGAGGGGAGATGTGGTTGTCCGACAAGGGATAAAGGACAACTCAGGAGGGGAAGGGGAGATTGGGGCTAAAGAAGTTTTAAATAGGAGAATAAGGAAAATGTTTGATGTTTTAGGAATGTTGTCTTATAAAGGGTTCAAAACAAGAAAACAGAAATGGATAAGAAGGAAAGGTAATGATGGAGAAATGGAAAGGGAAGATAAACAAAGTATAAAATGGCTACATTGAACTATATGACTTTAAATATTAATGGAATACATAACCAAATTAAAAGGAAGAAACTGCTAAATTTACTGAAAAAAGAAAAAATTGATATAGCATTTGTGCAAGAAACACATTTAACTGAATTGGAGCACAAGAAATTAAAGAGAGATTGGGTAGGACACGTAACAGCAGCATCGTATAATTCAAAAGCAAGAGGAGTAGCTATATTAATTAGTAAAAATGTGCCATTTAAAATAGAAGAGGAAATAATAGATCCAGCAGGGAGATATGTAATGATAAAATGTCAGATATATTCAGAGTTTTGGAATCTACTCAATGTATATTCACCTAACGAAGAAGATCAAAAGTTTATGCAAGATATCTTTTTGAAGATAGCAGATACCCAAGGGAACATATTAATAGGAGGGGATTTCAACCTGAATTTGGATTCAAATATGGACAAAACTGGGAAAAAAATTAACAGAAAGAACAAAGTAACCAAATTTATAATTAAATCGATGGAAGAAATGCAACTTTTGGATATATGGAGGAAACAACACCCAAAGGAAAAGGAATATTCATATTACTCGGCTAGATATAAAACACACTCAAGAATAGACCTATTTTTGTTATCAGCTCGTATGCAAGATAGAGTAAGAAAAACAGAATATAAAGCTAGAATACTATCGGACCATTCACTCTTAATATTGACAGTAAAGTTAGAGGACATCCCTCCAAGAATGTATAGATGGAGATTAAATCCCATGTTACTTAAAAGGCAGGATTTTAGAGAATTTATTGAAAGACAAATTAAAATGTATTTTGAAATAAATACGAAATCAGTGAAAGATAAGTTTATACTATGGGATGCAATGAAAGCATTCATTAGAGGGCAAATAATAAGTTATGTAACCAAGATGAAAAAGGACTATAATCAGGAAACAGAGCAGTTGGAAAGGGAAATAGTAAATATAGAAAAAGAATTAGCAATGAAGGAAGATACAACTAAAAGAAGAGAATTGGCAGATAAAAAAATAAAATTGAAAAACACTACAAACATATAAGGTGGAGAAGAATATAATGAAGACAAAACAGAAATATTATGAACTAGGTGAAAAAATGCACAAAATCCTAGCATGGCAGCTTAAGACAGAACAAGCTAAGAAAATGGTATTGGCATCAAGGAAAAAAGACAAACAAATTACATATAATCCAAAAGAAATTAAGGAAAACTTTAGAGAATTCTATGAACAATTATACCGAACTGAAAACGAAGGGAAAGAAGGGAAAATAGATGAATTTCTAACTAAAATTGAACTAACAAAACTACAAATAGAGGAACAAAATAAATTAACAGAGCCATTTGGAATAGTAGAAATACAAGAGATAATAAAAAAATTACCAAATAATAAGACACCAGGAGAGGATGGATTCCCAATAGAATTCTATAAAACATTTAAAGACTTATTAATTCCGCCCCTCCTGGAAGTAATCAACCAGATTGATAAAACACAAAGCTTACCAGATTCATGTAAAACAGCAATAATTACAGTAATACTAAAGCAAGGGAAAGATCCACTCACACCAGCGTCATATAGACCAATATCTTTACTTAACACAGATTATAAGATAATAGCTAAACTATTAGCAAACAGATTAGCAGAGTATGTACCGAAAATGGTAAATCTAGACCAAACTGGATTTATCAAAAAAAGACGCACAACAGACAATATTTGTAAATTTATTAACTTAATTCATGCAGTAGAAGGGAATAAAGCACCAACTGTAGCAGTTGCTTTAGACGCAGAGAAGGCCTTTGACAGAGTAGAATGGAATTATTTGTTCAAAGTATTGCAAAAATTCAGTTTACCGGAGAAGTATATTAATTGGATTCTTCTTCTTTGGCTTGGCTTCGCGGACGAAGATTTATGGAGCGGGTAAAAGTCCACGTCAGCTGCAGGCTCGTTTGTGGCTGACAAGTCCGATGCAGGACAGGCAGACACGGTTGCAGCGGCTGCAGGGGAAAATTGGTTGGTTGGGGTTGGGTGTTGGGTTTTTCCTCCTTTGCCTTTTGTTAGTGAGGTGGGCTCTGTGGTCTTCTTCAAAGGAGGTTGCTGCCCGCCAAACTGTGAGGCGCCAAGATGCACGGTTTGAGGCGATATCAGCCCACTGGCGGTGGTCAATGTGGCAGGCACCAAGAGATTTCTTTAGGCAGTCCTTGTACCTTTTCTTTGGTGCACCTCTGTCACGGTGGCCAGTGGAGAGCTCGCCATATAACACGATCTTGGGAAGGCGATGGTCCTCCATTCTGGAGACGTGACCCATCCAGCGCAGCTGGATCTTCAGCAGCGTGGACTCGATGCTGTCGACCTCTGCCATCTCGAGTACTTCGACGTTAGGGATGAAAGCGCTCCAATGGATGTTGAGGATGGAGCGGGGACAACGCTGGTGGAAGCGTTCTAGGAGCCGTAGGTGATGCCGGTAGAGGACCCATGATTCGGAGCCGAACAGGAGTGTGGGTATGACAACGGCTCTGTATACGCTTATCTTTGTGAGGTTTTTCAGTTGGTTGTTTTTCCAGACTCTTTTGTGTAGTCTTCCAAAGGCGCTATTTGCCTTGGCGAGTCTGTTGTCTATCTCATTGTCGATCCTTGCATCTGATGAAATGGTGCAGCCGAGATAGGTAAACTGGTTGACCGTTTTGAGTTTTGTGTGCCCAATGGAGATGTGGGGGGGCTGGTAGTCATGGTGGGGAGCTGGCTGATGGAGGACCTCAGTTTTCTTCAGGCTGACTTCCAGGCCAAACATTTTGGCAGTTTCCGCAAAGCAGGACGTCAAGCGCTGAAGAGCTGGCTCTGAATGGGCAACTAAAGCGGCATCGTCTGCAAAGAGTAGTTCACGGACAAGTTTCTCTTGTGTCTTGGTGTGAGCTTGCAGGCGCCTCAGATTGAAGAGACTGCCATCCGTGCGGTACCGGATGTAAACAGCGTCTTCATTGTTGGGGTCTTTCATGGCTTGGTTCAGCATCATGCTGAAGAAGATTGAAAAGAGGGTTGGTGCGAGAACACAGCCTTGCTTCACGCCATTGTTAATGGAGAAGGGTTCAGAGAGCTCATTGCTGTATCTGACCTGACCTTGTTGGTTTTCGTGCAGTTGGATAATCATGTTGAGGAACTTTGGGGGACATCCGATGCGCTCTAGTATTTGCCAAAGCCCTTTCCTGCTCACGGTGTCGAAGGCTTTGGTGAGGTCAACAAAGGTGATGTAGAGTCCTTTGTTTTGTTCTCTGTACTTTTCTTGGAGCTGTCTGAGGGCAAAGACCATGTCAGTAGTTCCTCTGTTTGCGCGAATGCCGCACTGTGATTCTGGGAGAATATTCTCGGCGACACTAGGTATTATTCTATTCTATTAAAGCATTATATAAGGGACCATTAGCGAAAGTGACAGTAAATGGACATGTATCAAAGCAATTTAACTTAAGCAGGTCAACACGGCAGGGATGCCCACTATCACCTTTATTGTTTGCGTTAGCTATAGAACCACTAGCAGAATTCATAAGAACAGAAAATAATATAAAAGGGATAAAAATAAAAGACAAGGAATATAAAATCAGTTTATTTGCGGATGATGTTATAGTATACTTAACAGAACTAGAACTATCAATAAAAGAACTATATAAGAAATTGAAGGAATATGGAGAAGTGTCGGGTTACAGGATCAACGTAAATAAAAGTGAAGCAATGCCTATGAATAATGCGGATTTCTCAAAATTTAAGAAGGAATCACCATTTAGATGGCAAATGCAAGCAATAAGATACCTAGGTGTACAAATAAATAAAAATCTCGGCCAACTATATAAACTCAATTATTATCCACTAATGAAAAAATTACAGGACGATTTAGAGCATTGGAAAGATTTACCACTAACGCTAATAGGAAGGATAAACTGTATTAAAATGAACATTTTTCCAAGGATATTATACCTATTTCAGGCATTGCCAATATAACTGACAAAGAAATTCTTCAAGGAGTTAAAGAAAATAATAAGGAAATTTTTATGGAAAGGGGGGAAACCGAGGATAGCACTAGATAAATTAACAGAATGGTATAAACAAGGAGGCTTACAACTGCCAAATTTTAAAAATTATTATAGAGCCGCACAATTAAGATACCTATCAGATTTTTATCAAACAAGGGAAAAGCCAGATTGGACTAGATTAGAATTAGATAAAATAGGGGAAAAGATACCTGAACACATATTATATAAATGGGATGAAAAATTGGTACAACATAGAAGTTCTCCAGTATTACATCATCTACTCAATATTTGGAAGAAGATTCATGTAGAAAGAAATAAAACAAATTATCAATTACCAAAACTAATATTGACGCAAAACAGGTTACTCCCTTTTACAATAGATAACCTTTCCTTTAGAGAATGGGAGAAAAAAGGGATTAAAAGAATAGAAAATTGTTTTTCAGGAAATAGATTATTATCCTTTGAACAAATGAAAGATAAATACAATATAACTCAAGATACAGCGCTGGCATATTACCAATTGAAATCCTACTTGAAGGATAAATTAGGAAGCAGTTTGAGTTTGCCAGAGGGAAGTAACTTTGAATATGTGATTACAGATACAATGATAATCAAAAGATTTATAACAAATATGTATATTAAACTGCAAGAAAAGGAGAAGGAGGAAACAAATGGTAAAACTAAACAAAAATGGGAACAAGATTTAAATATAAAGATAAAAAAGGAAACATGGGAGAAGTTATGCTCTGGAACGATGAGAAATACAATAAATACGAGGTTACGTATGATACAATATAACTGGATACACAAGCTATAGATTACACCTCAAAAGTTAAATAAATGGGACCCAACAGTATCTGATAGATGTTTTCGATGTAAAAAAGAAATGGGAACAACAATTCATGCAATCTGGACATGTGAGAAAGTAGAAAAATTTTGGGAAGATCTAAATCAGATATTAAATAAAATAATAGAAAACAATATACCAAAGAATCCAGAGATCTTTCTCCTAAGTAACATAAAAAAACAAAGAATTTGGAATTGATTTGGAGGATGCACAAAAAAGATTTGTTAAGATAGCTCTAGCCGTAGCAAAAAAATGTATTATGTCAACCTGGAAATTGGAAGATAATTTGAAAATACAACAATGGTATATAGAAATGAATAAATGTATTCCATTAGAAAAAATAACATATAGTTTAAGAAATAATATTGAAATATTCGAACAAATATGGGAGCCTTACATGAAACACAATAGCGAAAACCTACCGGGGACAATCACTACCTAAGTTAACGGAAGGAAAAGGAAATGAAAAGAATGGACTCAGTGGAATTTCTGGTGTATTTTTATTGAATGACAACATTGTCTGACTGGTTTAATGTATCCTAGATTTTGTACCTTAAATGGACGGGAGGGGGGAGGTAGGGAGGGTGGGATGGGAGGAGGTGGGGGGGAGAAAATGGCACTGTATATGTGTGAAAAGGAAAAAGTGTGTATCATGGTTAATGTGATTTATGGTGTGAAAAATAAAAAAATTAAAAAAACCAAAAAAAACAACAAACTCAATCAGGGGCTCGTTTAAGGACTCTTACTTTTGCACTTTAGTGATTTTATTTTTTGTTCTGTATTGCAGTTTGTTTACACTTATTTGTTTACATGTGTACATTGAGTAGTTTTCTTTGCACTACCAATAAGTGGTAATTCTGCCTCACTGAAGGAAAACAAATCTCAGGATTGTATGTGATGTCACGTATGCACTCTGACAAGAAATCAAAGTCACCACAGTCCAACATCATCTTGCAAAAAGAAGAAAGGAAAAATAGGGAGGAAGTCTATTCAGAAAGACTGAGCGTATGAGAATCCCGCCACCTCCGCCGAGGTAGTGCCACTGCAGCACCCATACCCACTGTAGTTGCCTCTACACCCATACGCTTTTTGTTCCTATCATTCCTTCATGTTGTCCAGTGTCAGGAATTTGAGGAAACTGAGCCAAAGCTTGAGCTCAGATAGCTTCACCAAATTATTCAGTGATATCAGTTATTTATTAGAAATAAACCTATTGTGGATATGCTCATCATATGATTTGGAAGAAAAGTTCTTTGTGCATAGAACTGGTAAAGCTAAATATTCATGCCCATTGGAATCCGTCATCACAAAGTATGGTACTACTTACACCTGTCAGACTAAAAAATAAAGTGCCATTGATAAAGTTCCAAAGTGTCTCTCGAACAGAATAGATTGATTAAGCTCACAGCATAAACACTCAAACATTTTTTTTCAATGTGATAGGAGTAAGTGATTGTCCTCTTGCTAGAAGGTTACAATGCTCAAAAGTCTCAGTACAGTAAAACTCCTGGTAACCATCACCTAAGGGGATTGGTAGGTACCGGATAAGTGTATTTTTTGGTTGCTTGAGACTTACTCTTATAATGCCTAATTAATACACCTGTTTTAAGAATAAACAATTTAAAAGACAAAAAAAACTATACTGTTCTTACACTGAACAAATTTCACTTGCATGAATGTATAAACCTTAAAGAATTTTACTTTATTTTCTGTCACATTTTTTGAAAACATTTAACCGTCGCTGCATCTGCAGGTTTCTCCCCCTGCACAGAGTCGCCCGAAAGATGTACAATAACATTATAAATAATTACCCCACCCCAAGTTGCAGTTAATGTCTCTGAACAGGGTGACTTTTACATAGGAGGGATAAGGTGACACTTTAAGAGAGTCACCCCAATGGTGAGCAGCATCAACCAGCTCTTCATCCTGGGTGATGCCAATTTATTCAAACACAAGATTATTCAAACTTTATTTAAACAACTGCTCCCATCTTCACCAAAGGTGGACGTGGAACTTCAGAGAACATTTACTTTTGCAATTTTAAACATACATATTTTTAACCTATTATTTTATTCTTACAATTTATTTTAATTCTATGTATTTATTTGTTTGATTATGTATTTATTTTCCTCTTTTTTTTTTGGTGATTCCTTGTATTATCCAGGGCAAAGCAGTCGGATTGTTGCACTGTTTCTGGACTTAATTGTTTTCTCTCCACAATGATCTCTTGTTTACTGTAAGGTGGACAATCTACAGGATGTGTTGTACCACTTATAATGTTTGTCTGGCAGCATGGTGCTCTCCATTTACCAAGTGCCAGTCAGCATCATTAAATGCATTGTATGGTATTATTGTACTCTGCCTTTGACATTCATTCCAAGTGAACTTCAGAGGTAAAGAATAATATGTTAATATTACTAAATGGCATCTTTGTATGAAATTTTAAGCAAAGAACTCCAATTTCCTTTCCAAGTCATGCCTTAGTCAGAAATTGCCAGTTGTTCATTACACATGGGACACTTCCCAGAATTTCCTAACTTGTGGCATTGTGAGAGTACAGTTTTTACAAGAGGTTTGAGTTAGGTGTGAACCATCTTGAAATAATGGTTAAAACCCAAAAGTTGAACTTGTAGAGAAGGCAAATTTTCAGGCATACACAAGGAACACAATTTTCCAAGTAGTTCCATATTTTATTATTTATTAGGTCATCAATTCCTGCCTCATCATAGGAAATTGAAGATTTAGCAGATTTGCTGACCTTGAATTGAACAGATCAAACAGCGCCTTTATATAGCAAAGGTGAAGATACATCACCCACATTTTGGGCTGAATGTGGGTGTTGTATCTTTACCTTTGCTACATAAAGGCACCGTTTGACCTGTTGAGTTTCTCCGGCATTCGTGTGTTTTTTTCACTTAATGACGGTGTTAAAAGAATCCTGTGTTTTACCCCAGAATTGAACAGGTGTAGAGTCTCTTAAAATGTAAATGACTATATATCTGATTCATACCTGGTTGGAGCTGGTTTGACAAGAAATGCATAAAATCAAAATCAAAATGTCCCATTGTACTTGAGACCTTGGGATTTTCTCAGTACTTGTTTTCTAATTGTAGTAAAATCATAGTTTGATGAAATTTTCGTTTCAGTATTAATGTGGTGGATTTGTGTGGTAGATCATTTAATGTTTTTGAAAATGCCCAATTATGCACTAGTGAGTTAAGTGCTGTTTATTGTCTTACAAATGCATTGCTCATTCAATACATGTGCTTTACTCAAAAGGAAATTGTATTGCTGGTGAAGCAACACAAAGAAAACTGGAGTTCTGTATTAAAGTTGAGCTTCCACACAATAACTTTTCATATTCTCCAAAGAGAGTTAACTTTTGGGAAAGATAACACAACAAAATACAGTATATGGCAAATTTACAATATTTGGTAACTCCCAACGTCAGTAAGTCCTGAATTTATATCAACCACGTGCTTCTTTGTATAAAAATTAATTTGTTTACTCCTATTCAGAGAAGATGCTGAACGCAAAGATTTGCTGCTATTAAAAGTCCAGTCAACCTCAAGGAGTTCCTGATAGACTGTCCTGCTGTTCCTTGTTTTCTGCAATAATTGTCATATTCCCCAATTTCTCTCAGAACAGCTCACTAGGTGCAAAGAGATGATCGGGATTGCTACACCAAGGAAGTGAAACTACTGTATGATTTGACCAACAGAATGTTACTAATCTCCCTCAGCCTGAGTCAGTTGCTATCTGATGCTAACTTATGCTGCTCTGCTATCCATTCCAAAACAAAGTTAATGCTATAATTTTGCAAAATTAAGTAAGCTTAAACCAGTAATTTTCAACCTTTTTTCCCCCCACTCACATCTTTGGCTTGGCTTCGCGGACGAAGATTTATGGAGGGGTAAATGTCCACGTCAGCTGCAGGCTCGTTTGTGGCTGACAAGTCCGATGCGGGACAGGCAGACACGGTTGCAGCGGTTGCAGGGGAAAATTGGTTGGTTGGGGTTGGGTGTTGGGTTTTTCCTCCTTTGTCTTTTGTCAGTGAGGTGGGCTCTGCGGTCTTCTTCAAAGGAGGTTGCTGCCCGCCGAACTGTGAGGCGCCAAGATACACGGTTGGAGGCGATATCAGCCCACTGGTGGTGGTCAATGTGGCAGGCACCAAGAGATTTCTTTAGGCAGTCCTTGTACCTCTTCTTTGGTGCACCTCTGTCACGGTGGCCAGTGGAGAGTTCACCATATAACACAATCTTGGGAAGGCGATGGTCCTCCATTCTGGAGAGTTGGTTCTCAGATTTTCTTTTCACTCACATACCACTTTAGATAATCCCTTACTAACCAAAGAGCATCAATGGCATAGGTTCTCTGTGGTTAGTAATGGATTACTTAAGGTAGTATGTGAGTGAAAAGAAAATCTGAGAACCACTGTACCAACCCATCTACTTTTTGATCCAAGTCATTTATACATATCACAAACAACAGGGGTCCCAACACTGATCCCAAAGGAACACCACTGGTCACAGGCCTCTAGCTCAAATAACACCTTTCCATCATTACTCCCCGTCTGCTATGGGCCAGCTAATTCTGCATCCAAACCATCAACTCACCATGGATCCCATGTGTCAACACCTTCTGACTCAGCCTTCCAAGAGGGACTTTCGTCAAATGCCTCATTAAAATCCATGTTAACAACATCCACTGCCCTACCCTCATCAACCACCTTTGTTACCTCCTCAAAAAACTCAATCAAAGGGAAAGGCATGATCTCTCCCTCACAAAGCCATGTTGACTCTCCCTAACCTGACTAAGGCTCACTGCAGAATCTCATTGACAGCCATGCTGATATCAATTGATCTCTTTCAGAGATGTTTGTGAATTGGCCATATCCTGAGTGAGGTGCCCATGTGATGTTACTTTCAACTCAATCATCTTCTGCTATGTCTAGTTCACTAGGGATGGAAAGGAAGAGAAGATTTACCCCTTTACTCATTTGAGTGCCTAATCTGAGAATTAATATTGTACAGTTTAATTCCTAAATCTATTGGGACAGTGTAAGTAAAACATTTTTCTAGATGATTTAGTGCCCCTTGACATCACATTGCAGCTGCTTTGAAAGATGAACAATTCTTTATTTCAGTAATGGATAGCTGTATGACACTTTAGCCCACATATCAGGGTAGTTCTAATAGTAAACGATGATTAACTGGATGCAATTGATGTGCCTGGCTATTAAATTTTTTAGTATTTAGAAATACAGCATGGTAACAGGCCTTTCAGCCCATGTGTCCATGTTGCCCAAATACCAACCCAGTGCATTTTTGAAAGGTAGGAGGAAATCGAAGCACCTGGAGGAAACCCATGCAGACACGAGGAGAATATATATTCTCCTTGCAGACAGCACTGGATTCGAACCCAGATCACTGAAGAATTAATAGTGTTGCACTAACTGCTTCATCAAACATGCTGCCCTTTTAAGATTATGAGCTAGAAATAAAATTCCTGAATTCATAGTATATGAGTTCCAAGCTGTGGATATGTTCTTAATCATTCCCTCTCCATCTACTGTCGAAGTAACTTCCTGTGTTACTGACCTGTTTCTTTTTATTAAGTCTTCTTCTTTCCATCTTGACCATGCTGTTTATCCTTCATCCAGTGGGTTAAGCTGAATTGTCCTTTGGTTCTTTTCTGAATTTAGAGAGGACCATTCAATCTACAGTACTCTCAAGGGAAATAAATGCCAAACACCCCAATGTGTGTGTTCAGAGCCAAATGATAATCACAGTTAATTGTTGGAATAAAATTTCATTAATCTTACTTTTTTTTAAAGTCAAGCCTTTCTACCAAAGACACTTTTTTAAAAATAATCTCCTAAAGTTCTTTGAAGTGTCAAATATATATATTTTTTAAAATATTTGGCTGATATTTCAGAATCAAACACTTTAAATAATGGTGGATTGGGTCTCTTTTGCTTCTTTTTCTTGTTTCAATAATAGCCACAAATTACTTGCCGACTCTTTGTTTAGACCTACAGCACGGTAACAGGCCCTTCCAGCCCATGAGCCCGTGCTGCCCGATTACACCCACTTGACTTACCACGCCTGTATGTTTTGAAGGGTGTGATGAAACCAGAGCACCCGGAGGAAACCCACGCAGGCATGAGGAGAAGATACAAACTCCTTACAAGCGGTGCTGGATTTGAAACCAGGCCACTGGCACTGTAACAGTGTGGTCCTAAATGCTACGTGAACCATGCTGTCAGAAATTGAATCTGAATCAAAATCTAAATGAGGCCCATCATTTTAAAAGCATATCGGTTATGACCCAGGACTGCAATGTAAAGGCACACTTTATGTAGAGGAATCTGGCAACTTGACTTCCATCAGCTAATGAAGGAGACCAGACAAAGAGACCCTTCACTGGACTGTGGTTAAAGCTGTATCTCATCCTGATGAACGTGCCTGACTCGTTCTGAAAGAGTTATTTACTTTTTTTTGAGCCAGTGGCATTCGCGAAGCCTGACAGCTGGGGCCTGATATTTTGGCTTTGAGAGAACAGGTTTTACAACAGTTATCCACTGAAGCAATTCACCGCATTGCTTGCAGCTCGCGTACCAAGATAAATGAAAGTTTCGAAGGGGTGAACCAAAGAGACAAATAGATTCATTGTTTTAACAAGCACCCAATTGTTTTGGACTTGAATATGGCTGACTACAGCACAACTATTCTTTTTACAGAATATTATTGTTCATAAAGCCCAATATATCACACACCCAGATGGAAAACAAATTAATCTTCAGCCACACATGAGGAATTAGGTGTTATTTTTAGGGTTAACAAAATGTAGTGAAAGTGGTTGAAAGATCTTTGAACCACAGGCCAGAAGTGAAGTTGTAAGTTGGATCCATAAGTTTGTTGTTTTGTAAATCAATTGTTCCTCACTGGTGAAAGATTTGATTTCAAACCTTCCAAGTCCTCTCATTAGTTTGTTGTCTTCAGCTGTATAAAGTGGATGCCCTAGTACTTTTATACATGAAATCTTGAGATGACAATTCATAAGAGAGGAGTATTATTATGAAATTGAAACTTCAGCAAGGAAACGGCTCAACCTGCTTAAAAATTATTTTGTTAGCTTGGAGGGCAGATATAATTTGTGGGGTAACTCCACAGACCAGCATATGCGACTGTACTAGAACAAGTTCAGTTGCCTCTAGGATTTTTTAAATTTTAATTTTAGACATACAGCACCCTAAAATGCCCTTCCAGCCCATGGGCCCGTGCCACCCAAATATCCCAATTAACCTACAACACCCCCCCCCCCATAAGTTTTGAAGGGTGGGAGGAAACTGGATGAAACCCACGCAGACATGGGGAGAACGTACAAACTCCTTACAGACAGATTCAATCCCAGGTCACTGGTGCTGCAATAGTATTGCGCCAACTGCTAAGAAAAGGGAAATATTTAATGTTCAATCAAAGCAGAATTGTTTTCTTCCATATCAACTTTGCTCAGCAAATTTCTTTCTGCACTGCTTTCCTGAAGGTGTTCACTCCTTGCTGCAGGATCACTCCACAGATAACAGTTGCCTCATTTAAATGAATTAATTTTCGGTTCATCTTTAATGTTGGGGCAGATAATTCAATTAAAGGGAAAAACATAATTTCCAGGGTCACAGAGAAAGATTTGCCATGGGTTCAAAGGGCCAAATGGCCAACTCTGTGCTCTAACAGTTCTAAGGAGCAAGATGGTACCCTGGTGTATTCTCCCTCAACGGCATTACATTATCAGTTTAGTAATCCAGAGGATTGAATTAACAATCCAGGAAAAAGTGGACCGAATTCCATCAGGGCAGCTGTGGAATTTAAATTCGGTTAATTAGATCATTCAAAATTTAAAGAAAAGCTAGTCTCATTAAGCAAGAAACGACTGAATTGTTGTAAAAAAACCCACTGGTTTAATTGCATCTTTCAGGAAATCTAGTCTGGCCAATGTCCCACTAAAGTTCACTCTTAACAGCTTTCTGTAGTACCTCAGCAAATCATTCAGTTATATCAGTATTGCTGCATTAATGCAAAGTAATGATTAAAAAACACATTGAATGCCTTGCATTGGATTCAAACATGACAAAGTTACCTTTTTCAAATCTTTCTTATTGAATATCTGGTCTCTGAAGTCTGAATCAGTTGTCCCCCAGACTACTCAAGCAACAAACTGATATAGTTGTAATCACAGAATTTATAGCCCCTGGATATGTTCTGTTCCAATGGCAGAGCATTGATATACAGGAGGGGAGGAATAGCCTTCAGAGTCCTCAGTATTGACACCAGGTCACTTGAAGTCTTGTAGGATCAAATCAAACAAGGGAAAGGGAATCTCATTCCTCATCCGATGAATCAATTCTCCTCTTTGTGGAATGTAATTTGGAAGAGGCACCGTCTACAGAACATACTCTTGGATATGGAGAATATCAATATCCATCACCAAATCTGACTTGGAAGCATCACTACTGACAAACCTGGCTGAATCTTGAAGAACACAACTTCCAAACTGGACTCTGAAGCAGTTAGAATTAACATTAGGGATAAACTTGATCTCGCCCTCACCAATTCACTGATAACAATTAAATTGTAAATTTTATGAAGAGCAGCTAAATAAAATAAGAGGGATAAAAATAAAAGAGAAGGAATATAAAATCAGTCTATTTGCAGATGACATCATAGTATACTTAACAGAACCAGAATTATCAATAAAAGAATTACATAAGAAATTGAAGGAATATGGAGAAGTATCGGGGTACAAGATCAACGCAAATAAAAGTGAAGCAATGCCAGTGAATAATGCAGATTTCACAAAGTTTAAGAAAGAATTACCATTTAAATGGCAAACACAAGCAATCCGATACCTAGGTATTCAACTAGATAATAATCTAGGCCATCTATACAATTTAAATTATCAGCCATTAATGAAGAAATTACAAGATGACTTAGAACATTGGAAAGATTTACTACTAACACTGATAGGAAGGGTAAATTGCATTAAAATGAATATCTTCCCAAGGATACAATACCTATTTCAATCATTACCAATTCACCTAACAGAGAAATTCTTCAAGGAGCTAAAGAAAATAATAAGGAAATTCTTATGGAAAGGGGGAAACCGAGGATAGCGCTAGATAAATTAACAGAATGGTACAAACAAGGGGGCTTACAGCTACCAAACTTTAAGAATTATTATAGAGCAGCACAATTAAGATACCTATCAGATTTTTATCAAACAAGGGAAAAACCAGATTGGACCAGATTCTTTGGCTTGGCTTCAGAGCCAGATAAAATAGGGGAGAAGGTACC
Source organism: Narcine bancroftii (assembly GCF_036971445.1). Taxonomy (NCBI): domain Eukaryota; kingdom Metazoa; phylum Chordata; class Chondrichthyes; order Torpediniformes; family Narcinidae; genus Narcine; species Narcine bancroftii. The sequence goes on along the minus strand of NC_091469.1, from coordinate 269,323,228 downwards.
AGAACATATATTTTATAAGTGGGATGAAAAGCTGGTGCAACAGGGGAATTCACCAGTACTGCACCATCTGCTCAACATTTGGAAGAAGATTCACATAGAAAGGAAAAAAACAAATTATCAACTACCAAAATTAATATTGACGCAAGATCAACTAATCCCTTTCACAATAGATAACCTTTCCTTTAGAGAATGGGAGAGAAAAGGGATCAAAAGAATAGAAAATTGTTTTTCGGGAAATAAATTATTATCTTTTGAACAAATGAAGTACAAATATGGTATAACTCATGGTACAATGTTTGCATACCACCAACTGAAAAACTACTTGAAGGATAAATTGGGAAGCAGGCTGAGGTTACCAGAAGGAAATAGTTTTGAATATGTGATTACAGACACAATGATAATTAAAAGATTTATAACAAACATGTACATCAAACTGAAAGAGAAAGAGAATGATGAAATAAGTTGTAAACGCAAAGAAAAGTGGGAACAAGATCTAAACATAAAGATAAAGAATGAAGCATGGGAAAAGCTATGCTCCAGAACTATGAGAAATAGAATAAACACGAGGTTACACATGATACAATATAATTGGTTACACAGCCTATACACCACGTCCCAAAAGTTAAATAAATGGGACCCAACAGTATCAGATAGATGTTTTCGCTGTAAGAAGGAAACGGGAACATGCAATTTAGGCATATGAGAAAGTGGAAAAGTTTTGGGAAGATCTAAATTAAGTATTAAATAAATTCACAAAAAGCAAAGCAACATACCAAAAAATCCAGAGATCTTTCTTCTAAGTAATATAAAAAGTAAAGAACTTGGCCTCAATTTGGATGGAGCACAAAAAAGATTTATTATGATAGCTTTAGCTGTCACAAAAAAATGTATTATGTCAACTTGGAAATCAGTAGATAGCCTGAGAATACAGCAATGGTACATAGAAATGAATAAATGTATTCAATTGGAAAAAATAACATATTATTTAAGAAATAACATCACAGTATTCGAACAAATTTGGGAACCGTACATGGAACACAACAGAGAGGGTCTACCGTGGACCTCCACCACCTGAAATGACAGAATGAGAAGAAGACGAAATGAACTGACCCAGAGTGTAAAAGTAGATGACACAATTTTCTTGTTTATTTTCATTGTGTGATGACATTGTTTAATGTGTTTAATGTATCATATATGTTGAACGTTGAGTGGGTGGGGAGAGGGATGGGAAGGAGGGAGGGAAGGGAGGGGGGAAAGGGGAGAAAATGACACTGTGTATATTCAAGAGGGAAAGGTTTATGTGTATTTTGGTCAATATGGTTCATAGTGTGAAAAATAAAAAAAAATAATGAAAAGCAGCTGATTTACTTCTGCCTGCTTTCTGACACAACCAAAGGTGAAATCGTCACCTCCTCATCAGCATTCTGTACCTCAACTATCCAGTCACAAACCTTTCTGTCTTTCGATAAGTAGAGAAGATTCATGATTGTACTTCATTTTCGAGGCCCTGTTTTGGAAAAAAAGATTGCCTAAGACACAACAACCTTTATAGATGTTTCCTTTGTCATTTTTCTTATTGGCATTATTGCTCTTTTTTTTCAGTTACCCTTTCACGGGGTTGTCTGACGTTGAATTTCTCCAACTTTTTTTTGTTTCTCTTCCCTCTCAGTGCATTTCTTATTTTGCTCTCCTATTTCATTGCCACGGACAAAGCATAAAATAATAGCACATCATGAAGTGCCCACCAAATACTGAAGAGAAATTTAGATGTTTTTCAATGGGTAGCAGCAGATCAGGCAGTATCTGTGAAAGGAGAAAGGAGAAAAAGTTAATTCAAGATTCGTGATTATTTTATTAACATGTAATAAAACAGAAAGTGTAATATAACACAAAATGTTCTTTGGTCTACTATACAGGAGACAAATATTTACTATCAGGAACCCTTACAGCTAGAGAAAGAGAAGCAAAAGAGAGTACCCTCATAGTCACTGGATGCCTATGGCTTCACCTCCAGCACTTCTGCAGCCTCTGCAGTCCATGCAGCCTTCAACAACCCGAGCTCCAGATGCACACCTCTGACACAATCAGTAAGCCTCCAGCACCCGCTTGCATCCTGGTTCCAATACCTGGTACCCCCTTCAGCCAGTCTCCAGCATTCCACAGCTTGGTACGAGTCCTTCTACCACAGTCGCCAGCAGCCCGGATCCTGCATGGATACATCGCCTCAAGTCACCAACAGCTTGCTGCTTGTGTGTTCTTCAGCACTAGATCCCCTCACTGGTCCACCACCATGGCCAATGTCCTGTAGGCCATCTCCTCTGCTTCTCCTTCTCAAACAGGGCTGATCTCCCTGTTTTCTGGTGCCCTGCACCGGTCTTCTGTTTCCCCAGAATCTGCAGCTTCTCATGGCCACTGCCAATTATAGGCACCACAATCTTGGGCCAGACCCCACGGTCGCAGGATTTCATAATAAACTATTGTTGGCTCCTTTAACAGGCTTTTTAAAGCCTTTACAGAGTGGAAGGCAGTTGGACTCCACAGTTGGACCCCACTGGGGAGTGCTGAGTGCTGAGACCACTCCCCACACTCCGTGGGTCCACACCAGTGGCTCAAGCAGCACAGTCATTTTTTATTCCTTTAAAAACCTCTTGATGAGTCTCAGAGTTCATATTAGGTTATTGATTTCAAAACTAGCATTAAAAGATTTTTTTCGTTAACAGATGTTAACAAAATGTATTTTTGGATTTGGGAAGCACCTTCCCTGTGATGAACCATATTTCAGTGAAGTTTTTGTGTTCCTGTAATGTGCCAACCTTCATCATTCAGCCATGGAAGAATCTACTTTAGTCACATCAGGAATTCAGGATCCTTTATTTAACAATTCTTCAATCGAAATCCACAAATTCATAGAGCGAAATACACATTTAATATCAATTTTTATATCTTTTAATTATTTAATCACACTTCCCAAACTTTTATGTCCATTAAAATCATCCCCATGTGTGCAACCCAACCAGCCACTGGGACCTGTAGTGGATGGAAGGAAGGGGAAATGATTGAAAAAGGGTGTGGAAAAGTAACCCATTCTGACCTCTTTCCAACCCTTTTGCATAATAGAAAAATGTTTGAGTTCCAATTTAGGACATCTCTATTCACATCTTACACTCCATCCTGAATGATGCATAAGGTTTGCAACCTTACTGGGAAGAATAATATGTAACGTAGCAGTAAAAATACAAGCAGGAGGCACCAGCAGGTCAAACAGAGTACTTAATGTAGCAAAGGTAAAGATACATAACCAACATTTCGGGCTTCAGAATCAGAATTTATTGCCATGAAACAAGTCACAAATTTGTTGTTTTGCAGCAACATCTTAGTGGAAACATTAATAGTAACCACCTGACACAAATAAGTAAAAATAGTCCATGAAAAGTTGTTGATTATTCATGAATCTGATGGCAGCGGGGAAGAAACTGTCCTTGTGCCACTGAGTGCTTGTCTTCAGGCTCCTGCACCTTTTCCCCAATGGTAGCAGAGTGAAGAGGGCAGGGCCTGGAAGGTGGGGGTCCTTGAGGATAGACGCTGCTTTCTTAAGACATCATCTCTTGTAGATGTCCTCAGTGGCATGAAGTCTGATGCCCGTGATGTCACAGGACGTGTTAATTCTCTGGAGTTATTTCTTGTTCTGAGTGTTGGTACCTCTATACCAGGCAGTGATGCAATTAGCCAGAATGCTCTCCACAGTACACCTTTAGAAGTTTTCGAGAGCCTTCGGTGACATATCGAATCTCCTCAAATACCTCACAAACTACAGCCACTGGCAGGCCTTCTTCATGATGGCATGAAATGGAGCTTCCAGGACAGATCCTCAGAGATGTTGACAGCCTGAAATTTGAAGTTCTTGACCCTCTCACCTACTGAGCCCTCAATGAGGACTGGGCCATATTCTCCTGACTTCCTCCTGAAGTCCACAATCATCTCTTTGGTTTTGCTAACGTTGAGTGCAAGGTTGTTGGTGTTACACCACTCAACGAGCTGATCTATCTCCCTCCTGTATGCTTTCTCATTGCTGTTTGCGATTCTGCCGACAACCCGTGATGTCATCAGCAAATTTGTTGATGGCATTGCAATTGTGCCTGACCACACAGTCATGGGTGTACAGTAAGTAGAACAAAGGGCTAAGCACGTATCCTTGAGATGCATCTGTGTTGATAGTCAGGAGGAGACGATGTTTCCAATTCGTACTGACTGTGTTTTTTCGATGAGGAAGTCAAAGATCCAGTTGCAGTGTGGGGTGCAGAGGCCAAGGTTTTTGTAGCTTTATGACCTGCACAGACAGAATAATGGTGTTGAAGGCTGAGCTGTAGTCTATGAAGAGTTGCTGCTGTTGAGGTGATCCAGAGTTGAGTGGAGAGCCAGTGATATTGCGTCTCCTCTGGAACAATTGTGATGATGGGTGAATTGCAGAGGGTCCAGACCTTTGCTTAGGTACCTGTTAATTCTGGCCTTGACCAGCCTCTCAAAGCATTTCATCACAGAAGAAGTTAGTGCTACAGGATGAATGTTATTGAGGCAGCTCACACTACTCTGCTTGGGCACTGAGATGATTGATGCCCTTTTGAAGCAGAACCTCTGACTGCAGCAATGAGAAGCTGAAAATGTCTGCAAACTCTCCAGCTAGTTGGTTGACTCAGGACATGATGCCTTGATCCCTTCATCAAGGTAACTGCAAGGATCTTCTATGACCATGTAACATAACAGACTGCTATGTTATCAATGCACACACCGTCGGAAATATTGAAAAAAATTTAATGTAAACAGCCTCAACTTTTTAAATCTTGTGATATTCTGTCCATCAATTTAAACCTAATGGAAAATATCTGAGTCAATGCTTATTTGTTAATATTAATGAAGCATGTAAATTAATTATATAAATAAAAGCATTTCAGCTGATTTTATTTCTTGTGTCAGGTTTAGTTTTGAGTTCTCTGAAACAATGGGTGAATGATTCCAACATAATGGAAAGCACTTTGGCACAAAAATGAAGAATACCATTCCATGGCATTTAAACAGGATCAGTGGAGAGAGGTGAAAAAAGTTGCATAATTTATAATATTTCCAAACTGGTTACTGCTACTTAACTCAACAAACAAGCCCAACATAAAGCATAAGTCAGGGAATGGGAAGAACAATTTATCAAAGTGAATGTCCAATGAAATGAGGGGCTTCAATGAAACCACAGTAATTCATTCCTGTTATATATACAATGATTAAAGGAGTGCATGGCCTGAATAAGCTGGTTATTCTTTTCTTCTGATAGGGCATTATTCACTGATTAAATTATAAGCTCGTTGATGAATTATAAAAAGATTAATCTCGCTGCATTAATAACCTTGACGATGCTCAGAGATACTGCTGGGGATTTTTGACCCCCTGACTTGTCCAGGTCATGGCCATGTTTCTGTTGTAGGTTTAGGAGAGAAATGAATGCTGATTGACAGAGGCGGCAGATGCATGTTGAGTGATCCCCATCCGAACTGTGTTCATCCACCTGTTCTCTGCCTGCTCACATCAGTCTCTGACCTGCCGTCCAATTAAAAGTCCCAAGAGCATCTGAGTTCAAGCATCCTTACAAGCATAAAAACTGAAAATCTTCGACAGCCCTAAACTAATCCAAGAAACGTGGGCTTTCTCTTCCCACTGGTCTTCTTTGAGCCATTCTCTACTTTCAGGGATTTGATTGAGCAGATGAATATTCCAAAACGGTCTCACCCATTCTCCAAACATGAGCCTTGACAGCCACAGGAAGCGCAACCGAGCTGAACACTCTCTATTCCCACAGGGCACAAGCTAATATTGTCACTGCCATTGATGAAGGAAACCCTGGCTGATTTATTTATCCCTGCCAATCCAGGGTAATGATACCAGGTGAATGCCTGGTGTAGCCATTATTACCTTAATATTCCATTACATCACTAAAGTCAATTTCAGAGAATCAAAAAGAAACACAACTTGGAAACAGGCAAGTTGGCTCACCAAGTCCTCTCCAAACATAGAGAACCCCTTTTCCATCAATCCTCTGCATTTTCTTTTCACCCCATTCACAGTAACCATGCCAACTTGTCCGCTCACCTGCTCACCAGGGCAATTTGCAGTGGCCATTGGCCTACCATTCTGCACATCTTTGTGAAACCAGTGTACCCGGAGAAACCCAAAGAGTCAAAGGGAAAGACACCGTATAGACAGCACTTAAGAGTGGGATTGAACCTGGGGTGGCTGGAGACGTGAGACAGGAGCTCTGTCAGTTGCCAGCACAGAGCTCCATTCCTTACAATTTGAGACACGGATGAAGGACAATGATAATACAGTAAAAGTCTAAAAATCCAGATGCCAGAAATCCAGACTCACTCTCGGCAGAAATCTGGACTTTCTGAGAATCCAGACTTCTCAAAAACTCTCGGCTTTTATGTGCGTATGTGCATAGACAACACAGATTCACAGTGGCAACAAGCAACCACATGGAAGTCACGGGAATGTAAGAAGAAATATTTTTGTACTTTGTATTTTATATGAAAAAAATGTTTTGTTAATGAACTATTTTTCTCCTTAAATTTGAATTATTAAAGTACTGCCCAATAATTCGGAAAATCCGAAACTTGGTCTGACCGAATTCCCAAGTAGTCCAAATTTTTGGAATTTTTCTATATTGCTGATTTGTAATACTCATTCACAGGGTATGGTTATTGCTAAATGCTACATATTTCTTTTCAATTACATTTGTTAAGTGGGTTTATAAAGGTCAGCACAACATTGTGGGCTGAAGGGCCAGTACTGTATTGTAATGTTTTATGTTCACATAAAATGTAAATGTCCCAGTAGCTGATGTGGGATTTGAAGTCATGTCTCTGGGTCAAAAGCCCAGACCTCTGGAATGCCAGCACTGGAAGTTAACCAAAATATTACCAAATCCTACATTACTCTACCTTTGCCTTTCCATTATATTTCTAAACCGTTGCAGTATTATTGAAAATAATAAAAGAGAAAGTGAAATAAATCACAAGTGAGGCAAAATAGAAAACATTCATCAGGTGATGTGCTGACAAAGAAAGAATGCGATTAATTTTGTTGTTAATATCGGATAAAGCAATGAACAGACAAATAAGCACAACTGCACACGTGACACTTGGAAGGAGCAGGTATGGCGGAAATTTAACCCGGAGTCAAATCAAGTAAAGGATGATGAAAGATTACATTATGGAGTGAGCTTGGAGTCAATAGGTCAAAATGGCTCAATTTCAAATTTCCATGTATTGTGCACAGACAGGAACACTTTCTGGAAGGGTCTCCTGAGTCCAGTGTTCATAACAAAGAAAAGGTCAGAATCAAAGTGCAGTTTCAATATTGGAAACAAAATTGGCAAGAGGGTGATTTTTATCTTGTATGCACAGAGAGTGGGCACGGTCTGAATATAGACAGCACTTAAGAGTGGGATTGAACCTGGGGTGGCTGGAGACGTGAGACAGGAGCTCTGTCAGTTGCCAGCACAGAGCTCCAAAAAAGTAGACATGGAAGCAGACTCAACTGTTCCATTGAAGACATCTGGATATATCTGAAAGGATCAAAAAAAAAGCATGGCCGGGTTTTGGGGAAAGAGGGGCTTATGGGATAAGCTGGACTGATCTCACAAAGAGCCAATGCAGACTCAATCAGCAGAAAGGCCTCATCCAGCTTTTAGGTTTCCCATGTATGTGGTCATTAAGGTGGGGGACTTGAGATCCGAAGAGCTCCCTCCATGATCGTAAATCAAACATAAACACAGCAAGCAAATTCTGCAATGGCCACTTTTGACTGTTGAGTGACATAAGAGATGTTCATTGAGAAGAAAGATATTTGATTGTGAAGCTCAAGTAGCTCATATGCATTCATTTGAAATTAGACAATAATTAATGTGTATGAAAATAAAGATATCATTAATCACTTATTTATACATTATTAATAATTTAGTGCGAATCTTCATGTACTCTTTAGGGTTTATCTCTGCATAATCAATAAGAAAATACTTCTGCTTCTCCTCTATCTTGAAACTTCACGGAGTATTGTGAGCAGTTTTGGACACCTCATTTAAGAAAAGATGTGCTGAAGTTGGAGAGGGTTCAAACGAGGTTCACTAGAATGATTCTGGGAATGAAAGGGTTATCATATGAGGAGCACTTGGCCTGTATTTTCCTAAAATTCAGGAGAATGGGGGGGGGGGGGGGATGGGATTTCATTGAAACATTTTGAATGTTGAGAGGCATGGAGAGAGTAGATGTAGACACCTTGTTTCCAATGGGAGAATCTAGGACAAGAGGGCACAACTCCAGGATTAAGGAGTGTCCGCTTAGATCAGAAATGCTTTGAAATTTCTTCAGCCAGAGGGTAGTGAATCTGTGGAATTTGATGCCACAGGCAATTATGGAGGCCAGGTCAGTGGGTGTATTTAAGATAAAGATTGATAGGTTCTTGATTAGCCAAGGCATCAAAGGTTACAGGGAGAAGGCCGAGGAGTCATGCTGAGTGGGAAAATAGATCAGCTTATAAATGATTAAATGGTAGGAAAGACTTGATGGGCAGAATAGCCTGTTTCTGTTCCTATTTATGATGGTCTTATGGTCTTAACCTCAACCACTCTTGTTGATGTGACTTCAAATGAAATAGGTGTCTTGGTCTGCTCTGACCAGCCATGGTTATTCAGCTATCATATCTGATATCAAAGCATCATCTTTAAAAGTCTGGACTGAATATTGTTAGCTAGATGTATGGCAATTAAAATTCTGAGGATAAGGAGGTCCCACTTTAATTCCTGATATTTTATGCACAAGGGCTGGCTCACCTGTGAGAGAGTCACATTTTAGTGTTTGGGTTGGCAGGGCATGGTCCCTGATGTTGAGTTCATCAGAAAGAATGTACCTGCAGTTGTTAAGATCATGATAAGATATGAAGATAACAGTGGATCTCTCTGCAGAGTCTTTATTTGAGAAGTCGGCCAAGTCGGTGAGGTAATTAAAGAAAGGTGCAAAGTTGAAACAGAACTGCTGCTGCTCTGTAGTTTGAATGGAAGTTGTGGATTTAATAGCGGGTAACAGGTGACACTACATCTGTCATTGTACATCATGATTATGAAGGGCTTTCAAAGGCTGGTCGTAGCTCACATCAACTCTACCTGCCAGTCAGACTTGACCCAACTTCAATTTACCTATCGTCCAAACAGATCCAAAGCGGATGTCATCTCCCTTGGACTCCATTCAGCCTTAGAATACCTCAATGCCAAGGACACATATGTCAGACTACTATTCGTAGGCAACAGCTCTGTCCTCAATACCATGGTCCCCAAAAAACTCAGGATCCAGGCCTTGCAAATGGATCCTTGACTTCTAACAGACGTCAATCAGTGAAGATGGGTAACAACATCTCCTCCACAAATTCACTCAACACTGGAGCTCCTCAAGGATGTGTACTCAGTCCACTACGATACCCTCTTTATACCCATGACTGTACAGCTAAATACAGTTCCAACTCCATCTCCAAAGTTGCCACAACATGACTGTAGTGGGCCAGTTATCAAATAACAACAAGTCAAAATGCAGGAGGATATAAAGTCCAGAGGCATCATGCCAAGATAACGACCTCTCTCTCAAGGGTAATTGAGTGAAGGAGATGATCATTGACTTCAAGAGAGGGGGCAGAGTCCTCTCCCCTGACTACATTAATGGTGCTGAAGTCAAAAGACTGGATCGACTCAAGTTCTTAAGAATAAGTATCTCCTGTGATCCGACGTGGGACAACCACTTCTCATTGCATTAGATATTTGGTGACAAATAAACAAATAAAAGAAAAAAAGAACTGCACACTTAAAAAGTGTGACTACAAAAATGTTTTCTAGAGGTGAATCACCTTCTTCTCCATTCCTGATCTGCAACTCTTGCAATTTCAAGAGATCAAAGGCTTGTGCATTATGAGATTTTTTTTTTCATTTAATTATTTTTATGTTGTGTTTAAAGTTTTATTTAATAATTTTAACCATTTAATTTAAAGCATTTTAAAAATCCTAAGACTTTTTAAATATTTTGTTCAGTTTTACCATCATCATAACTTGTTGGGAAGGATGGGGAGTCAAGGCACTAGGGATTAGGTGTCGCACTGTGCCATTTAAGACCTAGTTGGCATCTGGAACATGCCACCTGATTCAATGAAGTAGAGCGCCAACTGCATTTGTCCCAGGTAGAAGAAAGCATGCGGATTACTCAGCTCTGAAGGGTTGGGCCATCATTGTGAATGCAATCTCCTGTTTTTCCTTTTTACCTTTAACATTTATGATAGGTGGCAGGTATTGTGAGGAGGAACAATAATATCATAATTATCTGTTAATTTTTTAGCGATTTTTTTGTGAACTGCTTTTCAATAATCCATGACAATTAATTTCAGGTGGTAAAACTATGATAGGAGGGTGGTATAGTGTGAACATGCTTTGAACAAAATATGTCCGGAGGTATTCGAGTTCTGGAGGACTGCTATTAATAGAAAACAGAAAAGTCAACTACATTAAACTTCCCCATATCCAGGACCTACAGGAAATGGCAGATGTCAGATATATGAATTTTCCAGTTGCTTGAAATTCACTCTTACAATGCTTAACTAATACATCAGCTAGGTAATTTGGAAAATAAAATCAGTATCGTGGTCCTTAATTATGTAAAGCTCACTTTAATCAGGTAATTCCCATAACTTACAAATTTAAATTCAAGCCTTGTTCACTGGCGCAGTAACACTGTTGTGCTAACCACTAAGCTAACCATGATAAGGAAACTTGGGTTCTTTTGTATTATTTATATTTTATTATCATCTCGCAACTTCATGGTACATATCCATTTTGTGCATCTTACCCAAGGTGGGACATCCTGTCTCTGACTTCCTTTAGTGATCAGGAGGAATCACCCCATCCCCTTTCCTTAAGATCTTCAATCTAGCAACATTACATGGTAACACAGTATTCATTTCAATTTAAAGTTCAACATAAACACAAACATCAACAGCACAAACTTTTTAAGTGTGCAGTTCTTTTTTTCTTTTAGAGATTCAGCCTGTCAGGTTCTTTGATATTGCATGTGGATCTTCTTAACACAGGTGCGTGTATCAGATCCACTGCTCCACTACTCTCTAGCACTGGTGGTGGTTCCTCTGTTGCTATGCAGGCTGGATCATCTGCCTTTGTCTGTTCTTGCAGTGTCACTTGCATTTTCAGAAGACTCTTTTGATGCCTCCTTAGTATTTGACTGTCTTCTGTTCTGACACCATTGGATCTTGGATTTACTTCCTCGAGAACAGTGGCCTTCTTGTCCTAGGTGTTGGAATCTCTGAGTTTCACTGTGCAGTGATATCACTAGGGTTGATGTAACCTGGTGTAGTAACTCGTCATTTCCGCCTCCCCCCGTCGACCCATGGACTGAGTGTACAAGTGTATTGAACATAGAAGAAACAGGTGTATGTTTGGGGTGACAACAGCAGCACTGAACTGGGTGGTGGGGTGGGGGTGGGGGGGGAGGGAGTCTGACTGGAGAATATTATATAAAGTAAATTAGCATAGAGTTTTAGCCTTGTAGATATATTGATACATGCAAGACGGCCTTACCATATAACCATATAACCATTTACGGAGCGGAAACAGGCCATGTTGGCCTTTCGAGTCCGCACTGGTTCACTGATTTTGTGCGCCCTCTTCAGGCATTGGTGATTTTAAGTGTAGTGTATCTTTGAGAATTTTAACATGTATCCATAGGTACTCTGTACTTTGGATGTGAAATCTCATATTAAAATATTCAAAAACATTGGCTCTGTGGGAGAAGCCAGTGAGTGGCCGTGGACAATTACTTCTCAGATTGGAGGCCTGTGACTAGTGGTGTGCTGCAGGGATCGGTGCTGGGACCAGCGTAGCTTGTCATCTAGATCCACAATCTGGACAACAATGTGGTGATTGGATCAGCAAGTTTGCAGACAATACTTAGATCAGAAGCATTGTGGACAGCAAGGAAGGTTTTCAAAGCTTGCAGAGGGATCTGGACCAGCTGGAATAAACAGCAGATGGAATTTAACATGAACAACTGTGAGGTGTTGCGTTTTGAAGGACAAACCATGAAAAGACGGTGAACGGTCGGGCACTGAGGAGTGTGGTAGAACAGAGGGAACTGGGAAAGTGCAGTCACAGATGGATAGAGTTCTAAAGAGATTTTTTGTCATATTGGCCTTCATATATCAAAGTACTGAGTTTCAAAGTGTGGAGTTTACGGTGAAGCCAAAATTGGAGTCTTGTGTGCAGTTGTGATCACCGAACGACAGGGAAGATATCAATAAGATTGAAAGAGAAAATTCACTAGGATGTTGCTCGGACTTCAGGAAATCAGTTCCAAGGAAAGGTTTAACAGGTTAGGAAAAATGTTTTGTTGTTATAACTAACTACAGGGATAGTTTTATAAAAAATAATAAATTTCTGCTGAAACAATGCACAAAATTTTTTATAGACAGTCATTTTGGTGTCACCTCCTTTGATGGTGTTATCCAGTGCTGTCCGCATCTCCTGCACCCCTCTGTGTCATCAATGTCACTGTGTCATGTTGTGCCAGTGGCCCTAAGCTTCTTGCTGACTTGTCATAGTTTGCTTTTGTCTTCTTTGGAGACGCTTTTGTTTTCATTTGACATCTCGGTTCTTGTTTGAGTCTACAGAGTAGGGAAGTGTGGTGCATCCCATCGGGAGCTCAGCAGGTGATATGCCATGCTCAAGTGGTGAAGCTCGGTAACGCAACAGAGCCACTGTCTTGTGCTTTCTTGAGCAGCTGTTTAACTATGCGATCTTACCTTTTGACTGGGAATGCAGAGGACTTGATGTCACGTGGAAAATCATATTCTTCTGCAAAGTTCTGAAATACTCTACAACTGTAGCATGGTCCATTGACACTGTAGACAGTTTGAGGAATTGAATGTCTTGTAAAGATCGACTTCATGTATCTGATCATGCAGGCAGCAGACATATTGGGAGCAGTGCATACACATAGCTGTGGAATTTCTCGAGTCTACAGACCAGAGCTAAGCATTCTTTCTCCAACTGAACATATCGGCATTCAGATGTGGTCATCATCCTTGATGCATATGCAACTGACCTCCAAACTTATCCCACAGCCTAAAGTAGTATAGCACCTAGTCCATCTTTTGAAGTGTCTGTAGATATTTTCATCCTTTTGGATGGGTCAAAAAACATCAAAAGTACCGGTTCTGCAGTTAGAATGGTCTTCAGTCATCCTTATATTTCCTTGTGGTTGGTCATCCACTTGAATTCACACTTGTCCTGTAACAACTCCCTCAGATACATTGTTTTGGAAGACAGGTTTGGTATGAATTTACCAATGAAATTTTTCATTTCCAGTACTCTCAATATGCCCTTTTTTTCTGTGTGCCTAGGCATCTCTAGAATTGCTTTCACCTTTCTCTTGTCTGGTTCCACACCTGCCTCTGACAGGTTATCTCCCTGAAAGGTGATTTCCTTCACACCAAACTGACATTTTGCTCTGTTTAGCTTTAATCCATAATTCTGGATGCATTGTAACACTTTGCTGACCTCTCGTTGTGTTGCTCCTGTGTGGATTCTAGGATTATGTCATTCACGTACATGTGTACCCCATTTATGCCTTCTATGATGTGCTCCAATGTCCTGTGGAACACTTTCGGAGTTGAGGAAATTCCAAAAGGCATCCGAGGAAAGGAGTATCGGCTAAAGGGGTTATTAAATGTACAGTATTTTCTGCTATCTTCATGCAATTCTATTTGCCAGAAGACCAGGGATGCATCCAATTTAGTGAAGAACTTTGCACTGGCCATCTCATCCCTGGTTGGAATCTGATAATGTTCTCTCTTTATATTGTCATTCAAGTCTTTTGAGTCCTTGCATATGCATAGGTCACTGTTCTTTTTGACATACACCATTAAATTCACCCATCTTGTGGGGTCCTTCACTTTCTTTATGACCCCCTAGTGCCATCATTCGGTCAAGTTCCTACCTGAGCTTTTTATTTTAGTTACGCTGGAACCTGCCTCAGGGAATGCACTACTGGCTGCGCATCCTCTTTTAACTGTACCTTATAGGTGAATGGCAGGACTCCAAACTCCTTCAAGATGCCTGGAAATTGATCTAGTATTTCCTCTACATTGTTCCATGCATTGTAGCTATTAATGTGGTGCACCCTCTTGACTAGGCTTAATTTTTCACATGCTTTGTCACCAAACAGCAATTCATGTCCATCTGGGACGACTGTAAACCCGAGATGGTGCTCTTTATCTTTAACTTTCATCTTGAGTTTGCATGTACCTTTTGTGTCAATGCTCTGTCCATTGTAGGATTTGAGCTGTATAGGATTTGCGTGGATTAATGGCTTTATCTTCATTGCCCTCATGTTGTGCTCACAGATCAAATTGATCTTTGTACCCGTGTCCAGCTTGAAAGGAATATTTGTTCCATTTGTACGCAATGGCACAGTCCACTTATCCTGCTCGACTCTATTCATGCTTGGCTGCTCCGTATCTGTTGGTTTATAGTCTTTTTACACTTCCTTGCCAACAAAGTGTGCATCACTGAGAGCGGTTTGTTCTATAGTGTGCATAGTTTTGCCCTTTACACTTATTGCAGACTTTTCCATAGACTGCTCATTGTTTTGCTGCATGTTGACTGCCAAATGATTTACAATTGAATGTCTCGCCACCTTTTTGTTTCCTATATCTCATTTTTTTATTTATGTGTGTGTGTGTGTGTGTGTGTGTGTGTGTGTGTGTGTGTGTGTGTCCAGACACTGTGGCTATGACCATCCCTTCATTTTCACTGGCCTTTGCTCTATCACTGAACTTTTTTGTGTTGCAGAGCTATTTCACTGGTGTGGCATATCTTAACAGTTCCAGCTCTCTCACAACACAACAACCTTTCTCTCACCTTCTTATCAATAATCCCAAACACAATTTGATAACAGATCATTGAATCTTGCTTTTAATTTCAAGTCTGTTGAAAAAGTATCAAAACTCTCCTCGGCATGTACAAGCAAGACACATACCTCTCAAGCATTTCAATTTGATAAGCAGGGTTCATGAAACATCTCAATAACCTTGTCAAACTTTCTCTGGTCATCGGCCTCAGCAAAAACCAACATGTTGAAAACCTCTAGTGCTGGAGGTTCCGCCACAGTAAGTAGTAGTGCAATCTTCCGTGCATCCAGTTTGCTATCGAGTCCAAAGGCTTGCAGATACAGCATGAATCATTGTTTGAACAATCACGACTCATGGTTGACATTCCCAGTGCAATTCACAGCATTCGGTGGCTTCACATTTTCCATGTCTCCTGCTGATCCCCTCTGATACTCCACTCCTGGTACTATGTAATGTTGCTTTTATTGTGATGAAGAAATTTGAGACCTATTACTTATATTTTATCATCAATTCACAACCTTGTGGAAAATATTCATTTTGTGCATCTAACCTAAGGTGGAACATTCCATCTCTGATGCTCTGTAGTGGTCACCAACTCCCAATCACCATACCCCCATCCCCCAAGTTTACAGGTAAAGCCTTACTAATGTACTTAATAATATACTAATAAAGATAAAGAATCTTACTAGGCAAGGATAGGGAGGTGGCATCAGCTGGCTCTTCACCCTGGGTGCTGCCATTTTATTCAAACTCAATTTTATTCAAACTTTATTCAAACAACTGTTGTGGATGTGGCACAGCTGTGGCACTCCGCTGGCTGAATATTTGCTCCTATCTTCACCAAGGGGTTGTGTGTTGATTCGAAGAGCATTTACTTTTACAATTTTAAACTTTTATTTCAATTATTATTATTTATTATTTTTAATTCTATTTATTTATTTATTTTCTCCAACAAAAACAAAAGAGAATCTTTTGCTTCAGGTTTACCATTTGCTTGAATTCTGGATAATAAAGATTTTTTACTGTATTTGTACTCATAGATACACTTGGCTCTTTCGATCAATACTTACACAAGTCTGGAAATATTCATTCTCATCTCTTACAAATTTTAAATATAGACATACAGCACTGTAAGAGGTTCAGCCCAGTCTGTTCTGCCCAATTTGCTCTCAATTAACCTATACCCCCAAGAATATTTCGACTGGTGGGAGGAAACTCGAGACCCCAGGGAAAACCCACACAAACACGGGGAGAGCGTACAAACTCCTTACAGACACCACGGGATTCAAACCCAAGTCCTGATCACTGGCGCTGTAAAGGCATTGCGCTAACCGCTTCGCCAACCGTTTTGAAGAAGATATGTATATATTCTTGGATACAGCTAATGTTTCACTAATAAAGAAGAAGAGCTTTAGAATTTGACCACAGCAATAGAACAGTTCTTGTTGCCAGGTTGGCTAAAGGAATATTATTATTATTACCTTCTCACTTAGCTCCAGTTACATTAACCACAACTTCACTTATAATGTTTAAAGCTTGAAATTTAAGCCTGGGTTGAAAACACCACCAAAAATCTATTATTCTCCAATTTAAAAATATAGAGTTTACAGTTTAACAGGGTATCCTTTTAGATTTGTTTGAAATAGAATGGCTAAACTCTATTAAAGAGAAAGCAAATCTCTGAAGAATCCTTTACATTTGGAATACTCTAACCATAACTTTAAATTTATGGATATCTGATTAGTAAAATCACTTTTCTGAGAAAAGAACATGAAAGAAATCTTCAACATGTGTCGATATTGGAATTTGCTGTTAATAGTCCATGTATCACTTGGGACATTTTATTAAGTTGAATAATAACTAGAGAGGGGTTAATACATTCTGTGTTAAAATATTTCTGCATCACAGTGAAATAAACAGGTTAATGTTACATAACAACTTACAATGTTTACTCACATTAATACTTTATTTGAACAAGACTTGTGAAGGAGTTTACAATTGAAATGGACCTGGTTTCAGAAGACAAGAGTTGTTACATCTTTATTGTATCACTGTGATAGTACAGACCTATCACCAATGTATATAGTTACAGTATCTAGAGTATGTAATGACTGTGCTTACAGCGATTGGCTGAGAGCTTAGCCACACCTACTGCCTGGGCCTTAAAGGGTTGTGTCCCTAGCCAGGTCGGATCATTCCGGACTGGTTGGTCACCTGTGAAGAGCTCCTGTCTTTTGCTAATAAAAGCCTTGGTTTGGATCAACAAGTCTTCGGTTCTTTCGACGAGTTCTACCACTTCCATTTGCATTGTTTATGTAAACCTGAAGGGAAGTGGGCTGGTATCTTTGATGAACTTTTAAATCAAGTCTTGATCAATGTTTTCTGTCTGGACCAATTGTAGGTTTCTACTCATTGATTCAATCAAAAGCCTGATCCCACAGCCTTTTACAAAGAAACAAGTAGAAAGAATACAATCACGCTCAATAACACTCCACACATGCGCATCGTGTTATCCTGGATGTGAATATGGTCAGAAGCAGCAAACATATTTTTGGCCATACCTTCAGGAAAATCAAAAATTAGGAAACTGACAGATGGAAGCATGGATTTTTTTTCACTAGTACGAACTGAATGGCCTCTTTCTCTGATAATATTTTGAAGATTCTACGAATTTGTTAATAATGGTGAACATCAAAGGATTTATTAAGGTGAAGGTTATAATTGTTAGTCTGAAAAAGCACATTTTATAAATATTTTCTTCACTAAGGTTGACACAGTTCGTGTAACGGTTAGCACAATGCTGTGATAGCACCAGTGACCAGGTTCAAACCTCACAATGTAAGTAATGAGTTTATACGTGTCTAAATGGGTTTCCTCCAGTTACCTCCCAACATTCAAAAAACATACTAAGGGTGTGGCTGAAAGGGCCAGTTACTGTGCTGTAGGTTTAAATTTAAATATAAAAATTTAAAATGATGCAACTAGAAGCAGCCTTTCATTGCATGGTTTGAACATATGTAGAGTATGCTGTGAAGAGGGTCAGATTACCAGATCTTGCCACTTGCTGGCTCATGGTTCTGTAGTGAACTGTTGACTTAAATCTTTTACCCCTTTGTAATCTATCTGGCAGGAGCTTGTAAGTGGACAGATGCTGGACCATCTGATCTCCTCTCTTTTGCTTGACTTAGTAGTGAATCTCATCATGAGCTCAGCAATGCCACACTGAGGGATTAGAAGTATTTCAGTATCTCTCCCCTCCTCTTTATACCAATTATGACAGATATGAATGAGCCCCCAGTGTTGTTTGAAAAGTTAGGTGCAGAAAAGTGCTTTGGATTTTACTTTATTGCAACTTACTTTTAATTAATTTTCTGTTACTATTAAATGCATTTTAATTAATATATATTAATGCTAAAAGGTTGTCAGCACTGAATTGCTGTGTTTCTCTGGAAAAGCATATTCCATTGAGCAGAGCTATTGCCTCATTATAGATGATCTGTAGTCATCAGAAGGGGTGCCCACAAATGAGTTGTGAACCACTGTATAGCTATTGGTACTGTCTGTATGAATGTACTACCCCCTCCACCTGTGGTTCCTTCCCTCAAAATCCCATTAAGGCTGTTAAACCCAAATTCCTCCCTCAGTATCTATCTTGGAACTGGGCCAGCAACAAGTGAGATGTGCTGATGCCTTATGGTGATTAAAGACTATTAATCACAACTCTCAGTCTAATGTGATTGATCAGGAGCGCTACACATGCCAAAAGGACGACAGCATTGAATTGCTGTGCATCTCAGAAAATGCATATTCCACTGGGCCGAACTATTGCCTCATTATGGATGATCTGTGGGCATCAGAAGGGGTGGCTAGAATTTTTTTTAAATTATGTAGTAATAAAGCATGGAGCTCATTTGCATCTACATGAACACAAAAGGTCAGTGTGGTCCTGGGTACAGCATGGGGTTAAGCCTAGGGAGCAGGCCAAAACAAGTATGATCAACCCCATGCAATTTACAGCACATGTATATTCCTTCCTCCTTCACATTGCTTCTTCTGCATGGAATTATAATCCTGTAACTACTCACTGAACACCCCTCACACTCCACCCCCCCCCCCCTCACAAGTTCCTCACCAGCCTCCACATAATCCCCTATCTAGCTTCCCTTTAAGAGTATCAATACTTTGCCCTCCAACTGTTTCAGGCAGCATCAATATTCACATTCTTATCACTTATGAATGAAACAGTTTCTTCAGATTTCTGCTGACCATTTTAGATTGATAGCTCTTTTTAAGTGGAAACATTCCATTAGTGTCCATGAAAATTTTATTAGCCTCTATTAAACTCCCTTATTTCACATCTTTGCTACCATTACTCCACGTGGGATTATTTTTTGCATTGTAAACCCTTGGTAGCTGGAATTCAAGCAACCAGCAAAAAATAGAGGAAAATAAATGTAAAAACATTTAAATAAATAAGAATAAAATAATAGATTGAAATGCAAAAGTTTAAAAATGTAAAAGTAAATGTTGTCTGAAATAACACAAACCTTTGGTGAAGATGGGAGCAATTATCCAGCCAGTTGAGGGCCTTGGTTGTGCTTTGCTTGTAGCAGCTGTTTAAAGCAAGTTGTGTGAAACAGCAATGGCTTCACCCAGGATGAAGAGCTGGTTGATGCTGCTCTCTTAAAGTGTCTTCTTATCCCTGCTTAGCAAGTCATCCAGTACAGAGGCTTTATCTGTAAACATGGGTGGGGTGGGGGGTTAATAATCTATTATGTTATTGTTCATCTTTTGGGGGCTCTCTGGAGGGGCAGGAACCTACAGATTCGGCAACGGTTAAATGTTTTCAAAGAATGTGTCTGAAAATAAAGTAAAATACTTTAAGGTTTATATATTCATTCAAATGAAGTTTGTTCAGTGTAAGTACAGTATCTTTGTCTTTTATTTTTTGAACTATTTATTCTTAATGCAAGTGTAGGCATTGTAAGAATAAGTCTCAAGAAACCGGAAAATACTCTTAACTGACATCTACCAATCCCCAGAGATGCCACATACCAAGGGTATTACTGTATTTCTTTAACAATTAACTAAGGATAGGCTATCCTATTAATCGAAGCATTGGATCATTTGTGAATTAACCAAGAAATGTGTGATTTAAAAAATAGCTAACTTGTTTTTACGAATGTACTCTTGAAATGAATTGAAATTGCCAGCTTCAGATCATGTACGTTTTCACTTTGCATCCCAGAGTTAAAGTTTATAGGTGATATTTGCTACAAGTTTTAATTTTCCATGAAAGATGTCAGCACTAGGGAACTATGACCAAGCTTCTCCTGTTTGAAACCAATTTGTCAGCTTTCGTCACTATGGGATTAGGTTTAGCATTGACTATGTTCTGTCTGAAGCTCTGTCAGTACTATCCTTCAATTTATCTTAACCTTACCTAGAAGAGCACCCTTAATGTACAAGAGTGATATTTTAATTTTCCAGAGGGGTTGAGTGAGGATTGTAGTTTGTTGGAAAATTAAGGATGGCTTAATCTGAGAATTTGTTTCCACTCAGCTACATATTTCATATGAAAGGAAAGTTACCACAACATAAATAGGTTCTGTTTAACAGAGTTCTAAAGAGGGCACATTTCTAGCAATTGTGGATGGTCCATGGACAGAAGGAGAGATGCTTGGAAATTCATTGGCACCATTTTTGGGTTATTTCAATATTGTGCATCATGCAGATTCACCTCAGCACTTTTGATTACAGTTTTAGATTGCAATCCTCATGCATTACCACAAGCTTTTTTTCTGGCAACACTTCCATATAAGGAAAGTGATGTGGGTCCTGATACTTCCTGCTTGAATTTCGTGCAGCTGTTGACAAGAAACGCATAGTAAGTACATCAGGGTTCTGGTCCTTAAAGGGGCCCTCTCCCCTTCAGGCAAGATGCAGCATACGTAGATTTAACGGTTGCAGAGGGGACAAGGGAGTACACCTACCACTTGACAGATCATGGCCTGGGTGTCATTAGGATAAAATCCACTCCAAGAAAGAAGTGCTACAAAACAGGAGAACATTACACTCTTTCAGTGAGGTATGCCGAGCCAAGAAAATTCATTGCAGAGTGACACAAACTAATATGTCATGATCTAATCTACGATTGCTCAGAATTATTCTTCCATGAGGGCAGCAGCCATTCAAAGTCTTTTTGCTTCTCACATTGGCCTCATTAGAACCCTACTAAATGTAACCAAGGAGTAGATTGCTGTTCTCCATGAACAGAGAGTTTCCAAGTGCTTACTGTTTCTTCATATAAATCTGATATTTATTCTTGAAATTTGTCATTCCAGTAAAACCC
Source organism: Narcine bancroftii (assembly GCF_036971445.1). NCBI lineage: Eukaryota > Metazoa > Chordata > Chondrichthyes > Torpediniformes > Narcinidae > Narcine > Narcine bancroftii. Next base: position 269,301,879 of record NC_091469.1, on the reverse strand, counting down.
CTATCGGCACCTATAGGGATTGGTAGATACTGGTTAAGTGCATTTTCCGGTTGCTTGAGATTACAATGCTTAACTAATATACCTATATTAAGAATAAACAGACAGAAATATCATACAGTACTTACACTGAACAAACTTCATTTGGATGAATATATAAACCTTAAAGAATTTTACTTTATTTACAGTCACATTATTTGGAAATATTTAACATTGCTGCATCTGCAGGTTACACTCCCTCAGTAGAGCCACCTGAAGACCAACAATAATACTATCAACAATTAATCCCCACCCCCAAGTTTATAGATAATGCCTCTGACCATGGCAATTTTTACTAAGGAGGGATAAGGATACACTTTAAATGAGTCAACCCAATGGTGAGTGGCATCAACCAACTCTTCATCCTGGGTGATGCCATTGCTGTTTACACAATTTTATTCAAACAGCTGCTATGAATGAAGCATGACCAAGACACTCTGCTGGCTGAATAGAAATAGAAATTCAACTTGAACAGCCACTGCAGCCCATCATCTTGTGGCTTAATGAGCAAAGACTCTACTCCAATTTCTCCAACCAGAGAGACATATCCTGTTCACGTTCTTTGGCCACATTTTCCATCATGGTACCTTACATCGAAAGTCAGGTGACTACACCACCACAAGCATGAATGTGAAAATGTTGTGAAGCATGAGTCACAGCAATATTTGTGTATCACCAGCTTTGTGTACAGAGGTAAGCAAGCTTAATGAGAAGGGTTGCTTGACAGAGAAATTAATGGGTTTGACTGGTGCTTAGAAGGGAAGCCAAAGTAAGACATATTCCATATGACACCAAGGAGGCCATTTTCAGTCATTGAATTAATACAAGTTCACAGAGCAATCCCATTTTACTCCTAATTTTCCCGAAGTTAACTTATTCTTTCCAATTCCACCCACCCACCCTCAGATTCTGACACTCACAGAATAGGACCAATTTACAGTGGCCAATTGACATGTCTTTGGGATGTAGGAAGTAGACTCCAGTACCTCAGAGAAATCTGTGCAGTCACAGTAAGGATGTGCAGACGCTGCATGGATAATGCCCAAGATCGGAATCAAACCGTGGAACCGTGAAGCAGTTGCAACACTAGTTGCACCAGTATCACCTGTTCTCCCTTTGCAACTTTAAGGAGTCCCTTACTCTATTTCCTCCTGGTTTTCTTCTTTCTGTCACATGGGATATCTTCTTATCAAAATTATTTAATCACCCAATGTCTCATGTGGTTTGTTTTAAAATGTATTCATTGAAATAATTAACATCAACTTGAATCAACTATTACCAAATCCCTACCTTTGTGGAATCACCTCAAGCAATAACCAAAGGAGTCGCAAGATCCACGTTATTTATGAGCATTCACAGTGTTAATTTGCTGCTGTGCAGAGATTTGTAAAGGAAAATGCCTCCAGAGCCAATCAATTATCACACCTAATTGGAATTGTAGAGAACATGTAATTTTCCATCCTTGCTGATTGACTCAGAACACCTGTCCTTAATAATACCAATGATACTATTGCCTTCTGATAATTAATTTAAAAGAAACACCTCACTGAGGGGAACAAGTTATTGTCAAGGTGGATCTGCTGCTTTGCAGTGTTCTTAGGGCTCTATATTTTTGGGAGATGGTATTGGTGATATAATGAAGATAACTGCTCTGTTGATTCTAATGCATATTTATGTGTCATTCTGGAACACTTAAGCATTTGAAATATTTTATTTTGGCTCATGGTCTAGAAGAATCAAATGAAGGAGCAATAGAGATGTAATATTTTCCTGAACTCCCTTCTGTGTTGATAATAACTCTAGCCAACTAGTTCCACTGTAGTTACTGTGATTTGTAGTAGGACTTCAGAAGGGATCTTCAATCATCCAGGAATGAAATTGTTGCAACTGTATATCCCGAAAGGGTTTCATCTGACGCTGCATCATGAAGTGTTGATAACTTTTTGATATTGACTCTTAGACTTGCCCTCCCCCTCCTCCTCCTGACATGCTTCTTCAGATGAGTGCTGAACCTGTAGTAGAAGACCTATCAATGTGGCACATTCTTGGATTGGTGAGGGTTGTGGTATCTTGGGGTGGGCTCCTGGCAATCCCCACCGGAGTTGTAATATTGTTGTGATGTTCAGCTGGAGTTGTTGCAGCAGTCAAAAACCTGGGAAGGAATGTATTCCTCAAGATCCAGTCATCAAGGAATGTGTTGGCTATGAAAGATATTTGAGAATGTGGATTCTCCAAGAATAAAGCATTTGTGTTAAGTTTCTGGGACAACTGCAATGGGTCTTGAGAAGAATTTATATATATTTTTACTTGAACTTTGAGAGAGAACACCCTTTTTAATTGATGAGGAACTCGGGAGTTGGACACAAACTCCAAAAGGCCATGAGAGCATTACCTCCCTAAGTTCAGTTTCATCTTCACCATTAAAGGATTTTCTTTCTCTGAGGATGAAAATCATCACTGACCTTCCGAAAGCTGCAGTGAGCAGGAAATGCTCAGTTCTCCAGAAGCAGTAAGTGTTGTAGATGTTATGTATGAAAATGCCTTTTGGCTTCATTTCTTTTACTGAAATATCTAAAGAAATCATATTCTTAAATTGCTGAAGCAATAACATACATTTTAGTGCATTGCCATAAAGTACATATGCTTGTTCATACTGTTGTGTCAATTTATGCAAATGACTTAAAAGAGGCAGGAAAGAGCCAAAATTTGGGAATACTTGACTCAAACCTGAACTTTCCTAATGTCTGTGATATGGAACAATTTTTTTTGTATCAACTAAATATAATTAGCTTCTAGACCGGAGGACTGGCTTAGAGTGGGTTGTTGAATTCAGCTCCTTCAAATCTGGCCTTGGTAGGCACCTTCACCCATCTGCCTTTAATCTTCAATTAGTGGGTCCTTCCCAGATTTATTTCCAACCTAATAAAGCCCAAACATTTTTTGGGATTATTTTGCATTTCATCCTATGGAGCATTAGTCTGAACAACAAATTCTACTTGAACTCTATTTTGTAAAACTGCTATTGCGATCACAGTCAATTTACTCACAAAAAACAGTGATGTCCAGATTTTGAAAGTACTCTGTAAGGACATGTTAAATAGTCCATAAATAAACAGTAGATTTAAGGATGTGCCACTACAAATATTCTATAAGGCACATGGTCCATGCATCACTGAAAGGTGAGCACAAGGAAGACTTTTGAGCATGCAAAGAAACTTGGCTGCATTTAGGAGCTGGGGCTTCCTCCACTGGATCACAGGAGAAGGAGATCTAGGGTTTAGGGGATTAGATTTGTGTGCCACAGTTGGTCATGGATCCTGACTGGGACTGAGATCAGTAGAGTAGGGATTTAGATCAACAAGCGGATTAAAGAGGCTGAGACATTGGGGTTAGAATGTGGGTGCGAATCACCTGGCAATTACTTGGAGTTTTGGTATTGAGTCAGAAGAGAATTAGGTCAAGGTTTCAGGGATCAGTGGATCCACAGTTGGAAGGGAGTTGAATTTGAAGTTGCTGGATGTCACATGGAGGTTGCTAGGTAGGGGCAATATATGTCTGAATGGGGACAGGTACCTAAGACTGAACTACGAGGGCTGGGGTCCATCTAGGCAGCCTCCTTTTAATATTGTGGAAGCAATCCTGGTGTGAATTGTGAAGCGGGTTTGGTCATTGATGAGTAAATAAAAATCCAAGAAATGACATACATTGGCATGTGTGTGTCTGGTCTCCTAAGTACATTCCACACTCATAACAAATAAATTTATTGTATGTAGCTATCAGTAAGGCCTCAATTTTACACTGTTTAATTTTTGTGGTTGTTGAATTGAATTTGCGTATGCCCACAAATATGGTATTTTTGTTTCCAAATCGATGGAATGAAATCCATTATCAACTTTTCTGTAGTAAAGTAAGGCTCTGTGGTTTGCAAAATGATGAGCTTTCAAATGACAGAGGGACAGCCCAATTGATCAACCGAACTGCTTTAGCAGAATAACAATTGTAGACCCCCTCAGCAGGTTTAACTGCATGCAACCTTATATCAAGGCCCCTTTTAAATCTACAACAGCACTTTCAGATGCCCATTGCTCCAAGATGCACTCCTGTGCCCTCTAACATTTTGCATGCAATTACCAGATGGAAAATATTAGCTCTGCTGTATAAAACATGGCATAGTCCTGCTGCTAACTAACACAGATTGGATGAATCTGTCATTTAAGCAGCATGACTTTCTGTGGCCAATTCTGTAATCCACAAGCAATGTGATACTAAACAGGAATCTAGTGTTATCCAATCAGCCCAGCTCAGAAAATCTCTGTATGGTGGAAGTGCTGCCAAACCTCCACTTCGTAGGAGCACACTGAAACAGGAGCCAAAATGATATCTCATCCTTGCTTCATACTTCTGTAGGTTACCTGGCCAATTTTATCATGCTGCTTCTGGCTATTAATACTCACACTGACAGACTACCTCTGAACTGCCTGTGATTTTAGTCTTTCAATCCATTATCAAAAAAAAATGGGGATGACATTAATATAAAAGGAACAGTTAAGGAACACAGATAACATGCTTGATCATCTGTCCTGAGCACTGAAAGTTGATCTCTCATCAAGTTTTCTGCTATTGTAAACAAAGGGTCTTTCCTTCTCAGTTCAGTTGTTATCCCGATGTCACAAGATGACAGCTTCAAATTAACTCCTTCACTGTGTACAGTGATTACTCAGTGAATGGAGATAACACACTGTTCAGTAGATCTTTAGAAACCCAAGTCCATGATCCCAAGCTGCATCCAGCACATCAGTTGGTAGGAAGCATTTTCATTTCACATTAGTAACCCAGCACCAATTTTAGTATTTAACGGCCAATGGCTTGAACATTGTTTACTTATCATTTTTTTTTTAAATATTGAGAGTTATAGTTGTCTCTTGTTCCTCTGTCATTGTGAGCCAATGTTGAAGCCCAGATGACCTTCACGTTTTAAGTGAGCTAGTTGCTCAGAGCTGGAGACTGAACTGCTTCAAGGGACATTGAGTAGGGGCATCATGTAATTCCTGCTGAAAAGATTTGTGGACAAAGTTGTTTAAAGGTTTAGGTGTCTGAAGAAAACATTATTTGAAAATGAATGGAGTTATAAAGTTTTACAGGATGGAAACAGGCCCTTTGGCCCAACCTGACCTTGTCAACCAAGTTATTAAGTATTCATGTTGCCAACTCCAGGCAAAAGGATAAAGAAGCATTCACCTCATTGGCATATTTATTGTAAGCAAACACATAAAGCAAGTAAAAGGAGAATTTGGCAGAAAAGTGGCAGATGGATTTTCATTGTGATAAGTGTGAGGTGATACATTTTGGAAAGACAGGCCAGAAGCCTGAGTCAGTTACAAAAGAGTGCGGATGAACAGAGGGGCCTTGAGGTTAAAATCCATACATCCTTCAAAGCCACCACACAGGTTGATGGCCTATAGGTTGCTGGGATTCATGAATAAAGAGATTGAATGCAGGAGTAGAGATGTCACAATGCAACTCTACAAATCTCTGGTAAGACCACACAGAGTATTGTGTTCAGTTCTAGTCACATCATTATAGGAAGGATGTGGAAGCTATGGAGAGGGTGCAGAGGAGATGGACCAGGATGTTACTTGGATTGGGAAATCAGTTTTATGAAGCCAAGTAAACAGTGCTTGGACTTTTCTGTTTAGAGTGTAGATGGATGAGAGGAGACTTGATAGAGGCCTATAAGATTATGAGAGGCATAGATAGGGTGAAGAGCCAGCACCTGTTTCCCAGGGCAGGATCAGCAAATACCAGAGGACGCATCAAAAAGTGAAGGAAGGGAAGTTTAGGGTAGACATCAAGGGTAAGTGTTTAAAAATAAATAGACAGAGTCATGGGTTCCTGGAATGCCTTGCCAGGATGGTGGTGGAGACTGAAATATTGGGAGCATTTAAGAGACTCTTAGACACATGGATGAAAAAAAAATGAAGGGTTATGGGATAGTGAGGTTTTAGTATCTTTTTAGGAAGGAATATATGGGTCAGCACAACATTGAGAGCCAAAGGGTCTGTACTGTGCTGTATTGTTCTATGTTCAAGTGTAAAATTATAGTTTTAACCAAATACAGAGCTGTTCTGGTAGATGTAGAGTAAAATGATAAAGTGATCAATTGCATCATTTAGTTAATTAGGACTGTCCAGATCTGGTGTAATTGGACTGATGTGTTGGTGATTGAACTTGGAAATTATCACAATAGAATAGACATCATCAGGGAATTTTAAAGTACTGGGTACATTATCTGACCTGGGAGTAAAAATCTTGTGGTCTCCTCTACTGGGCACAGACTGGGAGATCACTTCATTGAGCACTTCAACTCTGTCCATCACAATAGTGTGGATCTCCCAATGGCCACCCATTTCAATTCCCCATCCAATCCCCTTGGGACATGCCTGTCCATGGTGTCATACACTGCCGGACTGGAACCATCCACAAATTTGAGGGAAACCACCCTATCTTCCATCGGGGCACCGTCCAACTAGATGCTATTAACATTGACTTCTCTGGTTTCTCCACCAACCTCATCATCTTCATCTTCTTTTCTCTAGTGGAGAAAAGATAAATCATAAAGACTTTTACAAAGCTGGCATAGTCCAACATTTTTTGTCCTTCTCCTTCTGTCAAAATCAATTTTCGCCTTTCCGCTGATCATATCCTTTTGATCCATTGGTCTGGACTCCTCGCCTCCCATTCTTTCCCTCATCTTTAATTCTGATGCCTGCCAGCTTTTTTCTTGTACCTCGAGAAAGGGCACAGGATAGAAATGTCAGTAACGTACTTAACCTCCCATGATCGCTGCGAGACCAGCTGAGTTCTTTCAGCATTTGGTTTTTTTCTTTACAGTAAAAATCATGAAGCTGTGGAAAAGCTGCCTCTCGATTCCAGCTACATCTCTGAGGTTGGCTGTGAACCTTTTCCCTGACCCACTGAATCTCCTGTCCTCAGCTGTCCTTTGCCAGATTTATTTAACTCTGACCTCAACTCCTCAAGCCTATCGCTGGCCTGCACTCAGCTTCCAGTGCTTTGAGGATTTGTGCCGTACATGTTGACTGTGATTATGAATGTCGTAATCAAATAGCATAACATGCTTGCAAACTAGAAAGCAGCTTCAAGCTGGCAGTGGGCCTTAGAATCAGAGAATGGGCTGGAGGTGTGCCAGCTGCACTAGTAACAAGACCCAGCCAGGCTGCAAGCTGGTGTGGGCAGGTTTGGGTGGACTGGTTGGACCAGAAATTTGGGTAAATTGATCAAATGGGAATGTGGGAGATGGAGAGGGTTTGAATATTCTAATATACATCTTGTGCATTGTTAACCAAGGCAAATGAGTACTTGAATGGTGGAACAGATGACCCACCTAGCTTCACAGTTGTGGGGCAAAATTTAAAATTTGCTTAAAAATCAAGTTTATTTTAAGAAATTAGATGTATGTCTCAATTTTCTTGCATTTTACTTGTGTATTAAAAGTACTGAGGTGTCTAGGGAGGAGTAGCACCTCTCGGGGGGGGGGGGTTGCCTGTCATGCCTTTTTCAGGCAGCTCGTCCACCTTTGGCCTCCACCTGAGGATCAGCTCTCACCTGTGGCTCCAAGTAGCTGTAGCGCACACCGCGGCCACAGCCTGGTAACCATCTCCGCAGACGGGCTAAACCAAGTGAGAGTAGCCAACGGGTCTTTGACCCTCGGTGAGGTAGGGGATCTGTTTTTCCCAGCATGTGAAGTCCGGTGGATTGAGCAAAATAGACTAATTAATGGTCCAACAGCCAAGAAGGCTGACCCAGCAGGCATTGTGGAGTGCAAAGAGCATGACAAGAAATGTGGACATCCTGGTCATCCAATGCAGCAAAGAGGTCTCCAGCTGTAATGGTTCTGTGTGCCATTGGATCAAGGTCTCTTCTGCTGAGAGTGTGGGATCACCCATATGTAGTGGCTGTCCCACTTAGATCTCCATCACGCACAGGTTTCTGTTGTGTGATTCATCTCAGTTAACCCAACCCATCAAGTTCCGCGGCAAAGCAACAGATGGAGATGAATTCTGGCAGTTGTAGTTACAAACCTGCACATAGGTGACCTTTGGACCAGTGGTCGTTCATCTCTGTACCCAGGACAGCAGTGATGACTGGCAGCATCCAGGGTGTCTGGACAGTCTTTTTTAGGACAGCACTGCCCATTCTCACATGAAGGAGGGGGTTAGAAAAGGTACCCCAAATATTGTCTGCCTCACAACAACATCTGGCTAGCTAACCACAGCTGGCAGATCATCTCTAGTTGTTGACATGCAAGAAAAAATAAATCAAAGAAAACTCATTTTTGTAGCCTGAAATGTCCACACCTTGCTAGATTGAGACAAGGTGGCAAGATCTAAAAGATGAACAGCACTCATAGCAGCTGAACTTCGCCGATATCACATTGACATGCCTGCATTCAGTGAGACCAGGCTCAGGAAACATACATTTTTTGGAAAGGAAAACCCAGACTGACAACAGGATCCATGGAGTAGGTTTTGCAATCAAAACTGCCCTGATGAAGAACATCCCTACCCTACCCATTGCAATCAATGAACATGTCATGAAGTTCCACTTCCCCCTTATGAAGTCTAGATATATCACCATTGTCAGTGTCTATGCACCAACTCTCGTGAGTTCAAAGGAAGACGAGGAAAGTTTCTGAAGACCTGAACCAGATTATTAGGACAACTCCTGCCAGTGACAAACTCATCATTTTGGCTGACTTCATTGCTAGGGTAGGGAAAGATAGCAACAACTGGGACAGAGTCCTTGGGAGACATGGAGTGGGAAAATTAAACAGTAATGGCCTGCTGCTTCTGAGTAAGTGTGTATATCATTAACACAATATTCAGACTTGCAAACAGATACAAAATCACTTGGAAGCAACCTAGGTTCAAACACTGGCACCTACTTGTCTATGTCATAGTATGTCAGCGTGACCTTCAAGACGTCACCATCACCCAGGCCATGCAAGGTGCTGAGTTTTGGACAGATCACAGGCTGGCTTGGTCAGTCCTCAATATGCATATAGCCCATTTTGCTTTGTAAACAATCAAAGACTGTTAGAGTGTCATTTAGCATTGGCAGACTTCACGATTCAGGTCAATGCCAACATTTTCAAGGTGGATTTAATGAAAAACTCTCCAGCAATTCACCACTTGTGGGACCCTGTTTTGAAAGGTGGAAGCAGTCAAAGATGTTACACTGACTGCAACAGCTATACTCCGAATGACAACCGGAGTGCATCAAGATGAATTTGATGAAAACCACAAGACTATTTTAGCAGCCCTTGGGGCCAAGAACAAGACTGGCAAAATGACCAGTCATCTGTCTCAAAGACGAGTTTAAACAACTGCAGTTCAAAGTACAGGCAGAAATGCGAGAAATGAGGGTCAAGTGATGGAAGAGAAAAGGTGAGCAGGCAGAAGGCTACACAGACATGCATGCCACCAGAGTTTTTCCAGTGCAATAAAGTCAGTTTATGGTCGTCCTAAATTGGAATGCTCCCCCTTGCTGTCATCAGACAGGTCGAGCCTGATCAAAGACCAGGAGGAACTGAAAAACCACTGGGCCAAATACTTTACCAACCTACTCAATAGGCCATCCACAGTTGATCCTGATGTCTTGCAGCACATCTTTCTGCAGCCCATCTTGGATAACCGTGACCTGTCATCCTCTACTGATGAGTTCAATAAAGCGATCTCGCAGAAGAATTCAAATAAGCAACAGGGCAGTATGGTTTGCCTGCTGAGATCTACAAAGCTCTTAGCCCAAATGCATTACAGGTGTTTCAAGACATCCTAGAAGACCTCTGGATCAAAAGAGATGCCTGATGACTTCCATGATGCCCTCATCGTGGCTCCCTACAAAAATAAGGGAAGCAAATCAAACTGTGGAAACTACAGGAGTATCTCACTGTATCTCATTGTCCATCGCAGGCAATATTTTTGCTTGCATCCTCCTGAATAGACTTGTCGCTGTCTCTGAAAGGAATCTCACGGAGGCGCAGTGCGACTTTCGGCCAGAATGGAGTACAGTGGACATATTTGCTGTGAGACAAGTTCAAGAGAAGTGTATTGAGCAGAAAAAGCCTCTTTGTCTTCATTGACCTGACAAAGGCATTTGTCACTGTAAACAGGAGGCTCTCTGAATCATCCTGAACCATTACGGCTGCCCAAGGAAATTCATAAAAATGATTCAGCTGCTCCACGACGGAATGACAGACAGGTCCTCTGCAGTGGTGACACATCAGCTGCATTTGCCATTTCTAATAGGGTGAAGCAGGGCTGCGTACTAACCCCAGTCTTGTTCAATCTGTTCATCACTTGCATGTTGTCACGTGCTGTCCAATGTTTGGTATACATTGGGTACTGAATAGATGACTCTCTCTTTGACCTTTGCCACTTGAATGCATGGGTCAACTGTCAAAGTACACAGTCATTCAAGAAATCCTTTTTGCTGATGACTGTGAACTCTTGGCACACAAAGATAGTGATCTACAGTTAATGCTGAACAAATTCTCAAACACTGCTATGCTCTTTGGCCTGACCATCAACTTGAAATGGTCCATCAGTCCATTTTTAACACCAGCACCAAAGAACTAGAAATCACTGTTGATGACATCCAGCTAACAAATGTAAACAGCTTCAAATACTTGGGGAGCATCATCTCGAGTGATGAATCTTTGGACAAAGAAATTGACTCCAGGATCAGCAAGGCCAGCCAGGTACTGAGTAGACTGCATACCAGAATATTCAATCAACACAATGTCTGAATCTCCACAAAGCTGAAAGTCTACAGAGCTGTGGTCACCCCTTCTCTCCTATATGGATATGAGACCTGGACTCTACCGATGTTACATCAAACAAATGGAGAAATTCCATATGTGTGCCACCCCTTCCATCCATGCATCTGTTGGCAAGACTGGATGCGATCCAACCTGGAAGTCTTGGGTCATGCGAAGTACACCAGCATTGAGTCCTTGAACATCAGAGCTCAGATGCAGTGGGTGGGACACATCAGAATGGACAACCACTTTATACCTCATCAGCTGCTCTATAGTGAACTGAAGACTGGAAGGAAACCTCAAGGTCATCCACACAAGCTCTATAAAGGCACTGTGAAGGAAACCTTTGAAGAGAACTAGAAGCTGAGGCTGCTGACATCCCATTGGTGAGCCCCGTGTGATGAAGCCTACGCCAGTTTCTAAGACAGTGGCTTCCAAAAACTGGTGGAAGACAGTGAACGGCATCACAGAGCAGCAGCCACAGTTATTACAACAATGGACTTCCAGTGCCTCCATTGTGCTAGACTTTGTGCTTCCAGACAGGATTGCAAAATCACCTTCATCTTCACAGATGAACTGCACAACAACGTGTCTTCTTTGAATCAAAGGATGACCAATAACAGTACTGGGTATATTGACTGACCTGGGAGTAAAAATATTGAAGCTTTGGTTAAAGTATTTCTTTATTTCTGCTTTGAAAGCTGGCAGCCTGATAAATTTTTTTTCTTGTATTTTCTTTTACAATTCCTATTTCAAGTTAAGTCAGTCACCTTGTCATTCATACCATAAATACTAATACAATGCATAGTAAAGACAAGATCATTTCTCCATGACCATGGAACAGATTTACATATCTGCTGAACTCTGGTTCATCTTAACTGCACTGGAAATAATCCAATGAGATAGACCAATGTAATGCATAATTGAAATGAAGGGAGTTATGAATATTGCCAGCCAAAATAGTGTGATTGGTCAAAGTACATTGGTAAAAAATTCTCTTTAATTGTGTTATGCAGGTGCAAAGTGAAATAATGCTGTCTGAAGGCCACAATGTTTTCCGTGCCTTTTAGGATTGGTTGTTTATCAGAATAAAATCAAGCAAGGCCCCAGATAATCTGACTCTGATGGTTTCCAATGGATTTTTCAATATAATATAATAATTTATCTTTGTTTTTTTTTAAATTAAATGCAGCATGTACATGAAAAATCTAAGTATGACATACTAAATGTTCAATTTTTATATAATTTTGAATGGACCATGGGTTAAGAGGATACATTCATTTATAATCAACATAGAATAATGTACGACAGAGTAGAATAGAGCCTTGGAATGGTGAAGAGTGTTTGAGTTTCTTGGTATATTGGGGAAAGTGCAGCTAGATTGTGCAAAAGTTGCAGGAGAATTGATTTTCTAATAAAGTAATAGGAGGAATCTCCCAGGACCTGGGAGCAATAGGCCAGAGCAATGGGACTCCTGTTATACAAGATAAATAATGATATTTTGAGCCAGGGAATGAGAGTTTCAGGAGAATTGGCTGCAAGTCCAGTAGTTATTTGATTTGCTTTTATTTCCTGAAGGAGATTTCCCAACTTCTGTTCTTTTGATACCCGGTATTTCACAAGCTCTTACCTCTCTTCTATTAGACATGAGAGTAGAATGATTTTTGTTGTTACACACAGATTAGTTGTACATATTTGCTTTTCAAATTTGTAATCCATGAACTGAGAAGATCAAACTTTCCTGCAGCAAAATGTACGGTATAAGGAGCAATGTTATTCGCAATGATGCGTACTTTACAAAATGAGCTTTGCTTTTGAAGAAAGCAAATAAACTACTTGGGTTTTAAATATAAAGCAGAGTGAGAATGGCAAGAAAAGTGTAATTAGATGTCAAAAGCAGACCTTAATTGGGGCCGGTGTTTAAAAAGCAGGACACAAGGATTGGCAGGCTGGTTCTTCTGGCCAGATTCTAACTAGGCTTAATGGCCAAAGCTCGTGACAAAAACCCTTGAGAGCTGCATGTTTCAAATGGGCATTGCACTGAGATGAAGATTATTGGGCAGACAGAGGACAAGTTGACTGGCAGGGATGCAGAATTCAGTTTGTTACAGCCTCCTTATGTTTGCAGACCTGGTATTGTAATACAGCATGGGAAAAAGAGATAAGGAGCTAAGGGCTTGCACTATGTTTGGCCACTTCATTTGAAGTGCAACTGTTCTGGTAATATAGGGGAACATGACAGCAGTGAGCAAATTGGCAAGGTCCCGAAAGCAGCAATGATGCAACTGGCGAGTTCCTCTGGTTCAATTGTGTTTTTGAACAAGAGTACAAGTCAAAAGAACTCCCATGCTTGTCTTCAAGTAATGCTGTGAAATAATTTGCATCTATTCAAGAGGACCCGTGAATCTTGAATTTAATATTCCATCAAGTAGTAATGACCTCCACAGACTATCCTCTTAATAGTGCACTGAAGTGTCAACTGAGATTATGTGATCAAGTCTCAAGTGGCACTTGACCCCATAACCTTCAGACTCATAGTTGAGAGACCTACCATTAAATCATAGCATGGTTGTGTGCTCACAAGCAAAGTAGATAGCAGAGCCAAAATCAAAGTATGTGGGCAACAAAGAATAAGGTTTGTCTCTGGGTGAGAAAGTAGTCAATAATGGTAAAGGTTCCGCTATTGTCATGTAATACATTTAAAATGCAACATGCATGAAATTCTTTCCTCTGTCTACCTTAAGGAAGACAGAGTCACCACTTTGTCCAGTGCCCTTGTTAAAGTAAATTTGCTCATCTCCCTCCATTTAGGGGATATTTAACTGCCTCACATTAGGTTCTTGCACTTTATACTCTGCACTGTTGCTACATCAAGGCAGGAACAAAAAGTAAACACTTTAATTCTGAAGTAGCAAAAAATAAACAGAATACTTAGGATGCAGAAAAGCTGAGAAAGAAATGAATGAGGCAAAATGTGAGATTTATATTAAAAAAATTGATATAATGTGTTTTCCCCAACAGAGCACCAAGGGAAGCTTGAGCTTCATATTATATCTTAATATATTCATCTTTGACCAAACAGCCCTCCAATAATATTACACTAGGTATATATTTTATTATGGTAATCATTCCAAGGTACTGCAAAGGTGCAAAAGAAAAAAAATGGATGCTGAGCCAAAAAGGAAGTGATTAGGTGTATTGTCTGCTCTCCTCGTCATTGTGCACTTTTAACAAGGGACTTCAAAGAAGAGTAAAGTCCTCGAAGCAGGACCCATCACCTTGCCATGAGCACCTAATTTCACAGACCAAGAAGCTTAATGTGCAATAAATACAGTATGTACTCATATAATTGTTGTTACCATTTAAAGTCAACCACCCCCCACCTTTTTTGGCTAAAAATCTGGTGTTTTAGGATGACTCTCCCCCCCCGCCTCCCATCTTTGCTCCTCCTGAAAACTAACTCTAAATTTTTGAATAAATACCAAGGACTGGCTGGACAGTTGAAATCCAGGGAGCTGAAAGTGCAGTGAAATGTGGGAGGAAAGAAAAGCTTTGCACAAAGACTTCAATGCAAATAATCAAATGTGGAGTTTTAAAAAACAAGTCTTAGTAATAGTTGTCATAGCTACTGGATTGGCTTGTGTACCCAATGAGTTGATTCATGACTCTCTGGAGGATCTCTACACTTCTTCCCAATCTGGCCTACCTGTAAATGCAGACCCACCATTATGGTTGGCCTTTAACTACTTCCTTAATTCAGTGGACATTAGAAAAGAGCAATAAAAATGAACATTGCCAGCAATTATCCATCCTTTAAATTAAAAGTGAATACTTTAAAAAAAAATCTTTGAGAAAGACAAATCACATGCATTAAACCTTGTCATGCAGTAGGACGGGGCGCAGGTCAGTCGGACGGGGCGCAGGTCAGTCGGACGGGGCGCAGGTCAGTCGGACGGGGCGCAGGTCAGTCGGACGGGGCGCAGGTCAGTCGGACGGGGCGCAGGTCAGTCGGACGGGGCGCAGGTCAGTCGGACGGGGCGCAGGTCAGTCGGACGGGGCGCAGGTCAGTCGGACGGGGCGCAGGTCAGTCGGACGGGGCGCAGGTCAGTCGGACGGGGCGCAGGTCAGTCGGACGGGGCGCAGGTCAGTCGGACGGGGCGCAGGTCAGTCGGACGGGGCGCAGGTCAGTCGGACGGGGCGCAGGTCAGTCGGACGGGGCGCAGGTCAGTCGGACGGGGCGCAGGTCAGTCGGACGGGGCGCAGGTCAGTCGGACGGGGCGCAGGTCAGTCGGACGGGGCGCAGGTCAGTCGGACGGGGCGCAGGTCAGTCGGACGGGGCGCAGGTCAGTCGGACGGGGCGCAGGTCAGTCGGACGGGGCGCAGGTCAGTCGGACGGGGCGCAGGTCAGTCGGACGGGGCGCAGGTCAGTCGGACGGGGCGCAGGTCAGTCGGACGGGGCGCAGGTCAGTCGGACGGGGCGCAGGTCAGTCGGACGGGGCGCAGGTCAGTCGGACGGGGCGCAGGTCAGTCGGACGGGGCGCAGGTCAGTCGGACGGGGCAAAATATTAGTTTGGTATGTATTAGAAGGGCTTATGGGCCTGATTTATGTGCTGTAATGTTCTATGGTTTTATTCTGTGGTTCAATGCATGCAGTTCTGTGGCAACCAGTCCCTAGAAAAAAGGTTTCTTCGGCTGACTACACAGCTGCTGTTTGGATGTTACCTGATTTAAGGGACAAGGCATTATTCCCCATGAGTTCTCTTCATTTTGAATATCTGAATAAAAATGTTTGCCATTTGTACAATGCTTTTATTTTACTCTTGGTGATGGTGGCCATGTACTGTACCACCTGTCCTTTTATGAAATTACTTATTTAAAGGAAGAATGAGGAGAAATAATTTCTTGACAGCTGCTGAAGTCATTTGTCTGGTCACTTTTTGAGCTACAAACACCTGTTTCTGGAGAAGAGGGCCCTCAATACACCCCCACTCCTCAATCCAGCTAGCATTGAATGTTCACCTGTTCGTCACCACCTCCCAATTAATCCACTGCTTCACTTGAGTTGTAAAATATCATTTTTCATGTCTCACTCAAAATCTCTCTTTCCACTTGCTGCTGAACACAATGGATCCAAACTTTTGCCTCTTTCCAAGTCAGTCCCACAGGACATCAAAGACTCATAGTTGAGAGACCTCAGGATTCATCTGCTATTCCAGCCTGCAACAATGGCAGTCTCAAAAAAAGCTTCCCGCCACCATATGCACTGCATAGAAAATATCATGAGTAGGTTAATTTGTAGTGATGGTGACATGTAATGACACCACACCAACCTGCCAAGATGTGTAGATAATTGGAAAATTACCCAGTCGATTATGCAGGCTAAGTGGAATTAGTTATTTAATGTTAATTGGTATTTAACTATCTTGAACTGCTGGATTTTGTTGGAGAAATAATCATTTCATATTTGGAAAAAAATTGCTGTAGTTTCCACATGCATTGGCCCTTTTACACATTGATTGACAAAATGGTGTATGCTTCCCTTTGTTGATTTATTAGCAATGAACTTGTGCCAAACAAAAAAGAAGTTTATTGGAGCATATATTTCTGTTGTTGATGACTCCCTGGGCATCTTGGGTCGGCTACATCTGTTTTACTTCTTGTGGAGGTAATGCCACACTGAAACCCCTGGGTATGACTTGCACAGTGAATATGAGATTAAGTATTTGAAGCTTGTCTGTAACTTCGAGCACAGCAGTGGTGAATAAATCTGCCTTCTTCAGAGCAGTCGGGATATATTGATTATAGGCTAAATCCAATGGCAGTTTTAAATTTATACATGCTGAATGGTAACAGGCCTTTCCGCCTCTCTAGCCTCGGCCACCCAATTGTCCTACAACCCCAGTACATTTTGAAGGGTGGGAGGAAACCAGAGCATTTGGAGAAAACCAGACATGGGGAGAATGTACAAACTCCTTACAAACAGCCCTGGATTCGAACCCAGGCCACTGGTGCTGTAACAGCATTGCACTAACTGCTCACTAACCATTGCCTTTATTGAGACACAGATTTTTGTTTTGGGGAGCTGTTAAATCAGTTCAGATGACTATTTTGGAAGTCCTCCACTCAATATGTATTTGGTTCCATGCTGCAGCACTAGTTAATCAATTAAGGGAGTGTCAGGGAGATATGACATTTCCTTGACTCTGACTCAATGAAATATTTCTGGAGAATTCTGGGAAGAAAGCTGGTGAATGGTAGATTGTGAGGATAGCAATGTCAGTCTATTGTCAGAGTGGTGTGGGAAGAATTCCCCAACCTCTCTCAAATGCCAAAAATAGCAGTGATTCAGATTTTCTGAATCTCGTATTGATAAAATGCTTGTCATTATCAAAAGATATTTCCATTTAGTGTCTTACTTTTTTAAACTTTCATTTGTAACCAAATAAATGGATGGTACTTGGACAAGTATTCATGGATATCTTCAATATCTCACTCAAGCAGGACATGGTACCCATCTGTTTCAAACAGGCATCAAAGAGGAGTGCAGTAACTGGTTTTAATGACTATCGACCAGAAAGTCTAGTGATGAAGCATATCAGCTCCTGTCTGAGTGGTGATATGGATCTATTCCAGTTCGCCTATCATAGAAACAGGTCTGCGGCAGATACCATCTCATTGTCTCTAATACAAAGCCATGGAACACCTGGACAGCAAATATGCATATATCAGGATACTCTTATCAACCACAATTTGGCATTTAATAGCATCATCCCCTCAAAACTGATCAGCAAACTCCAAGATCTGTGAATTAATACCCCACTATATAATTGGATCATGGATTTCCTTGTGTTCAGACCACAATCAGTGAAGATTGATAAGAACTTCTCCTCCATAATATCCATCAGTACCAGAGCACTGCAGGGCTTTGTTCTTAACACCCTGTTCTACTCTCTTCACACCTACGACTTTGTAGCTTGGTATGAAAATAAGACCAACTACAAATTTGTTATGATCCCCCAGTAGTGGGTTGTACAAAGGAAGGGGTTGAGTCAGCATGTAGGATGGAGATTGAAAACTTGGCTGAATGGTGCACCAACAACAACTTTGCACTCAATGTCACCAAAATGAAGGAACTGACTCTTGACTTCAGGAAAGGAAACCAGAGGTATACAATCCAGTGATCATTGGGACATCAGAGATGGAGAGGGTTAGCAAATTTAGGTTCTTGGGAGTTACTATCTTGGAGGATCTTTCCTGGACCCAACACACCAAATGCATCACGAAGAAAGCACATCAGCTCCTCTACTTCCTCAGAAGTTTGCGGAGGTTTGGTAAGACACCAAAAACCCTGACAAATTTCTAGAGGTATGGTGGAGTGTGCTGACCAGCTACATCATGGTCTGGTATGGGAACACCATTATCCCTGAGTGCATAGCCCTCCAAAAGGTAATGGACACATCACTGGAAAAACCCTCCCCACTATTGAGTACATCTACAGGGAACGCTGCCTTCAGAGGACAGCAGCAATTATCAAAAATCCACACCATCTAGCACATGCTCTGTTCTCACTGCTGCCATCAGGAAAGAGGTATAGGTGCCACAAGACTCGCATCACCAGGATCAGGACCATCTGCTACTTTTCCACCATCTGACTCCTCCGTAACAAAATCAATCAGTCATTTAAGATCTCTTGTGCACGTTATTGATTTTTTTTGGTTATCTGTTTACTGTTTTATTTGTTGATAGTTTAATCTGTGTATAGTTTATTTTTTTGCACTACCAATTAGTGGTAATTCTGCCAAGCCCGCAGGTAAAAAGGAATCTCGGGGTTGTATGTGATGTCATGTATGTACTCTGACAATAAATCTGACTCAATTGATAACGTTTTGGGATGAGATTTTCAATTTCTGTGCTGAAGAATTGTTGCAACTTTACACTGTGTGGTGAGTTTCATGAATAGTCTAATGTTGGAGTATATTCAGAGAAGAATGATTAGGGAAGAGAAGCCAACATATTTTGGGCTTTTGTATTTGTACTTGTAAGTGTGAAGTTTGATTAATGCTGGTAAATGTGATCACCATATGATAGCTTTATTTAGGAAGATGAAGTTGAAAATAGCAATTCTTCCCCCCCCCCCCCCATGTAAAGCTATTAATTTGCATTTTGTTTATAAAGCTTTAATGGATACGTTCCATCTGATGGACAGAACAGTTTGAAGAAGCAACAACAGGTTATCTTGTCCTCAGGGAAGGGTTTACTAGGCTCATTTGAGACTTAAGGTCACGCCAAGAGAACACACAAGGCTTTTATATTTTGACCATTCATCTTATAACTTGCCAGTGTTCATCAGTAGGGCTGCTGTTTTCTCAATGGAAGAATAAAGTAATTGGGGTCCCAGAAGAATTTGGGTTGAATTTCTCATTCCTAACTGCAGACATCAACATTATAAATCTGTTGTGGATCCTAGTACTGTGAATGCTTTACGCTTAACAAGTCTTTTGTAGTTTGGATGCGATTCATGCAACAAAAATACTCTTGCAGAGGCCATCATTGGATTTGTTTAATCATTTCAATTCTTATTTGAATTGTTTATTGACACATACGGAGAGACAGTGAGAAACTTAGTTTTGCATACTATCCAGTCAAGTCGACAAGACAGCAGGCGAAGTTTCTCAGTACATGTGACGTTAAACTATTCAATTTAGAGTTGAAACGATTAACTCCTTTAGTCTTCCACAAATTTATCAATTCCAGGCTAAATAATTATGCGTCCAACACAACCACTGATCATATCCAACAAACAATTCATTTGGGGAAACAAACTCTAGTCAGGTTGGCAGAGCTCTTGTATTTTCTGCTTTTTAATTGAAA
Source organism: Narcine bancroftii (assembly GCF_036971445.1). Lineage (NCBI taxonomy): Eukaryota > Metazoa > Chordata > Chondrichthyes > Torpediniformes > Narcinidae > Narcine > Narcine bancroftii. The sequence continues at coordinate 269,282,135 of NC_091469.1, read as the reverse complement.
AGTGGTTGATAGTAATAGATTTTAGCATGACCTAGTAACCTTCCTTGATTGAAGTATAAAAAGAGATACAATTTGATAAAATTACCTGCCCATCTCAGAAACCACGATTTTCCATTTTCAGTGGAAGTATTTGGTTTGGTTCTGTTGGTGTTGCGCCATGTTTTATCTCTGGTTAAACCCAGACATTGTGTAACTCCTGGATAACCATTAACATAGTTTTAAAGTAAAGTGGAAGAAAGGGAACACTAACTCACTGAGAATTTGCACTGGGGATGGAGGCTGCTTTCTGATGAGAGTAGTTCTTTTAAAACTCTTACTCCGATGACGAAGAGTAAAATACAAGCATCACAGATCGTATGTTAGGCATGAATTCAGATCAGTTTAGTTTCAACAGATGGTTGTCTTGCTTTAACTTTCCAATTCTAAGAAGATTTTGAAACAAATGAAACAAATTTGATTTTTTCTGTGTATTAAAGAATTAAATGATGGTGTTGTTCAGTAATCTTTAAAAATCCTGAATGTGTAATGTCTACAGAGGAATAACTCAATTCATGATCATCCTCTTTGGTAAAATTTAGTTTAAACTTTCTGTCAAAAGCTTTTTTTGAGAACTCTTTAAACATGTTTGACCTCACATTAATTCTATCTCTCAGAAGCTACCCGACCTAATGAGGTTTCTAGCATTGCCTTTATTTCAGGGTTCTAGCATCTGTGCAGTTTTTCAACTTTCAATTATTGTAAGTTTACAAAGTTCAGTGGTATTTCAGTCCTGATCTCCTTGCTGACTGGGTAAATATTTGCAGGTTTTCCCTGTGACTATTTGTGCTTTAAAGTTTAAAGTTCAGATTTATTGTCAGAGGAGATCATTAATATCACATACAACTGATTCTTTCCTGTGGACCAGGACAAATTTCTATTGTACTCAAGAAGATGGGTAAACAAGAAAGAATTATAAACAAATTGACTGTGCAATACAGAAAAAAAAATATTCAGTAATAAATAATGTGCAAAGTAAGAGGCTTTAAATGAGTTTCCTGTTTTGGGGTCTGATGGTGGAGGGGTAGTAACTGATCCTGAACATGATGGTATGAGTCTTGTGGCACCTATACATCTTTCCTCATGGCAGCAGTGAGAACAAAGCATGGCCTGGATGGTGGGGATCCTTGATGATTGCTGCAGCATCCCATGCAGATTATTTTGATGGTGTGAGAGTTTTGCCTGTGATGCACTGGGCTGTGTCCACTATGCTTTGCAGGCCTTTCCACTCCAAAGAATTTGCTCCCCATTCTAGTCCATGAAGCAGCAAGTCAGCACACTTTCATTGCACAACTATAGAAGTTTTCCAAGGTTTTCAAAGTCATACCAAACCTCCTAAGAAAGCCGAGGCATTAAAGTACTTTTTTTCATGATGACATTAGTGTGTTGGGTCCAGGAAAGACCTTCAGAGATAGTGACTCCCAGGAATTTAAATTTACTCACCCTTTCCACCTCTGATCCTGCAATGATCACTGGATTGTACACCTCTGGTTTTCTCCTCCTGAAATCCACAATCAACTCCTTCTGGGTGTTTCAGCTTGCTCCTACATCAGTACAAATTGGAAACAATATCTCCTCCTCATTGATTATCAACACAGGTGCACCTCAAGGATGTGTGCTTAGCCCACTGCTCTACTCACTATACACCCATGGCCAGAAAATCCAATGCCATCTACATACTTGCCGATTGCACCACAATTGTCAACAGTATCACAAAGAGTAAAGAGGAAGCGTCCAGGAGGGAGAGAGATCAGCTCCTTGAGCAGTGTCACATCAACTGCCATACTTTGACTATACATACAGTATATTTATTTATTTATTGCATGGTGGTTTATATTGCATTGTGATTGCTGTTGCAAAACAATGAAATTCATGACTTGTTCACATCAATAAATTCCAATTCTGACAGTCAAGCTGGTCAGTTCAATGATGACTGTAAATGGTCCTAGAATATGTGGAATAGCTGGAGATTTAGGGGACAATGGTCATGCGAGGGAATGAGATAATGACATTTCTCTGGCCTCCTATGGGTTCCTATATCTTAAAGAATTATCAAAAAAGTCGAACTGAGATGAAGCTGGTTTAAATTTTTTTGACTGGTACTCATTTGTTAAATTTTAATCAATCTAAACATGATTTCTTGCCACAGTACACTTACCAACTAGAATGTAGCTGACAGGAACAATAATGACTGTTTGCATGGAGGATATTAAATATTGTGATTTTTATCTCCAGATGCCAAATCCCCCTCCTCACAAAGGCCATACTATTAAGGCGAGAGTGTATGGGTGTGCAAAATGTATGGTATCTCCTGAGGGAGCATTGAACAACTAATGAATGTTGATGCACAAGTTCAATAATCACTGAGGGTGACAGCAATGTTGATGAGATAGTGAAGATGATCTCCAGGATACTGGCCTTCATGAGCCCAGATGCAGAATACAAATGGCTCTGTTTTTTAAAAAAAAACATTGATTAGGGCATAGCTTGAGTACTCTGTGCAGTTCTGGTCAGGAAGGATATGATTGCACTGCAGAGAAGCAAAGATGCTCATGAGACTGCAGAATCCTGAAGCTATACACACAATCTGCTGGGTTTGTTTTTCCTTGGAGAAGGGAAATTTGGAACTTTATGAGGATTGTAGTTTAGGAAGACACTTTAAAAATAAACAAAAAAAACTTTTTCCAAGGTTGTGATCAACACTTCCCACTATCTTGCAGAAACTAGAGGGCATAGGTTATGCCTAGATGCAAGCCAGAGGAAGGATTTTTAAACCCAGTAGATGTTGGAATCTGGAATGCACTCCCTAAATGAGCAGATGCTCTCACAAGATTTAAAAAAAAAAGCAAAGCAAGTATTTGGATTGCCAAGGCATGAAAAGCTACAGGCCAATTGTTGGTAAATGGGATCGATGTAGAAGTATAGTGATAGTGGTCAACTTGGATATGGTATGCCAATCTAGGAGCTTTCTTTTAAATAGCAACTTCCTCGTTTTCCTTTACAACGTCTACCTGCAGCTGAAAATCCAAAATTTGGCTTGAGCTCTCTATCCTGGGATTGGTTCTGATGGCTATGTCTGATCACAAGCTATCTTCAAGCATTATTGCTTCTATCCAAGTGCTTTTTTAAAAAAAAAAGTCTATTTCTTTTACTGAACATATTGTATGGTACAATATTTAACCAGTCATTTGAGATTTGATGCATCCGGTTATGAAGTACGTGAGCAATCAGAAGCAAGTTTGTGACTAGAATCTGCAAGTCTAACTGGAAACTCAGTGATAGCAGAATGGGAAAACAAATCGCATTTTACTAATTTCTCACAAATGTTGATTTCTTGCAGAATTATTTTGGCAAAAAGCTGTGGGGAAAAACTCCAGAGCCCAATTTTGATATTGGGCAAAGATTTTTTTTCCAAATCCTGTAAAAATGTACGAACTGGAAATCAAAACTGATGCAAAAGGGTTGTTATCCAGGAAGCAATGTCATAAACACAAATAATTTTGTGATGTATCATATGGCCATGCATCTACCTTTTTAAAAATGAAGTTGAACACAAACGCTGAGAAGCACACATCAAAGTTAAATGTGGAAGGCGATCAGAGTGCTACGGCCAATTGCAGTGAGGGAGGAAAGAGTACTGCAGCGAATGTTTACTGCAAGGGCAATCACTATTGGCTTTCGGTTTCAAGCATGGAGTTAAAGTAACTAATTGGATCAAGCAAAACTAGCACAAACTGTACAAAGAGAAACCATAAAAAATGAGAGTTTAATGGACCTGAACTGAAAGGACAATGGGAAAGTCTTGAAATCCCCAACATAAAAATGTCCTTGAAGGAATCATGCTGTGTGTGTTTTCCTCATGAGTGTGGATTTGTTTTACTCCATCTGGCTTCCTTTCTTCGAAAAAGTAAATTTCAAACTATCAAAATTTGTTTAAGTCTTGTTGTTCTAAAGCTTTGCTGATGGGGGATTAGCTGTGAAAAAGTCAAGATGTCATGCGTCAGAAACTGTCAACAGCCTTCCAAAAAAAAAAAACCTGAGCTGACATCTGCTGCATATCAAACTCCCAGCATTTTTTTTTTTGTACATTGATCTCTTCTCGTCAAGCTCGGCTTTTATTTCAAAAGGGCCCAGAATTATATCCCTAAAATTTGTCAGAATCTTCAGATGCAGCTGGCACATAGGACCACCTTTGAAATCTGAGTACACTGCAGGGCTGTTGGCATGCTCACAGCAAGTGCCTTATAGTGTAACAGACAGCACTAATTAATGAAGCGGCCGTTTCCCTGGGCTAATGGTAGCCAGGCTAGCAGCATTCTTCATCTTCCCCTTTTCCTATTGTAAACATTTTAAGGGGTCCTTTAAAGTGACAAATAATTGGCTGTTAAAGTGTTTTGATCTGCATTCAGCCCACACGTGCCAACCACCCTCCTGACCTCAAGTCATTCCATATATCTCACAAAATGATGAAATTATCCTGTAAGCAATCTTTGTTTTGTCTCTGAGGATGCCACTGCATGTCGTTGAGTAGAAATATAAGAGAGAGAGAGAGAAAAGGGAATGAAAGGGCACAAGTAACGATGCATTTGTTCCTTTTGTATTCCTCATGTGCCATCCTATAGTATTGGTTTCCTGTAAATTTGTGTGGCTGGTTTTTGTGATCTCACATCTATGGACTTCCTTATTCACTGACAATATTTAAGACATTTAAAACTGGTCATCATTCTTTTATTTGTACAACAGAGAAAGTATAAATGTTAAGCTGTCAGGGCCCCTCTGGTTAGTGGATCTAGCATGGTAAGTGTTAAATGTTGGTACTATAAACTCATGAAGGTGGAAGGGTGGAGGTTTATGCTAGCAGGTAAGCCAAGTAGATTGACATGTTACAAAAGGTGTTATGTTTTAAGGTTGTTTTATCATCCACACCCCACCCAGAATAGTGGAGAGCATTTCATTACTCAGTTTATGGGTTTTAGGCAGCAGAGAGACTTTTGAAAATCTAAACCTCTTACAACAGAATATTCAGTCTCTAGCCTGCTCTTGTCACCATGGGTTTCATGTGGTTGCTCTGGTTGAATTTCTGATGTGGTCATCCCAGGAAGTTGGTATCAGAGGCGTAATTGTGTGGCCCCTACATGGTACAAATATTACAGCAACTGTCATGAAATACTCTATCTTTTGCAATAATTAAGGTGGCACGGTTGGTGTAGCAGTTACCGCAGCACCTTTGTAATGCCAGCGATCAGGACTGAGGTTTGAACACTGTGCTGTCTGTAAGGAGTTTGCAAGTTCTTCCCGTGTCTCCGAGGGTTTTCCCTCGGGGGCTCTGTTTTCCTCTCACCATTTGAAACATACTGGGGGTGTTGGTTATTAGGTGTAAATTGGGCGGCATGGACTTGTGGGCCAAAATGGCCTGTTACCATGCTGTATGTCTAAATTTTAATTAAAAACATTTAAAATTTAGTTTCTCTGTAGTCGTCAAAAGAAAGATAGTCACCCAAGTTAATTTGCAGCGGAATTTTAATTAATTCTATTTGAAGTTCAAGGGCTTATGAGCATAAGCTAAATAAAATATCGAAACATTGTCTCTCTGTATCTGTATTATTTCATATTTTATTTTTACAGCTTTTCATTTAAAAATAACCACCGCAAGTTATCTGAAACTTGGAAGTTGGTGATGTACTAAGGAAATAATGAAAACCACTGACTTCTCATCCTCTCCTCCCACTCTCAGTCATCTTTTTTTTATCTTGGAGGCATACAGGAGAATTATTCATACATTTTTAAGATGTGGGCAAAACTGGGAAAGTCAATATTGATTGCCTGTCCCTAATCTTGCTTGAGAAGGTGGTGTCAAGCCACCTCCTTCTTGAATTATTAACCTATTAGAATAGCGATCATGTGATTTGTCGATTGCACTTTATGCTGGTGGTGGAGGAATTAAACGTTAAGGGTGGTGAATGGGGTACTGGAAAACCAGGCTGCTTTGTCTTGGGTTGTATCAGGCTTCTTGAATTTTTAGAGCTGTGCTCAGACAAACAGAGTAAAAACATCACAATTCTAACTTGCATCTTCTGGTTGGTGGAAGAGGTGAGTGTAGATGATTTACTCATTGCAAGATATACAACCTCTCACCTGCTTTTGTCATCCGAGCAGTTGTTGGTGAATGGCGATCCCCAGAATTTTCATAGTGGGGTACTTGGTGTAGTAATAACAAAGAACGTCAGGGTTATTTGATAGGTTTTGATGTTGGAGTTTTCTCTGCCTGCCACTTCTGTGGTGCAAATGTTATCTGCCACTTTTATCAAGCTATGTTTGAATAGTCACGAGGATCTTGCTGCTAACTGGCATGACCTGCACATCGATGGAAACATTGAGCGACCATAAGCTAACATCCACACCCCGACCTGATGATCGAAGCAAGGTCATTAATGAAGTAGAGAAAGAGAATTGAATCTAATATACTACCATGATGAATCCTGTAGTGCTATCACAGAGTCGCAACACTGATCTCCAACAACCACAATCCCAATCCTTTGTGCATAGAATGCCTTCACCTACTGGAATGTATTCCACTTGATGCCCAATTGACCAGTTTTACAAGTGCTCCCTGATGCCCTGTTCAATCAAACACTCCCTGGAGTCAAGGGCAGTCATTCTCTCCTTACTTTTGTAAAATCCAGCTTTTTGGTCCATCTATGGCAGGGATGAGACCTTGTGCAAAGTAATTCTGGCTGTGATGAGACCTCGTGCAATCTGGTTCTGGCAAAACTGAAGCTGGGCTCTGCCAAGTCAGTTATTAGCTATCAGTTTCTGCTTCTCAAATTGACCAACAGCTTCCATTACTTTGCTGTTGGTTGTGATTGGTGGGAATTAACCATTGGATTTATCTTGCTCTCTGCAAGCAGACATTCAGAGAAGCTAAGACAGGTGAGAAATTAAAAAATTGAGGTTGTAATATTTTTTGTTAAATGAGAATGATAATTGTTATGGAACATAAATGAAAAAATGGAGTCAAGATACAAATCACCCATTACAAAATTGAATGGTGGAACAGGTTTGAAGGACAGAATGGCCTCTTCCTTTGTTCCTAATATAAGCATTGGGTATCAGCAATTTGAACATTTAATACTGAATTTTGTGCCTAATATCCTTGTGCTCTTCAGTGGCCAAGGCTTGCCTAGCTGGTTTAATAATTTTTTTTTCCTAGCTGCATAACTCTGCCAGCCAACAAATAGGAGGCTTGGTTCAGGATGCCATTTTGACCTGGCCTGCCAATATCCTCACACCTGTCGTCTGATAACCAGCTGAAGGAAGCACGTTTTACATGCCAGGGTCAAGCTGTCTGGATTTCCTATCCCCACTGAAGTGAAATATTTTATCCCTCTATTGTTTGATATCCTTCAGCCTGTTTAATAACTGCAAAAATCCCCTAAGCATTCAAAGAATTGGCAGTTGCATGACTGGGATTTAAGACTTATGACTTTCCAGTTTGAACTGCTGTTGTTTGATTTACCAGTGTAAAAAATCATTAAAAGAGAATGGATAAACTGGGATCATTCTGAACAAAGCCAGTCTAGATGAAAATTGGAAGGTCTTGGATTCCTTCATTTCCTTTTTGATGATACATATATTAGCATTTTACCACGTTGCTTTTATTGATCCTAATAAATTGTAAATGCACCATTCTGTAGCCTCTTCAGAACTCATCCTTCCATAATTACTTTTCAATCTTTAGGAATGTCTGTTGACCCTTCGGTAATTCTCATTGAATTATAGTAGAGAGAGACTGATGCTGAAATTGTGGTGATGAACATGTCCACCAACATTTCTGGTCCATAGCATGCCTTATTTTGAGCTGCCCAATCTGAGTCCATTTTATCCACTAGAATGACACAACACCAACTGCAACAAAGGGTGTCTTCAGAGTGAACCAGAGGGTTTGTCTCCTAACACCTGCAGCAGCTGGATTAATGAGAACAAATTCAAGAGCATATAGCCTACATCTTATAATGTGCGTCGAAAGAACCAAAAACTTGTTGATCCAAACCAAGGCTTTTATTAACTAAAAGACTGGAGCATATCACAAGTAGGTTGACCAGTCCAGAATGACCTGGTCTGGCTAGGAGCAATCCTTTAAAACCTGCCAGTAGATGTGGCTACACTCTCAGCCAATCACAGTCATCCTACACTACCATATGTACATTGGTGATAGAATCTGTACTATCACACATCTACATTGTAAGTCCAGCACATAGCCTACACAGGTTCACTCAAGGGCAAGTGCGGCACTCGGCTGACTACTGTTGGCCAGTGGTTGTGCCAGCAAACCATTCATGACAAAACAGGTCATTGTGATCTGGAAGTTTCCTTGCTTAAGTTTTACATGATACTATAAAACTTCAAAGGTCCAGAGTCAATGATGAAGGCTCCAAGGATCATACACACTCATTTGCATTCCGCAGTGCCGCCCCTCTGTCTGAGGTGAAGGAGATCAACATGTCTGCATGGCATGATCCTGTACATCCGGGTCAGTAGCTAATTTTAACACAAAGCTCCAAATTTTTTTCCTGTTTTAACATATTGTACAACAGTAACTTGGCTTGCTTCAGCCATTTCAGAGAAGAGTCGGTCACACTTCCATGTTTTTTGAGTCTTATGTCAAGCAGACTGGTTAGGGGCAGTAGATTTCACCTCATAAAGGGTATTTGGTGGTTAATTGGTATCGTCATTACTACATCTAGTCATAGTTTTTTTTGTGGTAGTTTCATTTTTATTGATCTACATTTAAAATTTGCAATTGGCATTGTGGAATTTAAACTAACATTTGTTGAACCAGATTAGTGGGTAATTTAACCACAGTTCTTCCCTATCAATTGTGAAAGCATAATGTAAATGAGTAAGACACTGTGCATTCACCAATCTGCCTTATTGGTACTGACTTTGAATGGGTACACAAGGTCAATAACTCCATCTCATGATTGGTGGTATTAAAGGGGTTGGTTGCCTTTGGCGTCAAACCCTGCATTTCCCCTTAATCTTTGAGCTTGTTGAGTGCTCATTGATAATCTTAAACAAATGAAAGACCCACTGATTCCTAACACAGCCATAAACATTAGATTTTGATCAGGGTCAACTTCAAAGAGAATATGGAATGACATACGAGTTATGTTGACCCTCCGAGAATACCCATGTTAGTATTTTCAATAATTGGTTTCAGCAGAAAAAAAAGAAGTTATTTTAATATTGACCTTTCTTTTATCTTTGAAAAGGGAATCACTTTTCTTTCCATTATAAAGGAATATATTAATAAACCTATTGGCAAACTGTGGAAGCAATTTTGAAAATGATCCCCCAATGGGATTATAAAGTAATAATGAGATTTGGGAAAGGATGTGACTAATAATGATTTTTTTCCAACATGTTAAGCCTCTACATCTGTGATTACCCATTGGTACTATACTTACAATTAATTATCAGTTATAACTGGCTTTTTATTTCATGAGAATGAGTTCTAGCGTGTTTTTCTTTTATCTGGCTTCACATATCACTTACGTTTCCCACAGATTCCTTTGCAAAAGTGTATTGGTTTGTTAGGTTCTAAAGCTTTATTTCAAGATTTGTTCTTTCAGTGTTTAATCTTTATTTACACAGAAGTTGGTTAATCAGATCAAAATAAGCAATTCTAATTCTTGTTGCCCTCCATTATTTTAATGAATGTAGGTAAATTCTTACGTTAAGAACATGTCAACTTCCACTCATTGATCTGAATCCACTGGCGATTGTGTTTATTTGATTTTTTTTTATAAAAGAGATTGTGTTCAATTTAATTTTTTAAGAGATCGGTCGGTGCACAAAAAGCAGAGAATGGCTTCAAAATTAAGCTTGCGTAAGGTTTGCTCTTCCAGTTTCTGGTCTTCATTGTTATATTATCTGTGAATTCTAGATGATTTGCTTTCTGATTTCTATGGATTTGCACTTGGATGTTGTGTGACACATTCCAGCAATATCTTGTTGAAATGGCTTTCCTTCAATGGGCAAGCTTTGGTATGAATGATCCGGCAAGATATAGACCACTGGAGCCAAGCTCTAACTTTCCTAATCCAATGATTAAATAGTTCCTAACAAGAGATACATACAGTCCATTATGAACACTCTGAACATTCTGTTTCTTTTTATTTTTCTTGTTGAAAACACAGAAAAAACTTGAAGTTATTCTAAAACTTTCCTAGTCTGAATAGATATTGCAAATACTGGAGCCATTGAGCCAATTGGTGTGGCCCACTTGCCAGCGGCAGTGATTACATGCTCATGCCTATTTTATACAGGTATAGAAGGTTGCATGACCTGACCCACCACCCTCAGAAAGCTTACAGCAAGGCAGATGAGGTTTAAGCAGTAAGTGGGCCAGAGGAGAGCTTCCCCTCAAACCAGCCTGACAGCTTGCATTACCATAGGATTGCAACTATTTGTTTAAAGCATCTCAATTTTTTTTTAAATCACTGAAATAGGCTCAAATATTCAAAAACAAAAATATATTGGAAAATTACAAATGAAATACTTGGTGGCCCCTATCACTCTGACAATGCTCCAGCTTCCCAACCCTTCTCCCTTCATTCAGAGAACTAACCCCTACTCCATCTCAACATTTTACTCCCACCCTTATCCATCTATAATCTTTTGCCTGTGCTCCTCCTTCTGCCCATTTTCACTCCTTTCCTGTCCTCCCCTCACCTTTTTATTTAGATGCCTGTCTGCTTTATGCTCAAATCTTGAAGGGCCCAGGCCTGAAACGTTAGTTACTCATTGTTTCCTATAGATGCTAGATGACCTGCTGAGTTTCTCCAACACCTTTACATGCAACACTGCAATCAGAGCATCAGCAGACCTTCCTGTTTAACTCTTCCATCCGCTCAGTACTATGCCCCTGGACTTGATGGTGAGCCCAACGGTGGATCAGGAGGTCTAATGAGTCAAATGGTTTGGATGTCCAAAGTGTAACAGCTCCCTACAGAATAGTCGACTGAGACTCTGCTCCGTTTCATCCAGAAGAATTAAAACAGCGCCTGTGAAACAAAAGCACCTGGCACTGCCCAGAGTTTGGACGATGTCTCTGCAAAATAAAATAAATCTAAGGTTCAATTTTCTCAGTACAAAGCAAGTACTGTTGGTGCAGTGTAAGTCTGAGTGTTTCTCCGAAAACAATGTTTGTGGTTGAGAAGTTCAATGCTGAGGTTTTAATATATTTATGAATTGAGTATGTTCAATGCTATGGAAGCAAAGCAGGCAGGAAGAATAAAGATACTAATCACTCTTGACCTAAATGAATTGTAGAATAGGGTTGTACGGCAGAATGGCCTACTCATATGAAAATAGGAAGTACATTTTGTGGAAGCGCTTCAGCATCAACAGTCTTGAAGCTACTTTGAAACAGCATCTCTGTCCTTCTCATTTAATGCTAAATTTCAAGCCTAATGCAGTTTGTCACCAGGACTTGCAAGCTGATTTGAAAACTTTAATAACTTACAAAGAACGATGTCAACCCTCAAGTAGGAAGCTTGATCCAATGTGCCACTTTGACCTGCCCTGCCAGCATTTTCACACCTGTTGCAGATGATTAAGTGGAGGTTTTACATACCAGGTCAAAACTGTCTGGATTTCTTATTGCTTCTGAAGTGAACTACTGTACTTTATACTTGTGTGGTTTGATACCCTTCAGCCTATATTGAAAGCTGCAAAAATCCCCAAACATTCAAAGAATTGGCTGTTCACTAATTTAAGCCACTGTTCTTTGAGCCACCAGAGTCTAAAATCATCAAAACAAAATGGATAAGCAAGGATAAACCTGACCAAAGGCAATCTAGATGGAAAAATGGAGGAAGATGGATTCCCTCATTCCCTTGCTTAAGATAAACTAGTTTTTGTCTACTTAGAGTTCGTAACAGCATTCCATGTTTTTTTTAAAAATCAGTTTTGAAAACTTACCTTTCTTTAGTGTACTGTCCTAGAATACCATCAAGCGGTTACAAGCAAAGCAAGCACATGCTAATGTTGATTCGATCCTTCTGGAGGCTTGTGTTGAGGCACAACATCTTATTAAACTTTGCAAGTCTTGTTGAGCAATGGGATTCATACCTTTTGCACATTAAAAAAACGATGACAAAAAACTTCTGAAAATAGGTCTGGTTCAAACAGAAGGACTGGGTAGACAGGAGTGAAATGTGGAAACTGCAGATGCTGGAATCTTGAGTGAACAAAGAGAAGCTGGAGGGATTCTAGTCCTGAAGCGAAGACTGAAATGCTTTACAAGATAACAATTGGATTGAAAAAAAATTGATCTGTTGAACACAGCACACTTTGAATGATGATCTTTTATTTTCAAAACAAAAAATGTTTAAATACATTTTGAGCCATTTTACTTGAGTTGAAAAAGGCACCTGTGGTTGATACGTCAGCCAAGAAGTGATTTTCCAGCAGGTGGAGCACTAGTACCAAATGGAGATCATAGCCGAACACCTTCAATGGCAACCAAGAGCAGCATGAGTCGGAACGTCAATTGTAATAGATATATGTACTTCAGCAAGTGAAAGGCAGTATTACAACGATCATTAATTATCATCACAGTTTTTTGAAAACTTAATAGGTGTTGCAAAATGTGCTTCCAGGAGTGAGATGTCCACATGTGGTGACAATGAAGCATGAAGTTTAAGAGATAATCCTTGGTTAAAACAGTGTTTGGGGGATCCAATATAGAAGACAATAGTCAATTCTTCTTGAATTGTGGATGACATTTCTGTACATGTTGTTTGAATATAAGCCTTTTCGCTTTATTCAGGAGGTGGAGGATAAGTAAGGATAGTTGGTATCTATAGATAAAGTTCTGCTCTTGGGGTTTGGATTTTGGGCAGGAATAATTGTGCACTGAGTGTGTGAATTTTTCCCATCTCTAGATTGGCATAATATCTGCAGCTTTGAACTTAGGATTTATTGTTTGCTTAAAATGATCCTTGTTGGTTTGGAAGTCAATATTGTGGGTTGCACTGTGGGTAAACCATTTTAATCAAAAAGAGAAAATGCTCTAAAGGCTCAACAGGTAAATCAGAATCTGGCCAGGATTCAGCAGAATTGCCTGTCCAACCTTCCTCAGAATTAAGATTAAAATCTATGTAAACATTTTAATAAGAAGGAAAGAAAAGGAAGGAGGGAGAAATAAAAGATATTCCAGGCATGCAGTAGGATTTCATGTACTTAATGACTTGGAAACCACTCAAACAAAAAAAATCGAAAGACATTAAAATCACATTTCCGAACTTGAGAGGCCCAGATTTAATGGAACAAGAACATTTAGAGGCAAAAGAGAGTGGAAAAAAACAAGAAAATGCAGAAAGTCTCGCATGAAAATTGAATTTTTACCCAAATCAAAGTAGTCCAGCATGGGTGATTGGATACAGGCAACAAAAATTCTATGCTGGTTAAAACTTTTTGCCTCACATGTATAATACAAGATGTATGATTTGAAGCCTGCTTTTCAATGTTTACACCCTGATGCTACTTATAAAACATTATAAGATTAAACTAATTAAATCAAAAGAGCCAATAAATCCATAAGGTCAATAATAAATATTCAAGTGCAAAAAAAAAACTGATTTGCAATAGTGCAGCCAATCCACGATTGGTGTACCAAGGAGAGGTTCAAGCGTCTGATAACTGTTGGAAAGAAACTGTTCCTGAGCCTATCGATGCTGATTTTCTGGACCTTCTGCCCGAAGGTAGCAGTGAGAAGAAGCTATGACCAAGGTAATGATGTTAGCTGGCTTCTTGAGGCAGCGCCTCACATGGACATCTGCACTAAACAGGAGGTCAGAGCCTGTTTGCTACCTTCTGCATTCCTGGATGTTTGTATTGCCAAACCAGGCTGTGATGTAAACAGACAGGATATTCCCACAGTGCACCAGTTTGAAAAAGTATCCCATGGCATTCCAAATCTTCTCAGACTTTTTAGGAATAAAGGCTTTAGTGAGCCTCCTTCATGGTTGTCTTGATGTGCTGGTTTCAGGTAAAGTCCTCCAAAATATGAGCTCCCAGGAACTTGGAGGCTCTGACCCTCTCCACCTCCATTCCATTAATGCAGACAGGTGGATGGTCCCTCAATCTCTCCTTAAAATCCACAAATATTTCCTTGGTCTTGGTGACGATGAGAGCAAGATTGTTGCTCTGGCATCCATTACCAATAATTATTTTGGGTAGAGTAGAAATGTTGAATATTGTCTGTACATTCCTAACTGTAATTCTAATATGCATCACCCACCTGTGCAGGAGGTAATAGTTAAATTGAGTAAACAGTTACGGTAAGAAGGCTTGGTGATTAAAATTTGTCTGGACAGGGCAGGTTATTGCAAACAATGGCAGTTTCTGAAGCTTTGGAATGAAACTGATCTTAAAAATGGTTCTGAAATGCAATTGGTCCAAAATGTTCAAAGTATTTTCTTTTTTAATGACTGGTCATTGGAATGACAATTGTTAAAATCGTAAGCATCACAAATACTGTTTAGTGACTTACTGTTGTGACTGACCAGCTGAAAAATTAGGTAGCTAAAAGCTCATGAAAGTCTACAGATGCTGTGATTATAGTAAAACTACATCAAAATGCTGGAGAAACTCAACTGGTCTTTTCCACATCTATAGGAGATAAAGATATATTGCCCATGTTTTGGGCAGGGAATCTATGGCCCCTTTCACACTGGTACCTTGGTTTAGTAATTGACAGCCAATCTACTGGTTAAGGGTCCATTGTGAAAGCTCCTTCATTGGCACGCAGGTATCAAATCATGCCAGGAATGATGCCAGCATGTCGATTAGCCCAGTGTGAAAGGGACATAGGTTATCCTGGGATAAAGTAGTGCAGTGACATGTTAATTACATTTTGGTGAGTGCAGGAACGTGAAAGAAACAAAAGATTAAAAAGGTATAAACTTTGCCGACCTATATAAACCTTTATAAATTAATAAAGGAATGTGAAAAAGTGAGAGTGAGAGTGAGAGTGTGAGAGAGAGAGAGAGAGAGAGAGAGAGAGAGAGAGAGAGAGAGAGAGAGAGAGAGAGAGAGAGAGAGAGAGAGAGAGAGAGAGAGAGAGAGAGAGAGAGAGAGAGAGAGAGAGAGAGAGAGAGAGAGAGAGAGAGAGAGAGCGCGCGAGGGCAGATCTCCCCACCCAGAATTCTGTGTAGCAGAGAAACCCCTCCATGAGTGCCCCTTGCATAAAGCCCTTTCTCTGCCACACAGAATTCTGGGAGGGCAGGTCTGCCATCATTCTTTCCCATAGACATTATAACTTGTGCGCTATTGCGGCAAGGACTTTCCCCACAGAGTTTATAAATTGTGCGGCTATACTTTCCCATGGTCTGTTATGAATTTATAAAGGTTTATATAGTTCGGCACAACAACAGGGGCTGAAGGGCTCATACTATGGTGTGAATAATGCTTAATTATGTTACAGTAAGGTATGATTAATTTTGTTTAAATATAAGATCATAATATATTGATCAGACCAAGGTGGCTCCATGGAGTTGCAGTATCAAAGAATGCCCCGGTCCGGGCAGAGGGTAGGCGACGGCGGCCCCGGCCCCAGTCCGAGCAGAAGGTAGGTGGCGGCGGCCCCGATCCGGGCAAAAGCAAGGGGGAGGCAGTGGCCCCGGCCTCGGTAGAGTGAGGCAGGCAGAGGCCCCGGTCTGGGCAGAAGTGAGGGGGAGGCGGTGGCCCCGGCCTCGGCAGAGTGAAGCAGGCGAAGGCCCCAAGAAGCATGCAGAGGCCAACAGGTTGGATTGCGACCAGGTATGGTCCGACCTAGGAGGGGAGGCAGGCCCCTCCAGCCCGGGTAAGAAACCTGCATAGGAGAAGGCCACTCCGATATAAAACCTACAACCCAAGGACCTCGCTGTCACATCCCAGCTTGCTTGGCCACGGCACACGAACCATGGGTGTAAAGGGTGAGGCCAGTAGTGCGCACACTGCACTCCACCTAAAGGCTCCTTTGCGCAGGCCCGAGGATTTTATTTTTTTTCCTGCAGCTGACGTGGACATTACCCCTCCATAAATCTTCGTACGCGAAGCCAAGCCAAAGAGAAGAAGTTATTGATCAGGATTTAGGGCAGGTCCACCATCACTCGTTGTCTCTCAGACATCACCAATGGAGGATAGAATCCCTTATCCCCAGGGATGCCTTGTAATGAGTGTGGAAGGACACAGAGAACCAGTTAAGGCCAGTGTGAAAGGCAAAAGGCAAAAGCAGTGTGAAAGGCAAAAGCAGCTTCCTGAACGGCAAATCTACTGGTTAGCCAGCGTGAAAAGGGTTTATGTTTCACAACTCTGTACTGAAGTGGTGGCTAGATGACTGGTGGTTTGCTCTGGATGAACCACCTTGCATATGACATACAGCGTACCCTTCCCTTCCATGACACACACATGTAATCACTATGTCAGCTGACAATAATGCTCTATGAGCTTCTAGTTTAGGCCGGAATCTTCCAGTGGCATTCTGACCAATTTATCACCTTGGAGGAATAGCTCTGAATATTTAACCGAGTCACTTTAACCCTCTGAACAGTATTCCTAGATGGTTGTTGGGTTCTGAAGTGTGAATGGAATATCTAATGGAGGGAATGCGTTCAGTATCTTATGCAGTCTTATCACCACTCACCTCGACCCTGCAATCCATATTATAAAATCAGCAAACAATGCAAGGCAATTGTTCCCCTAAATTGAGTCCTATTTGTTGCACTGCTCTATTTTAGGCACAGTTCAAGGTGAGGCCAGACAGCGACTGGAGGACAGATGAGTGGAGTAGAAAGTACAATGCATCATCCTTAAGTATGTGCCCACAAAATTATGCACAAAACTTTAGTTCTGTTTTAGAGCTAAAGGACAGCCATTTGTCAAGGGAAGGTACTGTGTTTATTAAAAGAACTTGAAACAAATAACATTCCTTATAATACTCCTCCTCTTCCCCCCCCCCCCCACAAAAAAAGCAAGACTTTATGGAACTTTCTTTCTAAATACTGTTACAATATGTACAGAGAGTGAATTGGTGATTATATGGCAACATTTTAAAGTGACACCAACCAACAGTATATTTGACACTGTGTCATTGCACCCAGTGTTTCAGTACTCAGACTTCAATTTGGTTTCTGGACCAAACTCTCATTTTTGTTTCTGTTTACAACCGTCCACGAACTCCCCACCTCCTACCTCCATAACCACCTCTGTCATAGAAAAACTCCCTGAGAGCTCTCTCTTCATATTATTCGATGCTCGAGCTTCTTAGTTCCTTTCATCCTGGCATTTGTAGCACCCCTTGTCTGACCAGGCTCTTTTTGAAATTCCCTTCCTAGGTCTCTCTGATTCTTATAATGGATCAAGAAGGAGCAGGGGGACAGAGTGTGGTCCCTCAATTTGTTCTATCATTCAGTAAGATCAACCCCAACTTGTACATTTTCCCACCTTGCACCCATACCCTCTGGTATCTCTACCTAGACTTTGGTCACCGTTCCTGTTTCTTTGTTTGGGTTGGTTCACTTTGTGACATTAAAAGCTCCATGTTGGGTGATGTTTGTGTGGAGTGTGTTTGTTCGCTTCATGATTATATTCTTTTGTACCTGGTGGTACAGTTTTCTTCTGTATCGAAAGACTAATGACAATTACTTGGCTGTTGTAAAATATTCCTTTGCATAGATAAGAATCAAAGGGCAAAAAGGACTCCTTCAAATGTCCAAACTGCTGCATTTTGACCTTGAATGTTTCCAACCTGGAAAAGGATGATTTTCAGACAGGCAGCATAGAAGAATTCCAACAATGCATGTGATTTCTAAACCAGGAAATTTTGAAAGCATTCAATTTGTTTCGGAGGATAATTTTATATACTTGTTATCTTGTAAAGGCCAGACTTGGATTTCTTTTAGCAAGGAAAACCATAACTAGACGACAATTATTTAAGACAGGATTTCCCAAACTGGGTTCAGTGGAAAGGCGCAGGGGGGTTCTGCAGAAGCAATGACAGAGTAATAACCATCTACCTGTTCTTCTTTAAATTGCTTATTACCCCTGTCTTTAATTCAATTTGTTTCTGGGACGGCAGCAAACAGTGCAGTCTATCCTAAGAAAACAAAATGGCATCATGGGGCCTAACGTCAGCAGCGCAGGCATCAGGCCTGTGCTTCATTTTCAACCAGAGAATCCAATTTCTTTTGGCACGAAGCTGGCCACATTTTAAAGATATTCCATGTGTGCAATATTTGAACCATGAATCGTTGGATTAAAAAATAAACCAAGAGACAGGATAATTCATCTGAAGGAAATACTGAGGTGCCACCATTTTTTTCATGAAAAATTTTGAATTACACCTATATCAGAAAAATCAAGTGTTCTGAAGAAACAAAGGTATGAAGAAAATTATTTGTCACTTGGACTCACCTCAGTCAGGAATAAAGAGGCACCAGATGCACAAATATTAAGAAGATCTGTGAGGTCAAGAAACAATTTCATTCATCCCATTAAATTAATTAAATCCCACAAAGAAGGCTCGCCAGCAGCTATATTTTGCGAGGTGTCTGAGGAGATTCGGTATATTAGCAAAGACTCACGTAAACTTCTACAGGTGTACCATTGAAAACATTCTGGCTGGTTGCATCATTGTCTACTATGAAGGCACCAACTCTCAGGACAAGAACAAACTCAAGGGTTGTTAACTTGGCCTGTGACATCACCCATCGAGGACCTAGTGGTGTAATTACATATCACCACATTCAGCCCCCCTTAAAAAAATTGTTATCCCCCCCCATCCTCCTTCCCTTGTTTGTAAGTTCATAAGTCCAAAGTTTTTTTGGTTTCCGTTGCCTTCTGGATCTCCTATACCTCGTGGTATAGGGGTGGGGACTGCAGTCTGCCTTTTGGCCTTTCTTTGAGGAGGTGTGGGAGTGGGAAGTACTCAATGGCCATGTAGCCATGTTGGCTGAGGATCCTCTTGTATGGGATTAGGTCCTGCCATCAAGTCTAGGGTGGTGATATTTTGTGGGGCGGGTGTACCCAGGGTCCTGATTTTCGGGGTGGGTGGTATAGTCCTCTGGGGTGACTTGATGAACGACTGTTCTAGTGACTGCTGCTGTGCTCCTTGTTGATCCATAGACATCTGTGTTTCCTCTGCATTGTTCGCACATCCGGCCAGCGCAAGATCCCTGGTGGCCTCCGAGACTTCTCTTCCATCTGGGAATGTGACAAAAGCTTACTGAGGGTTCGCGTGCCTCAACTCCACTTGATCCACCAGCGGGTCCACTTTGTGGGGTCTGTAGTGCTTCCAGAGGAGAACAGGTCCCGGTGTCATCATCCATTTATGCAACACTGTGCCAGTCGTGGCTTTCCTTGTGAATGAAAAGATATGGTCATGTGGGGTCATTTTAGTGGCAGTACACAACAAAGAACGTATAGAGTGTAGGGCTTCTGGCAACACTTTTTGCCATCTAGTAACAGGCAGGTCTTTTGCTTTTAAAGTCAAGAGGACCGTTTTCCAGATAGTGGCATTTTCCCTTTCGACTTGTCCATTCCCCCTGGGATTGTAACTTGTAGTGCGGCTGGTAGCAATCTCTCTCTCATGCAGGTACTGCTGTACTTCTGCGCTCATGAATGCAGCATCCCTGTCTGTGTGTCTGTAGTTCGGGTACCCAAATATGCTGAAGATGGGTTGGAGGCATTTTATAACAGTGGCTGCTGATACATCAGGACACGGGATTGCGAAGGGGAAAAGGGAATATTCATCTATTATGCTTAGGAAATAGACATTTCTATTATTGGATGGGAGTGGGCCTTTAAAATCGAGGCTAAGGTGCTCAAAAGGTTTGGTAGCTTTCATCAAGGTGGCTTTGTCTGGCCGGTAAAATTGCGGTTTGCATTCCGCACAGATGGGACAGCTCTTGTTCACTGACCTCACTTCCTCTACCGAAAATGGGAGGTTTTGTGTTTTAATGAAATGAAACAGTCTAACGACCCCTGGGTGGCCCAGCTCATTGAGCAAGCTCTCCAAATGGGACGTGTGGTTAAGGATGGCACAAGTGCCTCTGGACAGCGCATCTGGGGACTCGTTGAGTCTCCTGGGGCAGTATAGAATGTTGTAGTTAAATGTAGACAATCGATCCGCCAGCACGGGATTTTGTCATTCTTAATTCTCCCCCTGTTCTGGTTATCAAACATAAAATCACAGAACGTTGGTCCGTGAAGAGGGTGAAGTGTTTGCATGCCAGATAATGTCGCCAGTACCTTACTGCTTCCACAATGGCTAGAGCCTCCTTCTCTACTGCTGAATGTCTTACCTCTGACCCCTGTAGGGTTTGCAAGCCACATCGGATGCATCCGTTTCTACTTGAAACGGGATCGACTCATTTATGGTCCGCATGATAGCTTTAGCGATATGGTCCCTAATATCCCTGAATGCTCTGGTCGCTGCTGGGCACAGTGGGAAAAATTAGGCTTTTATAAGTGGGTGGGCCCTGTCGGCATAGTTGGGGACCCATTGGGCATAGTAAGCGAACATGCCCAAACACCTTTTTAGTGCTTTCAGTGTGTGTGGCACTGGGAGGTCCAGGAGAGGGCGCATACGGACTGGGTCTGGGCTGATTTCCCCGTTCTGCACTACATAGCTCAGGATTGGCAACTTCCTGCCGCTAAAGACGCATTTGTCCCTGTTGTATGTTAGGTTCTTTTCCTAGGCTGCCTGGAAGAAGCGTTTTAAATTCGTGTCATGATCCTCCTGAGTGTGGCCACAGATTGTCATGTTGTCTAAGTAGGGGAACACTGCTTTCAGTTGGAACTCATCTACTATTCGGTCCATTTTTCTCTGAAACAGGAACACTCCATTGATGACACCGAAGAGGAGTCGCAGAAATTGATACAGCCTGCCATCTGCCTCAAATGCCGTGTAAATGCAATTGCTGTTTCTAATGGGCAGTTGGTGGTATGCTGGCTTCAGGTCTATGGTGTAGAACACCTTATACTGCGCAATGTTGTTGACCATGTCTGCTATGCATGAGAGGGAGTAGGCATCTAGTTGTATAAATTTGTTGATTGTCTGGCTGTAATCTACTACCATGTGCAATTTTTCTCCTGACTTTACTACAACCACCTGGGATCTCCAGGGGCTGGTGCTCTGCTCTATGATGCCCTCCTATAGTAGCCTACGGACCTCTGTCCTAATGAAGGCTCTGTCCCTCGGGCTGTACCTCCTGCTCTTTATGGCTATTGCTGTGCATTCTGGGGTCAGATGTGTGAACAGCGGAGGGGGGTTCTATGTTCAGGACAGACAGGCTGCAGTGTTGTTTCTTTGTAAGGCATAGTGGGAGGTGAGGCCCGTTGTGCACTATTGTAACTGGCACTGAAAATCTAACCCCAACAGTACTGGGGCACAGAGGTGAAAAGTACTAGTAATTTGAACCCTTCGCATTTTGTGCCCTAGATTTCTAGAGTAACCTTGCAAAACTGTTTTACCTCAGCCGCAAGGCTGCTGGCTGCTAACAGGATCTGGTGCTCATTCGGGCATGTGGGAAGGGCAAGGTGGTTGACTAACCCCTGGTCAATAAAACTTTCAGTGCTTCCACTATCTATTAAGCAATTTACCCTCACATCATTAATTTTGATGCACACAGTGGAATCAGATAAATTGTGTGGACTCGCTTGATTCATGCGTAGGAAAGCAAGTGTCCTTCCATCCAACAGTACTCAGCGTCATATTCATCTCCTGAAGTCCAAGATGGCCAACTGCACATGGCATTCTTCTTCTTCTGTTTGTGGAGAAAGAAGAGCTTTCCTGCCTCTCATTAGCATGAGAATGGGCCTTGGCTGTGGCCTTGGGGCTTCTGCAGACTTTTGCATAATGCCCATGTTTTGCACAGTTGGAACAGACATTTTCTCTGGCAGGGAGAGGGCTCTGGGGTGCTTTCTTTGTCCACAGAAAAAGAACTTGGGACCTTCAAGGTGCTGCTGCTGCTGTGGGTTCCTGTGAGGCAGCATACTTTTCTTTTCGTGGGGCTAGAGAGTCCAGCAGTGTGACGTTGGCCCAGCCCCAGGGTCCTGTGAGTACTCCTCCAATTCTTTCCTAGTGCTTTCTAAAGCTTCTGCAATAATCTCTGCCTCATCTAGCCCTGTCATTCCTTTCTCCAGCAATCGAGGTCTCGTCTCAGTGGACCGTATGCCCGCAACAATTCTGTCCCTAATAAGGTTCTCCGCAGACTCCTGAGTTGATACTGCTTTAAAGTTGCAGCCTCTCACCAGATCTTTCAGAGAGAGTATAAAGTCTCTGGCGGACTCCCCTACATGTTGTGACCTGGTCATGAGCCTGTACCGGGAGTGGAGTTCGCTATGCCCCTCACTGTAATGCCTCTGTAAAATGCTCATTGCCTCTTGGTAGGACCTGGCATCCTGTATAAGGGAGTAAGGGTGGTCGCCCAGCTGCGCTAACAGCAGCATTAATAGCTCTTTATCCGATGCCTCAGCACCCTTCACGTAATTCAGAAAGCATCTCTGCCAGCGGCCAAAGTGCATGCCGGCTCCAGGATTTCTGGGATTGAGCTCTAGCCTGTCTGGTCGCAGCACATGGCTAAGCCGCAGTCTCTGGTCCCTTAGGTGTAGCAAGGGCGGACCCTGGGGTAATGGGAGCTGCTGATAGAGCCTCTGTGGGGCTTGTGTCTGCTGGAGGAGTAACCTGGGAGCTTGGGGTTGTTGGTTGAGTCTCTGGCTTTGGGATGTTTGCAGCGGGCTTAGGGGGAACTTAGCAGTAGCGTCAGGTTTCCGTGGTACTGGGGAAACTGCTGCTGGGGGAGTGATGGTAGTGGTGTCTGCTTTCCCTGGCTCTGGAGTGGTTGGGAATTCGGCACATACGTGGTGATCGGGAGCACGGCTTGTGGAGATCCTTCCACCCGCGCTTGTAATGGCCCCTTTCTGATCGGACTGGGTTTAGGGTCGGCGGCGCCTGTACTGGTGAACCCACAGGCAGGTAGGGCTCTTGGCCATTTCTTACCTGCCCTATCGTACTTCTGTGGTCTTCCCCACATTCCACCATGATTCCAGTACAGCGGTCCCTCGCCGTTTCTATCTTCGGATGCACATGCGTGCTGGTCATCCCCGGATTCCATTCCTCAGGAAGAGTCTCCAGGTGGTCGGTATTGCGCATTGGAGCAGAAGCAGCTTCCATCCTAGTAGCTATGATATTAGTTTATTAAATTGTACTGACAATAACCACACCAGCAGTGTGCGTATAATAGAGCTTTAATAAACTAATATGTTCACTAAGAGGTCTTGTCTCTCTGCAAGACAAACCTGGAAGGCTAGACCGTAGCTCTGGACTACTTTATATACAAGGTCACCGGGATGACCCCTGGTGACCTAGTGGTGTAATTACATATCACCACACCCTCTTCACTCTACTATCATCAAGAAAAAGGTACAGGAGACTAAAGACGAGCACTTAGTGGCACAAGGGCAGCTTCTTTCCCGCTGCCATCAGATTCCTGAATAATCAATGAACCAGACACTGCTTTACTTTTTGTGCCCTATTATTGTAATTATTATTATTTTTTTTTACTATGCTTGTACATATACCAGGTCTTTTAAACTGTAATTGATGATTGGGGTTCTGTGATTTCTAAGTGCTCCCCAAAAGGGTTTCATGAACTTAAAAGGACTGGGAAACCCTGATTTAAGCTAATGATTGCTGGAAGGGTGGAATGCATAGTTAGGGCCTTTAGTGTCTGAAAGGCTGCATGAGGCAATAACTTTCACTGCAGTTTTTTAAAAAATCTGGGTTTAATATTTGAAGTGCTATAACCGACAGATTTCGACTGAAAGGTGCTAAATTGGATTGCCTAAAAAGCTACACTACTATATCTGTGCAATTCACCTACGGATGGAACCATTACACCAACAATCCTATAGACTTGTCCTTGCACCCCTTCTGTCTGACCTGGAGAATGATCCTTATACACCAGGCTGTTGTTCATTTACTTTAGTCAGTGTTTAATATGATCATATCATAGCGGCTTATGGAGAAGCTCAACACCCCTCCCTATAAATGGATTCTAGACATAGAACACTACAGCACAGAAACAGGCCACCTCGGCCCTTCTAGTCTGTGCTGAACCATTTTATTTTGCCTAGTCCAACTGACATGCACCCACTCCATAGCCTTCCATGCGTCTCCTATCCTTGTACCTGTCTAAATTCTTCTTAAATGTTAAAATTGAGCCCACTTTCACCACTTCAGCTGGCAGCTCATTCCACACTCTCACCACTCAGCAGGAAGAAGTCCCCCTTCATGTTTTCCCCTAAACCTTTCCCCTTTCACTCTTAACCTATATCCACTGGTTTGTATCTCACCTACCCTCAGTGGCTAAAGCGTATCTACATTTGCTCTGTCTATCCCCCTCATAATTTTAAATACCTCTATCAAATCTTCTCTCATTCTACTATGCTCCAGTAAATAAAGTCCTAACCTGTTTAACTTTTCGCTGTAACTCAGTTCCTAAAGTCCAGGCAACATCCTAGTAAATCTCTTTCTATCTTCTTGGTATCTTTCCTGTAGTTAGCTGACTAAAACTGAATACAATATTCTAAATTTGGTCTCACCAATATCTTATACAACTTTACTATAACATCCTAACTCCTATACTCAATGCTTTGATTTATGAACCAAAAGCTCTCTTTATAACCCTATCCACCTGTGATGTTACTTTCAGGAAATTGTGTATCTGTATTCCCAGATCCTTCTGCTCTATCACACTCCTCAGCACCCTATCATTTACTGTGTATGTCCTTTCCTGGTTTGTCCATCCAAAATGCAACACTTCACACTTGTCTGCATTAAATTCCATCTGCCATTTCTCAGCCCTTTTTTTCAGCTGGGCCCAGATCCCTCTGCAAGCTTTGAAAATCTTCTCCACTGTCCAATCTTAGTGTCATCTGCAACAAATACCTCTATCATCCAAACAGAAAGACCACAGTCTGTCCAGGTTGGCAGCAGAATATCAAGCACCATCATACTGAGCCCCGGTGTGCTCAGCCCGCTCTAGTTCATACCACTGATCCACGACTACCAGCTCCAATAGTGCCATCATGTGTAGATGACGACCGTAGGTGGCCTCATCAGCAACAATGATGAGTCACAATATAGAGAGAAGGTGGAAAATCTCATGAAATAATGCAAGAATGACAACCTGAGTCTCATCATAGACAAGACAAAGGAGATGATTGTGGACTCAGGAAGGCCACAGATGCCCACCTTCCACTGCCCATTAATAGCTTGGTAGTGGAGTGAGTAGTGAGCACCAAGTTTCTCAGTTCACTTAACATGTGACCTATTCTGACACAGCACATCTCCTCCTCACAGTGACTGCACTTCCTGAGTAGACTGAGGCGGATAAGGCAACTGGCCTCCATCCTGTGAACTTTCTGCAAGAACTCAATCAAGAGTATCCTGGCCGGCTGCATCACAGTGCAGTACGATTCTGTAGAGCAGGGGGGTCAAACTCAAGTTCACTGAGGGCCAAAGTTAAAAACTTGGACTAAGTCGAGGGCCGAACTAAATATTTATTGAAAATTTTCAACAACATCTGCATGTTTTCTCTTCTTTCAACATATGCAATGTTAAACTTTAGGATATAACTTTAGGAGGATAATGTTACAGGTCAGGAGTAGGTAGCTCAAGTTCACCCTTTGCTTGACCTAAGGGAAACCTATTTGGTCCCTGTGGAGATGTAGTCAGCATTCACAGGCTGTGTCCATTTTGGCCTGCATCAGGACTCAGTATTTCCTGCTCACTCCTCAGGCTCTAGGCCTCTATTCACCCTCGACCCACCATCCCTCTACCTGACCAGTCCTTTACCCAACCTCTACTCACCCCTCACTCCACTCGCTCTGCCTCTACCCACCCCATCCTATACACGCCCCTCTACTGCCTCTCCCCTCAACCTGTTCCTCCCTCTACCCGTCTCTCACCCTCTAATCACCCCTCCCCTACTCGCCCTGCCCCTCCTCTTTTACCTCTTCCCTATCCAACCCTCCTTCTACTCATCCCTCCCTCTAACTGCCCCTCGCACCACCATAACTTCCCCTGCCCATTACTCCTCACCTACACCCTCTGCCCACCCCTGCTTACCCACCCACTCAGGCCCAGCGCGCTGCCGATCAGCCTTTGCGGAACAGTGGGGGCCGTGCACAGCCTGCCATGTCTGTCGCGCCGACAGGAAATCACAGGCGCTCGCCAATCCGCCGCACCGCTCGACAGGTGGGAGAAGTGACTGGTTGTGCGGGGAGCCTTCCAACTGGCTTGCCGGCTGATGACATCGACAGACTTCTCGTGTTACAATTTTGTTTTCCCCGTTCTCAAAGTTTGCACGGTCAACCTGCAACACTCTTGCTCCCTCCGCGTCCCGTGGATCTGATGCCCGGGTGTTGTTAGGATTCCCAGCAGAAGGTTTGTGGAACTTTACCATTCTGGATTCCTTTTTGAGAATATTCTGGCCATCTTTTAAGGGGGGTGGTTTTAGGGGGAGGGGATAGTTAGGGGTGGGTAAATAAGAACTGTGAAGGATGTGCATTGAAGGGGGAGGATGGTGGGGGTGACATTACCAACAAACAGCATCGGCTCTCGCTGCAGGGCGGGCCACCTCTAATACATTTTTGAAATGATCTTGCGGGCCAAATATAATTGGCCCGCGGGCCAGAGTTTGACATGTGTGCTGTAGAGCATCGGATCAGAGGCCAATCCACAGGACCATAAGAGTGGCAGAGAGGATCACTTGGTTTCCCCCCTGCCCCGACCCAATCAATTTGATTTAGCAGGATTGTTGTCTAAAAATTAGTGAGGGACCACTACTACCTGGCATGCATGCATCATCTTCCAGTTATTCCTGTTGGGAAACCTATTTGGTCCCTGTATAAAGCCAGAACCACTATCCTGAGGAACAGCTTCTTTCCACGGGCACTGAGACTGTTGAACAACTAATGAATGGCTCATACAAACCCTCTGTGACTCAACTATTTATTTAACAATAATATTCAATTATTTTAATATTTGTATATACCAATATACTGTGCATTATGTATCATTTGTCTGTATGTGTGTTATGTCGATATGTGTAATTGCAGTGTGTTGCTCTGAGGACCGGAGAATGCTTATATCGACATGCTGAACTTGTACAATCAAATGATAAATAAACTAAAGTTGAACTATGGTTGGGTGACAGTGTGAAGGTGACCTGCAGAGTGAAGGGCAGAATGGATTTGTTCCACGTTGAACATTTCTATGATTCTTTGGCAGTTCTGCAATAGTTACAGGCCAGTTGAAATCTGATCAAAATAAATAATAAGATCTGCTGTATCAGGCTCACATGAGTCTGTTAGGGTGAGTCTGTTACTGAACCAAATATATCATGACGATGTTTTGAAGAAGCTGTATTCCAACACACTTCTAGGCATGATAAATTACCCCATTGAAGACTGCCACTACAATATTATGCAATAAAAAAACAAGTATTTCATCCCCACTTGACGTGGTGTTTTTCAGAAACCGATGAATTATGCCATTGTGTTGTTTCCTTTTACTTGAGGATGAAGCCCATGAGAGCATGATGGTGCCTTCATTTCCTGTTATTTCACTGGAGGGCAAGGCTGACCTTGATGGTTTTTGGTGTTAGCGCACAGAGCACATTTCCAGATAGGGATGACCTCTTTAATGCACTCCCACAAATTCTCAGAATGATGACGCCTGCCGATGGCATTATCAGGTTTCTCTCTATGCATTCCTGTGAGTGAGCTGCTTCTAAGCAGCCATTTCAAACTTACCTTGTAAAACGCAATCAGCCCAATAAACAAGAAGTTGTAGAAATGAACACAGTAGTTGTGGCTAGACATCTCAGAATAAATCTGGGGCTAGATTAAGGCAGCTTCCTGTGCTACACACTGTTACAAATGTTCACGGTGCCCTGTACAAGTTACTTGCTGAATTTTAGTGTGTCACAGATGGTACATCAAAACCATATTGTTTCTGATAGTTCAGGACAGATTTTTTTTCCTTGAGTTCTTATGGAACAAGTGAGAAATCATCGGAGTTCTGAACAAGAGGCTTGGTCTGTTAGAGGAAATGTTAAACTGTGGCTCCTACTTTGCTTTCTCAGGTGCGGTAAAAATGACCCGGCACAGTCCCAAAGAAGATCTGGAACTATTAATCCAACATGCACAAGACTTTGGTGCCAGACCAACTGATCTCATGGATTAATGGATGTTATTCCTTTAACACTCCAAGACAATTACAATTCATTTTAAAAAGATTTTACACAGTATTAGAATAATACGTTTTTCAGTGAATCTGATGAATTTCAAGAGAACAAAGTAAACAAAGGTTAAGTAAGTTTCAAATAAATGTGGGAAATTGAACAAGATGAATTTCAAGTGAGCAAGAGAACAGGTGTCTGCATTAGTTAAAGGGAGCAGGGAAGGGGTCTCGGTGTGTTACAGGGCCAGGGGCCTCTGTGTGTTACAGGGAACAGGCACTGGGGCCTCTGTGTGTAATGGGCACTGGAGCCCCACTGTGTTATTAGGGACTGGGACCCCACAGTGTTATAGGGACTGGGGAGGCACTGGGGCCTCAATGCGTTGCTAGGGCTGAGGCCTTAGTGTGTTAAAGGGAGCAGGGACTGGTTACTGTGTTTAGACAAATATTGGCACTGGGTTTCCCTGTGAGTCAGAGGTCAAGTCATTGAGATTCCTGGACAGTTAGATTATGGATTATTGAGGTTTTATTGTACTTTTGTGTTCTGATTAATATTTACCCCTCAATGAATCTTCTACAAATGAACCATCTGGACTTCTATTTTTGGCAGATTGTTATATGTACTGTAAATAAGAACTGTGAAGAAGATGGTTCATAAGAACACTAATGACCATAAAGTTAAAGAAGTCCCTGTTCTCCCACTCTCCCCACCACACTGACTCCCAACCCAGAGGTGCCCAGATTCGTGTCTTGCCTCACTGAATGATACATGCTAAAGCTTTATCCTAACTACATTAAGTCTAGGTATTCATGTGGACAGATAGATGACAGCTTGGGAAATTTTAGTTCTTCTAACTTGTCAGCATTGACTACCTAAGTCTATCTCTTTAAGATGCAAAGGCAGGGATTCAAAAGAAATTTCCTTCAACAAAGAATGGTAAGAATACCATTTAACAGGAAGCTGGACCAGTGTGTGAAGGATAATAGCAAAGGGTTATGCTGTTAGATTTAGATGAGGACAGGGATAGAATGCTTGAGTGAGGCATATCCAACAGCATTGAGCTGAATGGTATATTTCTTTGAGCAGAGAATAAAGGGTTTCTCAGTATTTTGTTTTACACACACACACACACACACACACACACACACACACACACACACACACACACACACACACACACACACACACACACACACACACACACACACACACACACACACACACACACCCCCCCTGTGTACTGAATGGGAATGCTGGTGAAAGAAGTTTGGGGCACTGAGGCACTGGCTTATTTGAACTTCTGTGCTCTACAGCAAAGGAGTTCTATGAAAGTGGTTTGAGGATTTGATAGAATTCTGGGTGCAAGGAAGATCTTGTGAGATATTTGAGTTACCAGACTATGGACATGGCACAGTGTCACCAAGTGATTACACTGGACAACAAAGACTTTGCTTCCTGAACACTTTTGGGTGTATTTCATGGTGTTTGGGCTGCTGATGTTTTGGCAGCTGATCACCTCAAAATTTTCTTACCACATACCATTTTTTAGATATACCGTAAATATTTGTGTATAATGCGAAAAAATTTCCCCTCAAAAATAGGGGGTCGCATTATACACAGAATTAATTATACACAAATATTTACAGTAATCTATTTTTGTGATTTCCTGTCATGTTG
This sequence comes from Narcine bancroftii, assembly GCF_036971445.1. Classification (NCBI taxonomy): domain Eukaryota; kingdom Metazoa; phylum Chordata; class Chondrichthyes; order Torpediniformes; family Narcinidae; genus Narcine; species Narcine bancroftii. Next base: position 269,252,124 of record NC_091469.1, on the reverse strand, counting down.
TACTTCAAGCATACAAACCAATGAAGTACAACATGTCATTGAAAATCCATTTTCTGCATTCATCCTTGGACTTCTCGGCTGATCTTGGTGCAATCAGTGATGAACAAAGTGAAAGGTTTCACCAGGACATTGCGTATCAGGGCAACTGGAATCCATCAATGCTGGATGACTATTGTTGGACACTGACACGAAAGGCATCAGATGCTGAATAGAAATGAAAAACAGTGGCAAGACATTTTTAGGTCAGTTGAACTAAAGCAATGTGTTAGCATCATTATGTAATTAAACAATGCTAATTTTTTTAAAAGTTAATTTAATGTTTCTCCAACTTCCTATGTAATGGAGCAAATCAGAAACTATCTTTGTGTTCAGCTTGAAGTTGTCTGTCATAATCCCCAATTTTTTTCCCAGGAACCAAACCATTTGAAAAAATTGTTGTCCAGTGTTATTGGAGATGAAGGCAGGATAGAGCAGAGCATGACATAAGCCCAGCAATGACCCTTGAGAGAGGGAAAGAGATGAAAGGCTGAAGTGTCTTGCACATATGCTTGGGACCATTTTGAAATGGATGACCACAATTCCTATGATGGGTTCAGGAGGAAGTGAAAGTCAATATAATGTGGCTTCATTTTATCTTGATAAAATCGTGGAGAGCAGGAGAGTGACCCTTTTTATGGTTTCAGAGTGGAGATTTCCAACTTCTGTAATTTCAATTTAACCCTCATATAACTGTAATTCAAAAAAATATAAAGGGCATGGAAAGAGAAGCAAATTTGTTCATTTATCAGTGAACTGCAGCTAGGTTTGTGGCAAGTGGCATGGAACCCCAGTGACAGCTGAACTTCAGAAGTGACTGCCTTAGTATCAAGTCAGTTCAATGGGCACTGTGAACGGAGCTTCAATTTCCTAACATCGATTCTGGTCCATGGAAGTAACACCAGTTTTATAGTTCGTTAAGACACCCGTAGTTAATTCAGTTTAACCCAGTTCTTTGTGGTGAATGTAGGACATTAATAATTTGATCCAGCATTTAACTTGCAACAAATCATTTAAAACCAGCAGTTGGAGAGGGCCTCTTTATCTATTTCGTTTGATGTGGCATGGTGATTGTTTTTTTATAATCTGTTTATTTATTTGCAACCCAAAGTATTTCATTTCAGAATAAAGCCCCTAATCCCAAGAATGTCTTGTCCATCCTTTGTCTGAGGCCATCGCTGGCTGCTACTGTAAGACAAGCCTTGGAATTAGTTGGGCTCACAGGGGAGTTGACACTATTTTAGGGAATACAGCCTGATACCAGAGAAGTGAAGTCTGAAACTCAAATAGCTCAGCAACAGGAGAACCGCAGACTGGATGACAGAAATATGTTAATTAGTTTTCAACACATAAGTCATTGGTGACATAAAGGCGGCCTTGCTGATTTGTTTGTCCAGGTAGGTTCCCTATTAACAAAAAGGAATAGATTGGTTTTTGTAAAACGCTTTGTAAAATGGTTGATCACAGCGTAATAAAATGGAGACACGTTGAAGGGTTCTGGCCTGAAACGTCAACCGTCCTTTACCTCCCACCGATGGAGTTCGTCCAGAAATTTGTGTTTAGGTAGCAAAGTATTTGCTGATTTGCATCTTTTCTATTTTTATAAAATTTTTATTGAGCTAACAAATTCATGCCCTAACAAGTAGTAGCTATGTCCATCATTCCAGAAATATTGTGAGAAAAGAAAAAGTACTGGTATAATATTTTGTGTGACGAATCAAAGAAATTCAAATAGCTATTGTGCATAATTGCTATTTTCATATTTTATAGTTTGAAGATCACCATAAATTCTAGTATTGGGATCTGGGACAATACAACATACCGATATTTGCCTTCTGTAGGAAATATTGATGATGTGGCAGCCCAAGCGGCCACACAGCTGGACAGGCAGAATCGCCGCACCGAGTGGCCGACACAGAATGGTACAGGCTCCCCTTCTTTGCCCAGGAGAAGCCCGCATTTGCAGACCCACGTGGGTAGATGGAGCACATTGCTTCCCTGATGGCATGTTGCCAAAGAGACAATGACTCTGCAGAGCACTAACTTCACTCCCCTTTGTGAGGCACGCTGACGTCACTCCCCTTTGTGAGGCGTGCTGACGTCACTCCCCTTTGTGAGGTGTGTGATTGTTTAAAATAAAAATCAGTTGGTAGTTGACTCTTCTCTGGTAGCTGTTGTTTCTTGAGCTCTGCAGTTAGTCCCACTAAATTGGTGACCCCGACGGGTACTCAATGTCTTTTGAGCCCCAACAGTAAAAGATGGTAAGAAAGCCTGTAGAATGGATGCCACTACTGCACTGCATGCAGTGGCTGTGAAACTGCCCACCCTCTGGCCTCACAGACCGCATCCATGGTTCCAGCAGGCTGAGGCCCAGTTCCACATTAGGAACATAACAAATGAAGCCACCAAATTCTGTCATGTAGTCGCCTCATTAGATGAAAATTCTGCTGCCACGGTAGATGATTTTATCAACAACTTGCCCGAGGAGGATCAATACAGTGCTTTTAAGGACTCGTCCTCACAACTTTCAGCATGTCTGACCTGGAAAGAGGCACACATTTACTCCACCTCAATGATTTGGAGGACAGAAGGCCATCAGAACTGATGAATGAAATGCTTGTATTAGCAGATGGCCGTTTCAGCTGGTTAATGTTCAAGATAGCCTTCTTGGAATGGCTCCCTCATGACATAGCCCTGCTACTCTCTTCTGCTGACTTCTCCAAACCAAGGGAAGTGGTGAGGGAGGCAGACAAACTTCATAGGGTACTGCAGACTCCCATGGCAAAGTTTCAACAGGTCACCTTGGACAGTCAAGTCAATGCAGCTGCCAGTTCTACGGCACTCCACAATCTACCGAGGAAGAAAAAGCCACTGGAGAACAATGAGTGGTGTTTCTACCACAAAAAGTGGTGTAGGAATGCACACCGCTGTGTGCCACTGTGCAGTTACGTGGTTGACTCCCAGGGAAACGACAATGCCAACTGCCACTGATGGCCTCAGCACCTGGTGACCAGACCAGCCTGTTATATTCCACTGATCAGACATGGGATGCAAACTGCTAGTCGACACCGGAGCTCAGCTTAGTAGCTTCCTGCCATCCTCTTATGAGCAGGAATCTCGAGCGCCTCAAGCCGACTTGCACTACGAATAGCAGTTACGGAACCAAGTCGACACACCTTACCACTGGACTTTCACGCTAGTGGCTGTAGGACAGACTATTTTGGGAGCGTACTTCCTGAGGGCAAGTGACTTGTTGGTAGACATGAAAGGGCACCATTTGATCCACACCACCACATTCCACACATGCCCACTTTCTTTGGTCATCGGCTGGCAACATTGCGAGGTGTGCAAGCACTCGCCACCGATGATTTTGCAAACTTATTAGCAGAGTTTCCTGAATGACTTACACCAGATTTCCATTTAGTCTCTCCACATCATGGAGTTCAGCACTACTTAACCACTACTGGCCCTCCCCTACATTCCAAGGCATGCAGACTTCTCCCTGAATGGTGACTACAGGCCAAAAAAGAGTTCAAAACTATGGAGGAACTAGGTATCATCCGAAGGTCTGATAGTCCTTGGGCATAATGTGCCCAAAGCATCTGGTGGCCTAAGACATTGTGGAGATTACTGATATCTCAATGGCACAACTGTGCTGGATAGGAATCTAAAACCACACATTCAAGATTCCTTTGCCATCCTCCATGGCAAACATCTTCTCGAAGGTAAACAGTGAAAGGTTATCACCAAATTCCTGTCCACCCGGAGGACATCCCTAAAATGGCCATTAATACTCCATTTGGCCTATTTGAGTTTCTGAAGATGCCTTTTGGCCTTAAGAACGTGGCTTAGACATTCCAACATTTAATGGATGCCGTCATGAGAGATTTTCCTTTCTTTCTCGTCTACCTTGATGACATCTTAGTGACCAGCAAGTCGACACAAGAGAACAGACAACACCTGTGACAATTGTTCCAGAGGCTTTGGGATTTCGGTCTTTCTATCAACCTTGTAAAGTGTGCATTTGGCAAACAAATAATTGACTTTTTGGGACACAGGATTTCGAACACAGGCACAACTCCTTCCAGATGAAGTATCAGCCATTTGGACCTTCCCAAAGCCCGCTACAGTTAAAGGACTACAAGAATTCCTGGGAATGATTAACTTTTATAACAGGTTCCTCCCAGCAGCTGCCAGGATCATGAAACCCTTGTTCCACATCCTCACAAAAAAAACTCTGGACTACAAAGGCCACAGAAGCATTTGACAAAGCAAAAGAGGCTTTGAAATGTAACCACATTGGCCCACCCCCATATGCACGCCCCGCTTGTGCTCATGTCAGATGCATCAGACATGACTGCGGGGGAGGTTCTAGAACAGAAAATCAGCAGTCACTGGGAACCCCTGGCGTTTTTCAGCTGCCACCTATACCCGCCCGAATTAAAGTTCAGTGTTTTCGACCGGGAGCTGTTAGCACTTTATCTGGTCATCGAACATTTCAGATATTTTCTCAAGGGCAGGCATTTTACTGAGTTTACTGATCATAAGCCTCTAACGTTTGGCCTTGCCAAGATTACGGATCCCTGGTTGGTGCGTCAACAGAGGCATCTAGCCTTTATTTTTGAATTTACCTCTGACTTGCGGCATTTGTCCGGTAAAGACAATATTGTAGCTGATGCCTTGTCCAGGACGGAGGTCAATCCGATTACAGAAGGGCCAGTGAAATTCTCAAATTAATTGCTGTTTAAAATGGAGATTGTATTAGGTAGATGGATAAATATGTGAATGATGTATCTGGGGTTACTGTGGAAGGTGAAAGAGGAGATTGTTCTAGCTCTGAATTGATAGTTTTAAAAATCTTTGTCAGTTACATGTGAGATGCCAGATGACTGGAGGATAGAAAATGTGATACCTTTATTCAGGAAAGACAAATGATGTTGGGTACTTAAAGGTCTGTGAATCAAGCATCAAAGATCAGGAGGTAATTGGAAAAAAACAGATTTATTTACGCCTGGAAAGGCACGGTTAATCAAATATCATCCACTTATTTTGTTAGGTAACCATTAGAAATACTGCCTGGCCCACAGGAAGAAGAATCTTGTGGTTGTATGTGATGTCTGACAATAAATTTGAACTTTGATTTAGTCATAGAATTTTTCAAAAAGATCACACACTGTCTTAAAAAGGAAGAATTGTGGATGAAATCTATATGAATTTTAGTAAGACCTTTGATAAGATCCGATGTGGTAGACTAGTTTGAAAAATTGGAGCCATGTTGTCAAATTGGATGATATCATTAAGATGGGTAATGCAATAGCAGATAGAACATAATCCTCCTAAATACAGGGGGATATATTTTGGGTAGGTCATACATAATGAATTATAGGGTTAAGGAAGCATTGAGGAACAAAAGATCCTTGGTTTTCAAATCAACAATTTCCTGAAGATGGCAGTACAGGTAGATAAACCAGTCAAGAAGTTCATGTGGGATATTCATTTTTATCACCAGGCACGCTATCTCTACTGAGCAGCAGAGACATTTGTGCTCCAATTCTTGCTGATTTAAATGTACAGTGCCCCTCTCTGAGTCTTGCTAGAAGCAGCAGAATCTCTGAAGGAGATAAGGCCATCCAGCTGGATCGTTCCGACTGGAATGGAGTCCTGGAGCCATGTTTCTGTAATTACCAGAGCGCAGCAGCCCAGCAGTTCGCTCTCGTTCTGATTCAACTTCAGGTAGTCCATTTTCTTCTCCAGCCATCTTACAAGTAAGATCATCATGAGTGCGTGTCTGAAGGGGGTTAATACTCAGTCTGACCCTGATGCCATCCATATACCATGTTTCTGCCTTCTCCAGCAGCCCTTCTGCTGCCCTCCAATTTGTCTCCTGCAATCCATTCTGTGATTTAATGCTGTGTTCCTTCAGAAGGTTAAAACTGCTCAGAATCTTACCGATCTGATCTGCTAATTTGAAAGTTCAGTTTGTATTTCTTATTTTGACAAATATCTCCTGATCATAGACAGTACATAGTACATAGACAAGATGATGCCAAAGAAAGTTCCTTCTCCCCCTGATGGATAGCCAAAGTGAGAGAATCCTATCCATGGTGAGCCCACACAAGGCAGCAGGACACCAGACAGTACCAAAGACCTCTGCTCTCCTACTGATGGAGGTCCTTATGGAAATCTTCAGCATGTCATTCCAGTAGTCAATCATCCCCTCATAGGTTTCACAGCAGCCACCATCATCCCAATACCAAAGAGAGCAACAGTAAAAGGCCTCAACAATTACTGCCCTGTTGTCCTGGCCTCCACCATTATGAAATGATTTGCATCAATGTACACCTCCCAAATACATAGAGAGCGTCCTGGCTGGCTGAATTCGAGGTTGGTACAGTTGCTGCAGAGCAGTGGTTTTCAAACTCCCCCCCAAAGCTTACATTGCACCTTAAGCAATCCCTATGCCATTTGGTGCTCTGTGATTAGTAAGGGATGGCTTAAAGTGGGATGTGAGTGGGAAGGGAAAAGTTTGAAAGCCACTATTTTAATCATACCTCATGGACTCGTTATGTGCATGGTTTCATAACCCCAAAGGAAATGGGCCAATGGCAATTTTTCTCGAGCAAAATATTTTGCTAACAATGGCGTCGAGAGCAGTGGTTCTCAACCTTCCCTTCCCACTCACATCCCACCTTAACCAATGCCTTCTAATCACAGAGCACTTGTGGTGTATAGATTAATTTAAGTGGAATGTGAGTTTAGGGGCCAGTTTGAAAGCCACTGCTGTAGAGCATGAGATCAAAGGTTAACCCATAGGACCATAAAAGAATCATTGGGTTTACCCTCCCTCCCCCCACCTCCTGCCCCCACTCATCGATGGGATTTACTGAGATTGTTGTTTAAAGGGGGCTCTCAAAATCAGGGAGGAGCCCTACAACCCTCAGTAGTGGAACAAGTAGAGAGCACCAAGTTCCTCAGAGTTCACTCTTCTGGACACAACACATCTCAGAAAGGCACCACAGCGACTGCACTTCCTGAGAAGATTGAGGTGGTTAAGGCTACTGGTCTCCATCCTGTCAACTGAGCTGAATTGAGAGTATCCTGGCCAGCTGCATCACGTTGTGGTACAGTTACAGTAGAGCAACAGATCAGAGGTCAATCCACAGGACCATAAAAGGGGCAGAGAGGATCACTTAGATCTCTCTCCCCACCCCCCCCCCGTCCCGACCTCGCCCCAATCAATGTGATTTAAAGACAGCTCAGAACATTATTGATGGATCACTACTACCCTGCCTGCAGTATCTCCCAGCTAGTCCCACCAGGAAAAAAGATACAGAAGTATCAAAGGAAGAACCACGAGACTACGGAACAGCTTCTTCCAATGGGCGTTGAGCTTGCTGAATGATGGCTGAAACAACACTTCTTGACGCTACTATTTATAATGATTATTTATTTTAATTTAATTTAATAATTCAATGTAATTATTTATTTTATGTAGTGTGTTTGTTAGCTGCCTTTCGGAAGCAGCAGGAGATAGGGATGGGAGGGGAGAGAAGCTGGTGTTATGTTCTGAACTGCATTCACTACCTTCCACAGATCCTTCTGGTTTTGAGCAGAGCAGCTCCCATACCAGATTCTCCGCTGTCTGATTTGTGCCCTCTCACTCCTGATTATTTGGGAATCAATTTGATATCAATAGGAATTTTAACACTTAAAAACATTCACATTTGTTTTAGATGGGGCCGTTATAATGTTAAAAAATCTTAAATCTGATCTCAAATCCACCCATTTCCATTGATGTACAACTAAATCCTTTGCAGAATCGCAAGGTATTTAAGGAAACTGCACAAACTTATCCACTACCTTTTGCTTCATGTGATAATATCAATGCTGCTTAATCACTGAGCAACATAGGTGTGGTAGTACACCACCGGCCTACTGCAGGGAGCAACCTCTGTACCTGCAGGAATGTAAGGGGACAGGACAACACCTGGCCGGCTGTCAATCACCCTCCAGGATATAAACCTGCACCAGCCTCCCGAGGCCTCACTCAGAGTTGCTGCAGCCACAGCCAGCCTGGCTCTGTGGCAGTCTTTGTGGATTAAAGTCTGTTGTGCAGTCTTTACCTTGTGTGTGTCTGATTCTGGCTAACTGCACACCACAATTTAATCCACAAAATTTTCCCACGGTGGCTATGGAAAAACTCCTGTGCGCAGGGAGCCTCGAGGTCGACCCACATCACCCGGAAGCCTAGACACGCTTCAAGATCTGGCAGCACGCAATCGAGGCAATTATCGAGGCACACGAGGGCGATATCCTGGACTCCGATCGGAAGAGGTTGGTCCTACTCCAGTCAAAGCTGGGTCCCTGCACTTTCCAGGTAACCAAAGGCTGCTTCACGTACAAGAGCGCAATGGACACTCTTGAGAACTTGTACAAGTCCCCCATGAATGTGGTCTGTGCAAGCTTCCTCCTCAAAACCCGAGCCCAGCAACCCATGGAGAGTCTTACCTGGGACACTTGTGAGAGTTGGCCTGACCATGTCTGGCTGATCCCGGGGTAGGTGCAGAGGAGGTCGAGAGGCTGATCCAGGATGCCTTCAACCGAGGGCTACGCTCAAGGGCCATCCGGCAGAAGCAGCTAGAAGACAACATCTATGCCCTAACCAGGAATGTGGAAGTGGTCCAAATCCTGGAAGCAGCCCTGCACATCAAAGCTTCAATTCCAGGTTTCCCCCAGGCTCCCTCATGGCCCTCTCACACTGCAGCTGCAGCCCCAGGCTGAGCTGGGGAGGAGAACATCGTTGCGGCAGGTGCCCAGCACCCCTGTAAGTACTGTGGGTTCTGGTGTGGGTCAGATCGACGATAGCACGAAAACTGCCCAGGTGGGAACCAGTATTGTTCCCGATGCAGCAAGAAAGGCCACTTTGCAAAAATGTGCCTCTCTAAACCTGCCGGCAGCTCAGCGGCCCTCAATGACCTCCCCACCTACCCCACGGACCCCCCCACCTGCGCTTGCCAGAAAGGATGCGCCCATTAATGGAATTACCCCTCCCCCGCACGCTAAAGGCCCTCTGCAGGTGCCTGGGCCTGTTCTCATTACTCGCAGTGGGTCCCTCGCTTCTTGGACAAGGTCCGCCCTCTGGCCCATGCCACAACTTTTCCCCTCCCACTTGAGGTGCAGGCAGCCTTTACTCACATAGGGCAAGACATTGTGGACACCACGATGCAGGCTGTGGATAAGGACTCCCCCTTCCAGGTGGAGAGCGATGCTTCTGTGCTACCCTCAACCAAGGGGGGGACGCCCCGTTGCCGCCTTCTCCAGGCAGGACCCTCAACGGCTCTGAGCTAGGGCACTCCGCCATTGAAAAAGAGGCCCAGGAGATTGTGGAAGTGGTCCACCACTGGTGCCACTACCTGGCCGGCAGGAGATTCATGCTCCTCACAGACCAGCGGGCCGTGGCATTCATCTTTAACACTACCCACAAGAGCAAGATCAAGAACGACAAGATACTGCGCTGGAGAGTCGAGCTGGCAACCTACAGCTATGACATCCAGTTCCGCCCTGAGAAGTTTAACGACTCCCCGATACCCTCTCTCGCACCTGTGCGTCTATGCATGACGACAGGTTGCAGTCATTGCATGAATCCCTCTGCCATCTGGATGTGTCACATTTTGTTAAATCCCGAAATCTGCCGTACACCATCAGGGACGTCAGGGATATGACCGAGGCCTGTCGGGACTGTGCGGAGTGTAAACCCCGCTTCTTCTACCTCCCCCCAGGCCCACGTTGTAAAGGCTACTCGGCCTTTCGAGCGTCTCGGCATGGACTTCAAAGGCCCCCTGCCTTCCACAAACCGAATTATCTACTTCCTCACAGTAGTTGACGAGTACTCATGCTTCACTTTCGCCATCACTTGTCTGGACACCTCCACGGCCACCGTCATTCAGGGCCTTGGGGCAGATTTTAACCATGTTTGGCTACACTGCCTTCATCCATAGTGACCGGGGGTCTAGTTTCATGAGCGACGAGCTGCGCCAGTAACTGACGGCGAGGGGCATCGTGACAAGCTATAATCCGAGAGGCAACGGGCAAGTGGAGCGCAAGAATTGGGTGGTCTGGAAGGCAGTCCTACTGGCTCTCAGGTCAAAAGGGTGAGCTGTTGAGTGCTGGCAGGATGCCCTGCCCGAGGCGCTCCATGCCATTCAGTCACTGCTGTGCATAGCTACCAACAAGACCCCTCATGAACGCCTGTTCTTATTCCCCAGAAGGTCAATGTCACTCTCAGCATGGCTCACATCTCTGGGACCGGTGCTTCTGTGTAAGCATGTACAGACACACAAGGCTGAAGCCCTGGTAGAGCAGGTTTTCCTCCTTCATGTAAACCATAACTATGCTTATTGTAGGTTCGGCAGTGGCAGGGAGGACACCGCCTCAACCAGGGACCCTGGCACCAGCAGGAGCACCCACCACACCACGCCACCTTCCAACCCAGGATGACGCTGACCGAGCATACATCCCTGTCCCCAGGCAGGGCCACCTTGACTACCAGGGGCCCGCTTCAACCTTAGGAGATGAGTTCCCCCCCCACCCATCCAATACGACCCACATACGTCGATCCCTGGCCTCCCCTCCGCGTGGCACCACACCAGCCATACACAACCCTGCCGCCAGCCCCCCCCCCCCCCCCCACCACTTTCCCTCTGACCAGTGATCAGGGGCCAGGGGCCAGTCCTACGACAGTCACAGAGACCCTGGCAGCTGCTGAATCGTCTCAAACTGTAAATATTGTATGAACATAGTGGGTGCGATTCCATGTTACTGCCCCCCCAGGACAATTTTAAAGAAGGGGTGAATGTGGTGGTACACCACCAGCCTTCTGCAGGGGGAAACCTCTGTACCTGCAGGAGTGTAAGGGGACAGGACAACACCTGGCTGGCTGTCAATCAGTCGGCTTGAATGGATCAAGCCCCAAACGGTCGGGCGTCAATCACCCTCCGGGATATAAGCCTGCGCCGGCCTCCCGAGGCCTCACTCAGAGTTGCTGTAGCCACAGCCAGCCTGGCTCTGTGGAAGTCTGTGGATTAAAGCCTGTTGTTCAGTCTGTGTGTGTCTGATTCTGGCTAACAGTGCACCACAATAGAAACCATGTATTTTATTAATAGCAAATCTAATTTGACACTTTTAATGAGCTGAGAACTTTGAATTCTGACCTCTAGTGCTTCCTTCCTCCTATAAGATGGATATTATTGCATCTCCCTCTCAGTTTCCCATTTCAATGAAAAATAAGAGTCATGTTTACAGGTTCTGACAGCGAATATAACCCTAACCCATCACAGTAGCATAAGGTATGAAAATGACTATACCTGTTAAGCAAATACAGTTTCCTACCCAAAAGATAGCAGGATTTGGAAGTGTTTGTGCATCTGTGGTCCTTCAATGGCAGATGCCAGCTGAACAAACTTCAGGAGAGGCTTCAAATGGAAAAGAAATTTGGACTGTATATTTTGATCAGTTTATGTGTGAGAGTGGTCTCTTTTATAATCTGTGATTATTTTAGGGTAGCAGTCCAGTTCACTGTGGGCTTAGACATTCGGTGTTTTGAGATGTTTTATATACTGATATGTTCAACATTGCAGTCAGATAGAAATAACAAGAAAATCTCAGTGTTGAGTTTACAACCTGTTCAGTTTTGCACAGCGGTCTGCTCTGTAAATAGGCATCTCCGTGGTTGATTGGGCGGAGGTAGACTACTCCGTGATTTATTAACTTTCAGAAGGAGCACATACTGATCTTTTCTATTTAGTCACTTGTCGTGGTGTCTATTACAAGGGCATTCCACAATAGATTCCAGAGCACAGGGTCATTTGGAATCTATCTTCATTCATCAAGAATCCAAAATAAATAGTCAATGAAAACTTGTAGAACGCTTCACAAGATTAATTGGACTGCATTTATTAATTACTTAAGTCAGATTCATAAATACTTCATTGATTTCACTATCCAAATTAATCCTGACAAGTCCAAATGCAAAATTTCCAGAGTAAATTGAAGATGAAACTTTAAATGCAGTTTCCAGCACTGAAAGTTCTATAATTAGCACTGCATACATCAACATGGAAGTGAAGTTGCACCTGCAAGGTCTCACTAATATAAATCAAATGCATGTTCAGGATATTTTGGGAGGCGTCTGTGGATGTAGGTATATTTATTTCTTATGTTTTTAACCTTAATGTTTGTCAAATATCTGTCAAAAGTGTAGTTTATTCTCAGTTTACAAAACAGCAACTTGCAAGATTGTCCGTCCAGCAGAAACATTCAAGTGATGAAATAAGCCCAGAAACGGTGTTCATGGACAAACACAGACAATGCGCTCAAACCTATCACATGTGTGAAAATGCTGCAATTGTCAAGAGATCTGAAATAAAACCAGACCATATTGAAATCATTGAGAGGCTAGACAGCCTCCATGGGGAAAGCAGAAGTTAATAGGAGAGTGTGAGGCAGAGGAAAGGTTGGATTATTAGATGTATCTTTGCTCATGGAGTTGCGAAGGAGGTGATGCCTTGGCATTTTGGTCAGGGGGGTTGGTTTAATTCTGCATGGAATCACAGGTAAATGCTTAACTTGTTCAAAAGCCAGCAGCAGATCTGTGGCAAGGTTTCCTTACAAACAAGTAGAGTCATAGAATCGTTGAGTCATCCAGCCCAGAAACAGCCCTTTGGCTCACATATTCATGCCAACCTCACTGACAAAAGGCAAAGGAGGAAAAACCCAACACCCAACCCCAACCAACCAATTTTCCCCTGCAACCGCTGCAACTGTGTCTGCCTGTCCCGCATCGGACTTGTCAGCCACAAACGAGCCTGCAGCTGACGTGGACTTTTTACCCCCTCCATAAATCTTCGTCCGCGAAGCCAAGCCAAAAAGAAGAGATCATGCCAACCATTTTGCCCATCTCCACCCATTGTCTGCATTAAAGTCAGCGTCCTTCTGTGCCCTGCTTATTCAAGTAGCTGTCTCATGATCTCTTGGAAGTATTGATTGTAGCTGACTCTACCACTTCCTCTGGCAGTGGATTCCAGATATCAACCACTCTCTGTGCAAAAAGAAAACCCGCAGATCTCTCTTAAATATCGTACCTCTCCACAAACTTGCTTTTGATCCCCATATTATGGGGGAAAGGATTCTGACTCTTTTCTCTATCTATTCTCTCATAATTTTATGTATTTTTATAAGTTCATTCCCAAACCACCATTGCTCCAGGGAATACAAATGCAAACTATCCAATCTCTCCTCCATAATTGAAGCCCTTCAATCCAAAGAAAATCCTAATGATTATTCTTGGCATTCTCTCTACCACCGTTGCATCCTTCCTATAATGTGGACCTGAGCTAATCACAACATGCCTTGAGCAATCAAACCAGTGTCTGGTAAAAGCCACAGCAAGATTTCTCAAATTTATATTCTATGACCTGATCCTTTATCCTTTTTAACTGCTGTCATTTTCAAAGTCTCTCTATTCATTAACATTCTTTAGTGACCAACACTGTTAGATACTTGATTCTTATCATTTGCATACATGATGCTTGTTAAGGTTGAAAGTTTGTGTGTTTGCTTCGCCAATATCTAAATTGAATGTTTAAAGATCTCTGAGCCTAACACTCATATCCCCCTTAATGTATCATTCTTAACACCATCCAATTTCCGTGTCGATCGATAATTCTCAAACATTTTGTGGGCTCCCTTCTGAGAAGCGATTGAGTTTAGTTGGTTCCTTCAATACTCCTCTCCTTCCAACTACATTTTTTTTAAAAATTATTATTTTGGTCCATGGCCTCCTTCAAATGGGCTGGTGCCTTCAGGTGGGGGGCAGGGTAGTGGGGTTTATGGCCCCCATTAAGAATGGCTGGTGTAGAGATCAGGACACTTACTTAGAGAGCAAGAGTGCGCACAAGCATGCACTTTTTTTTAAACATTTGTAATTCTTTGCCAATAAATGTGTTCCCTTAGAATTATGAAATATAACAGCATCTGCATATTTTGTGTGAAACATAAAGTATTTATTTTTTGTTTTGAACAACCCTTCACGTACACATGACAAAGCATTTATTCTGCACCACTTGAGTCTTCCCAGATTTACTTTTGCTGCTAGACATGTCTGTAATTTGAGGCAACTTTTCAATATTCTGCAGTCTGACTGTACAAAGTGTGTCTAAGATGTTTGTTTTCCATTTTTCAAATTGTTCAGGGTGATGGATGCACACCAAGAACGGTTAATTGTAATAGATCATAGCCTTTCAAATTATTCCTAATATAATTAGGTTTATCACAGCTATGTGAATTCCTCTCTTGTCTGTGATGTTGGTTCTCATTTATCATTGCACACCCTGTCAAAACAACAACAGTTGGGAGCAGTGTTATGGGTGAAGGTATCTCATGTTTCAAGAATTAAATTGATGTCTTTTCAAATATCTTGGGAGCTACACTTGAAATCATCTGATCTACTGATAAAAGATAGGAATTTTGTCCTGTTTGGAATGCCTGTGGTATTCCAGACTTCAGAACACTACAAAGCCTGCTTTACCAGAATCACATTCCAGCAGTTTAACCAGTTATATGGCCAATAACTTTTCCCAATGATACCAGCTAGTGGGTGGACAACCTAACATGCTTCTGAAGTGAGGGTTAGTTGGATGGTACGTGGATACATGCATTTTGATAAGTGAAATCAATTGACTTCCAATATGATGGAAGTGTTTCATTTGTGCAGAAATAAGAAAATCTGAGTTTGCTTTTATTGGAAGAGATTTCATTCAAAACCACAAAGTATTTACAGATTGAACAAGAAGATGTTGCTTCCAGTAGCAGGACAGGAGTAATCAGCAGGGAAATGTCAAGTTAACCAGAGGCAATATGGAAAAAAAAAATTCCATTCAGCATGTTATCTTGAACAAATGTATATACTGTTCAAAATTCTTGTGGCTATTGCCTCAATAGTACCTTTCAAAAGGAAACTGGTTACAATTGAAAGCAGAAATATCTGCAGCAGGGCAGGGAAAGGGGAAGGGTCTGAGACTGCTAGGAAAATTGAACAGCTTTTGTAAAGAACTGACATTGGTGCTAAAGATCATTTGACTTTGTGTTGATATCCTTGCTTGACTCTGTGAGCCTTCATATCTATAGTATAGTGGCCAGTGAATGATCCCTCACTTTTTCAGCATCCTCTTAGTTAAGATGCATAACAGTCAAGCACCATGCAAATGATTGAGTGTCTTCCTAGCAGGAAATGTTGAAACACCAATAGAACAAAGAGAAATGCTTTTCTTATAATAGTTGTTGGAATAAACCTTTGTCATCAGTCTCTTCTGGTTACAAATTCATGGCTTTCATAGCCAATTGATGTTGACTTCGAGCTGCGTGGTGAGTACATTGAACATATCTACAGCACAAATTAGATTGTCATCTGCACTTTCTTACTGTTCCACTTTCATAAAATGAAGCTCCTATGCAGTGGCATATCCAAGTAAAAGAGCGTTTATGGCAAGCACTGAAATTGCACCCTCCCCACCCGTTTATAAAAATAAATCCAAATAAAGGTGCCAATTGGGTGATTTCCATGCATGATTGGGCTAATTTTGAAGATCAACCACTGGAAATTCTGAGCACTTGAGTTGTGGGCTTTGTGGCATTTTTGGGGGAGTACTCCATGATGAGACTATGACAGTACTGAACAGAACCATGAGCCTCCAGGAGGGAGTGAAGAGCACTGCACCCCACATGTATTTACTCCCAGACACCATTCGCCAGACCGTGTGTGCAACGTGTAACAATCAGCCCACTCGTACTTGTCTGCCCTTCACTGTAAGATCTGCTCCTGGGATCATTTCAACTTCCACTCCCTGGGCACACCGATCCCCTCCCCCATTCCCAAACCCTCCACCCCTTCCAATAGCCCCAACATATCCACCAGGATGAAATCTGAGAGTGAGGGAAGAACTTTCCAAAAAATCTGGGGAAACATTTCTTGAACTTCTGAAACATTGATTTCTCTGGGTTTTCTGGGTGTTGCAGCAGGAGCAAGGACCTTGGGGTGCTGGCAGGAGCAGGGATGACGTGCTCCCAGCAGGAGATGGGATGATGTGCTTTTAGCAGGATCGAAGACCTCAGGCTCCCAGCAGGAATGGGGATTTCCATCAGAAAGCAAAATGTGACAGTGTCATTAAAGAACCTCATACTGGTGGCCATACCTCAAAGTTTTTTTGTCAGATGAAAATTCTTTGTTGGGCTTGGGAGTTCGATATTGGGCTGGCGAGGTGAGAACAGTGGCGCCCCCATCACGTGTCCTGGCTGCTGTATCCTAGATACACCCATGCTCCTATGATTCTTGATGTGGGAGGAAGGAAATAAAGATCTGGATGTAGTATACTTGACTCATTCAGAATGCTGGTATTTCCAAGCTAATGAAACACTTTTTGAAGTGTGGTCACTGTCGTAATCTCAATAATGTGAATGGTTATTTCTTTATATTCAATTTCTTAAATTTATCACTTTCTAGTGTCAGAAGTATGGACATAAACCCATTAACCTAACTTGTCTGCACAAGACAGTTGGCTACCTAAAGTCCCATTTGCCTGTGTTTGGCCCATATGTCTTCATTGATTCTCAACCAGTGGGCCATGGTGTGTTTCTTACAGAGCTGTCTTTGACTTGGAAATATTGCTCAGTCATTGCCGTTAATGGGCCATGGGATGTTAGGCTGGAAGCTAGGTGGGTCTTAAACCGAAAAAGGTTGAGAACCACAGAGCCTCTTCCTTTCCTATTTGTGTACCCCTCTAAATGTCTATGCAATGTATCCTCATTCACCACCTCCTCTACAGTTCATTCTACATATCCACCATCCTCTATGCCCCTCAAGCCACTTTTCAAGCTTTTGACTCTCATATTAAATCTATGCTCTCGAGGTTTAGACTACCCTACCCAGGGAACACAACTCTGACCATAACATTATTCATGCCCCTCGTGACTTTATATACTACTATAAAGTGATCCCTCAGCCCTTTGCTTCCAGTGAATCAAACCCCAGCCTATCCACTCTCCAAATAACTTGACTCCATAGCCCAAATCTTGCCCTACATTTTTCCATATTAATTTATAAATGAATAGAATTATGGTGGTAAACAAGAAGTCTGCAGATGCTGGGATCTAGTGCAGTGCACAAGTGCTGGAGAAATTCAGCAGGTCATGCAGAATCCAGGGAAAGGAAGAAGCTGTTGATGTTTCGGCCTGAGTCCTTCAGATGTGCTGAAAATCATCAGACACCCAAATAAGAAGATGGGAAACGAGGGGATAGTGCATGTGGAAACAGTTAAAGTGTTCGGCATGTGGGAAGAAGATTTTGGGTTTGAGGTGAACCAGTGGAGACATATGGGCCAAACACAGGCAAATGGGACTTTAGGTAGGCAATGGTCTTATGTAGGCAATAGGTGGATATGGAAAAGGAGGTGATAGGCCAAGAGGGCAGATGTTCTATGATTGGAGGAAGGAAGGAAGGAAAGCAGTGGGGAACTGGAGGAAGGAGATTAGGGGGATGAGGGAAGTGAGAAAATAGGGGGGGGGGGGGGGTGGTTACTGGAAATTGATCAATATTGACATTGCTAAGAGACTGCCTGGATGAAATATAAATTGTTGCTTTAATTTATATGTGGGTTCACCTTGGCGGTACATGGGTCCATAGTCAGACATGTTGGTGTAGCAGTGGGGTATGAAAGGAAGTGGCTGGCCACTTGTACCATCAGGATAAAGGTACAGGAGCCTAAAGATGAGTACTCAATGGCACAAGGACAGCTTCTTCCCCATTGCCATCAGATTCCTGAATAAACAATGAACCAAAGACACTGCCTTATTTTTCATCCACTTTTTAAATTTTTTTATTTATAGTAATGTTGAAAGATGGTTATAATATGAATGACGCTGCTGCAAAACACTAAATTTCATGACTTGTTCATGACAATCAATTCAGATTCTGATTTTAATTCTGATTCTGGTAGATCATTAGATCATTGCTGCTGCAGCAGATAGAGAGAAGCTCTGCCAATCTGTGTCCATTCCTCCATGTAGAGGAAGCCACACTTGGTGCGCCAGATACAGTAAATGACCACTGCATAATTATGGTCCTCATCCCTGACTCATTTCTCACTAAGAAGTCAACTGTTGCATCCCCTCGACCACCTCCCCCACCCCCCCAAACTCACCGACCCTCTCTCCTCAAGCCATCGGCTTCATACTCGAGAAAACTTTCCTGAGCACACTTAATAAATTCTGCCTTTTTCTAATCCCTTAGCACCATGGCATGCTCCTTCTGTCCCAGTTTCAGTCATGTTTCTGTAATATGCCATTCCCATGGACCTATCTGTGCTGTGTTCATCTGATTTACCTGTCAGCCTTCTTGCATTAAAATAAAGTCTACAAGGCCTTCATCACTTCCTGTCCTGCTCCAGCCCATCCAGCCTACTGAATTTGCTCACTTTAATCCTATGTTTGCCTCAACTTTCTCATCTGTTGCTTTGGTCCCACCCACCCCTACCAGCTTAATTTAGACCTTTCCAAGAAGCACTAACAACGTCTTTGGCAGATATGAAGCCCTCCAGTTCATGTGCAACTGTCCCTTTTGCACAAGCCAACTTCACTCCTTGAAGAGAACTCAATTGCCTAAGACCCTGAATCTTCCCACTTGCACCATCTCCTCAGTTACGTATTTATCTGCCTTAACCCTCGCCAGCATAGACATTACTACCCTTCAGGTCTTGCTTTTCATTCCCTACATCTTTTATTCACACACTGAACCTCATCTGCTTTTCTACCTTGTCCATTGGTGCCAACATGGGCAGAAACTTCAAGCTGCAACTCTTCTCTTTTTAACAACTGCTCAAAAACATCCTTGTTCCTGGCACATGGTAGGCAATATATCACCTTATTTGTGGCCACAATACCACCTGTCTGCACACTGCTGAGTGTCTGATCACAACAGCTCTTTTTTGTTTCTGTCCTCCCCTGCTGTGCATCAGAGCCAGTCATATCAAAAATTCAAGATTCCTTTATAGTCATGCTGTAATATTACACAAAATTGAAGTTAGTCAGCCATAAGGCAGACAAAGATTCTTCATCAGCAGTAATTGCCCAGCACCCCTTGCAGTCAGAGAAAGAGAAGCAAAAGAGAGTCCCTCCTGAGTCACTGAGTTGTCCATGAATTAGCCTCCTGCCCCCTGCAGACTACACAGACTCCAGTCCAAACCATGGGCAACCCGAGATCCAGATCTGAACCTCTGACCTAATGAGGAACCTGCCACCACTCTTGAAACCTTCTCACATCCTTGTTCTAATACCTGGTACCCCTTCAGCCTGCCTCGAGCCAGTCTCCAGCAGCCTGCAGCCTCGAGTGGGCCTTGACACCAGCCACCAGCAGCCCATAGTCTGTGTGGGTTCCTCGCCTCGAGTCACAAACAGCTAACAGTTTGTGTGTTCTTCAGTTGATAAAACCCTCACTGGTCTGCTGCCGAGGTCACTGACCAGTAGGTTTCCTTCTCAAATGGGGGGGGGGGGTGTTCTCCCCTTTTTTCTGGTATCCTGTGCCAATCCTCTGCTTCCCCAGAATCTGCAACACCTCAAGACTGCTGCCAATCAGTCGCTGCCATCTTGGGCCCAGACCCCACGGTTACAGGATTTTAAAATAAGCCATTGTCAGCTTTTTTTTTTAACAGGCTGTTAAAAGCCTGGTAGTTGGGCGGTAGAAGCCTTCAGAGGTGTGCTACGTCTCCTCTCCTTGCTCCCTTCGGATCCCCACCAGTGGCTGCACTGCTCTTACGGGAGCTCTGCCCTTTTTTTAATGATCCCCAGAATCCTGCACTTCCCCTTACACCTTCTACATTTCCTGGTGATCGCCCAACTACCTGTTGCCTGAACCTTGGGTGTAACCACTTTCCTGAAACTCCCATTAATGACGCAGTCTCCTGCATACTCCTCAGTGTTCGATATCTGTTCTGCACAGCTGTTGTAGCAAACCCCTGACACTAGAGTTTTCCTCCCTTATTCTAGACTGGCACAGATAAAATTAAAATTAAATTGAATTTAAAAAGTGAGTGGACAAGTTTATAGATCACAATCTTGTTGTTGAAATTATGGGTGAAGGTATCTCCTGTTTCAAGAATAAAAATAACACCATGCAATCCTGCCTTATAATTATGCCTTTTTAAAAAACTTTTATTTTGCTTAAAATGATATTAATGATTCAGAATTGCACCACATATCAAATATTCTGCAGGACTTGTTGATGGTCAGACAAGCCCATCCAGCTTTTTATCTTTAACGCGATGAAGTTCAATAGGCAGCGATGTGAATAAAGATTATTAATGTGGCATAAGTGTTAAATTTGCTCACTAAAATAGATCCTAAAGATGAAAGGAATTCTAAAACAGCATGAGGTTCAGAAAGCACTGACAATAATAATCAGGTCCAAACATTCCCAAAGGTCAAACAAACCGTCTGTGCATTTAAGTAGAGGTGATCCAAAATTTATCATGATTAAAGGTGCTTCATATTGGCCCAGTTATGATTTTGATTTCCTTGTGAGATTTTTGTAAATCATTGTTTTCCAATCTGTGCATCAAATTTGATTGTATTGCATTTTTCATTTTTTTAAAAATAAGCATTGGATGTGAGTGAAATACTTGCATGGGGTGTTGACTGTCTTTGCATAAGTGGTTCAAATGACAAAGTGAATTTATTGTCTTTGGAAGAATGAGGGCATTGTTCTGCTGTCTATTTGATACAAATGTTGGCCAGACAGGCTCAATAATTAATATCAATGATAACTTTCTTCATGTTTGCATAATGTATTTTTAAAATTTATTTATTTATTCTTCTACAATCATCCAAAGGTCTCTTAATTCAGGAACCATTTCTTTAGTAATGAATACTGTGTATGTTACTCCAACATTCAGGAAAGGTGAGAGAGGGAAACAATATTATGGGATTTGTTTTGTGGAAATTAGTGGCATCTGCAATTGAAGATAGAGTGACCCATGACCTTCTGGATCTTCATTTGATCAAGGCCAACAAATTGTTTTTAGTTTTAGTTTATAATTTTAGAGATACAGTGCAGAAATAGGCTCAGGAGCCCATGCCACCCAAATACATCAATTATCCTTTAAACCCAATATGTTTTTGGTTGATGGAAGGAAACCAGAACACCTGGAGGAAACTCACACAGGCATGGGGAGAATGTACAAACTCCTTACAGACAACATTGAATACGAACACGGGTCGATGGTACTGTAATAGTATGTGCTAACCATTACGCCTTGATCAAAGATCTTGAATGTATTTCTTTTGACTGTGAACATGGGCACATTTATGGGTATTAATTGGCCACTAGACATTTGATCTAGTCACTCATGAGATTGTTTGCCAAAGTTGAAGGTCATGAGGATAAAGGCAGTGCATTGACCTGGCTAGTAATCTGCTGGAGTAGCAGCATTACAATGAATCCTTAAATTACAGAAATATGAAGCACAGGAAAGAGCCTTACAGCTCAGATTCAGACTTCAGATTTATTGTCAGAGTACATATATGTCATCACGTACAACACTGAGATTCCTTTTTCCTGCGGGCACGGAAGAATTACCAATATGTAGTGCAAAAATACACTGGACACAGCGTAAACATGTAAACAAGCAGAGCTATAAACAGATAACAAATGTAAACAAACTGTGCAATACAGAGAGAACAAAAAGAAAATCAATAAAGTGCACAAGTAAGAGTCCATAAATAAGTCTCTGATTGAGTTTGTTATGAGGATTCTGATGGTGGAGGGGTAGCAGCTATTCCTGATCCTGGTGGTGCAAGTCTTGTGGCACCTATACCTCTTTCCTGATGGCAGCAGCGAGAACAGAATGTGTGCTGGATGGTGTGGGATTTTGATGATTGCTGCTGCTCTCCGAAGGCAATGTTCCCTGTAGATGTACTCAATAGTGTGGAGGGTTTTACCTGTGATGTCCTGGGCTGTGTCCATTACGTTTTGGAGGGCTCTACTCTCAGGGGTATTAGTGTTCCCATACCAGACCATGATGCAGCCGGTCAGCACACTTTCCACCACACCTCTGTAGAAATTTGCCAGTGTTTCTAGTGTCATACCAAACCTCTGCAAACTCCTGAGGAAGTAGAGGCTCTGACATGCTTTCTTCATGATCCCATGGTGTGTTGTATTCAGGAAAGATCCTCCGAGATAGTGACTCCCAAGAACTTCAATTTGCTCATTATGACTGTTAGTCCTGATGCTTACCTATATTAATCCAGTTGCCAGCATTAGATCTATATCCTTCTATGCATTTTCTAGCCCAGCAAACTGTCTGAATCAAGTCAATGTCATCTGATCACACAAGTACAACCCGACGAAACAGCATTCTCTGGTCCTCGGTGCAAAACATTCAGTCACACAACCAGACATAAAACGCATACTGTCATACAATACATGTGCAGGACAAGTATTTTTATCAATAACAATAAATATATATTGTTTTGTACAAATGAGAATCTCAGATGTTTAGTGTGAGCAGTTCCTTTGGTCCAAACTCTGTTTAAACATTGTAAATGTAAGTGCCGCTACCATCTCCTCTGGCAGATCCTTCGAGACATAGTATTCACCACTCTCTGTGGAGAAAAAGCCCCTCACATCTCCTTAAAATTTCTCCCCTCTCACATGAAACCTGTATTCTCTAGTTCTGCCCTGGGAAAATATTCTGATGATTTATCGTAATTTTAACTTACTAAAATTTAGACATAAGCTACAGCACGGTAACAGGCAATTTTTGCCACGAGTCCGTGTCGCCCAATTTGTACCCAATTAACCCACACCCCTGGTAAGTTTTAAATGGTGGGAGGAAACCAGAGCCCCCGGGGTAAAATCATGCAGACGCAGGGAGAACATACAAACTCCATATAGACAGCACGGGATTCAAACACTTGCCCCAATGGCTGGTGCTGTAAAGGCATTGCATTAACCGCTCTGCCAACCATGCCACCCATCCTCTCTATGCTGCTTATAAATGTAAAATCCTCTCTATGGTCATCCTCAGCCTCCTACATTCCAGAGATAACCCCCCCCCCCCACCCAGCCTAATCAATTTCTCATACAGCCCTCCATTCCTGGCAATGTCCTGGTGAATGCCTTCTGCACTCAATCTGTTGCTATCACTTCCTTCTTGTAATGTGGGGACCAGAACTGTAGTATAGACAATACTCCCAGTGTTTTATACAACTTCAACAACTCTTGCACTCCTGCATAAGTACTCCTGTTTTGAGGCATAACAACAATGACAAATATTTTTAAATTATCCCTTTTTAAAATAAATATTGAGATAGTAAAGTTACTCTGTCCCTTAAATGATTCTAAAAGAAAATAAGTTGAGCCATTTCATTTCATAAGAAACTATTGGTAAAATATTCATTTGGCCTATCATTTGCAAACAGTATTAGAGCCCTGTATGGAGTATTTGTATTTAAACAAAGTTATGAAAAACATTGGCTCCATTTCCTGAACTAAGTGAACAAGGAAGTTGAAAGCTGATCACTAATATTTTGGTGAATTCCTGTGCAACTTGCAATCTAAATTTACGAGAAATAAAAGCCTGAAAATGAATGAAATATAAAGAAAATGTGTGGGTGAAACCTGAACTAAAAATGCTATGAACTAAACACGCTCTGGATTCTACACGTGTTCGGCCTGTACTTGTTGTCAATAATCACCACTTAGCCATACTTAATTCAGCTCAGCCGAGGAGTCCTAGATTTGATTGGCCAGGAGGCCTTGGAGTTGGGCATCAGCAAGAGACTGGAGCAATATAATAGAGTGACACGGAGTGTCAGAAAAAGCCGCATGCAAAGAACTCCTTTAGAACCCTTTGACAAATGGCAAATTTGCCTTCAAGTTCCAGGCCATTCTGTTATCTTTTGTTTATGAGCTGTGATCCATCAGGGGCCTGACTGATTGGTATCTCAGTATCACTTTCTAAGATATTAGCGATCGCTGTTAAATTAAACTAACAAAGTCCTTTAGTCCTTTATTAAGCAAAAAAATATGGTGGGGGGGGGGGGGGAGGTGGAGTATAGAGTTGGCCATTTCCAAATTTTTAAATAAAATTTAAACATATTGCAAAAGCAACAATGCAAACACACTGAATACATACGGTGACCTATGTCCATGTCCTTCTTTTGGAAAGCCACTCTATAAAAGAGAGAGAGAGAGAGAGAGAGATTGATTCTACTCTTGAGAAATTTGTGGAAGCTTCTCCCTCAACATATGAAGGGAGGGGTTTACAATACGATACAATTCCTACATGAGTACATACCCAATATTACAAAGATCACTGATAAAATATAGAGCTAGATTCATGTTAGATTATATTAAATTTTATACGGTATTCAACATCACAGTGTAAATCCATGTTTTAAATACATATGTAATTGGATATGGCAGGTACCAAAGTAATTTTGTGTTCCTTTTCCATTGTTATAGGTATAGGTGCCACAAGACTCAGACCACTGGGTTCAGGATCAGCTGATATCCCTCCACCATCAGACTCCTCAATGACAAACTCAATCATAGACCCTATCTTAAAAGTGAAGCAGATATTTTTTTTAAACTATTTTCATAAGTTAAAACAAATCAACCAGAAAAAAAAAACAGGCCATAAGTAATTTTTTGAAGAAGGGATCTTTATTTTCCTGATAGACAGTCAGAGTTAATTTGACAGGTCCAACATGGCAGGAGACCTGAGGGCAGATTCTCCAGTGTAAAAGCTCATGAATTTTGGCAAAATTGAACTCCAGTGGACTCTTGGTGGAAATGGTTGGAAGAGAGTAGCCAGTACATTTGAGACTTCACTGTTCTTAAGGCAGAGAAATGCCAGCAATTCCATTTTACACCAAATTCCATTTTAGTCTGTGCCAGACCATTTCAAGCCATTGTTTATTTTTTCTTATAAGTGGCAACCAATGATCACGGGCTTTCCTCCACTTCCATCTTCCCCTTTGCGGCTTCATTTTGGCATACCTAGTAGAACTCACTGTTCTAGCAACTTGAGTTTAATCCTGACCTGGGTGATTTCTGTGTGGAGATTGAACATTCTCCTTGCAACAATGTGTGTTTCTCACAGGTGCTCCAGTTTCATCTGATGCCCCAAGATGAGCATGTTAATGGGCTATTTCACCACACAAGTTGCTAGTCAATGGCAGAATTGGAGAACAGTTAATAGGAACGTAGGAAGAACAGAAAAAATTCAGGGTTGAATGTATATGGGAGCTGGATGGATAGAATAAGTGGTGGGCGGAACATTTATTTTTGTTTTACATCTCTTGATAACCACATTTAAGTGCATAATAGCCTCAGATCCAACTGATCAGGCTCTTTTCAGGCTGAAAAATATACCAAGCAGTACTCGATAACAGAGATGGGTTAACATTTAGCAATTGTTCATGCATGTTGTATTCTTCTTCACTGTTCTGCAAAGAATAAGAACTTTAAACTGGAAGGGATTTCTATATTCCATTTATATTGGTGGAAAAATGCATATGCTAGAAATTTGAAATAAAAAAAAAGAAAAGAATGGAAACACTCAGCAAACCAGGCACCATTTGTAGAAAGAGAAATGGTTAATATTTCAGGTCGAAAACTCAACACTAGCAGCTTGAACTTGATCTTGATCCTGCTGATCTCAGCAAGGATAATCCAAGAGATATAACATTGTCTTTTAGATTAGAATTCAGATTGGGGCAGGAAGGGGAGGAGTGATAAACTTTTGTTTCTGATGTCAGGTGTCATCTGCTGAAAAAACATGCATTTGGGTATGTGGTGCACTGAGGTAGCAGAAAGCAAGCACAAAACTCAAAAGACTGTACAACAGGCTTTATTCAGATAAAAGTCTGAACACCAGTTCATGCTTCAGTGGCTCTCATGTGACTGGCTCAGGAAGGACCGGCTCAGGTCTATATTGACAGCCGGCGAGCTGGAGTCAGACACCTAGGGGGTCTATTCAGGTCAGCTGATTGACAGCCAGCCAGATGGAGTCAGCCCTTAGGTTGTCTTCCTGCAGGTACAGAGATCGCCCCCTGCAGTAGGCTGGTGGTCGTCTCATCAGAGGAAAGGTTCATACTTGGCTCTGGTGCTCTTTGAGTATGGCAAGAGCAAGCCTCATGATGCTAAAATTAAACATGATTCAAGGTTCCATTTATGGTCAGGTACATAAAATACACAGAAACCTATTCTTTGTTTGCCCTGCAAAGGCACACAAGGAGTCAAGAACTAATACAGGATCTCTATTAAAATAAGCAACATTTTAAATAGTTAAATTTTAAAATATATTTACAGCACAGTAGAAGCAGATACCAGCCTTTAAACCCATGCCAGCCAATTACACCCAAATGAACCTACATCCCTATATGTTTTTGGAGGCTGGGAGGAAACTGAAGCACCGAGGGAAAATCCACGCAGATGCAAGGAGAATATACAAACTCCTCACAGACAATGCCGGATTCGAACATGAGTCACTGGTGCTGTGATAGTGTTTCACTAATCACTACACTAATCGAGCTACCCCAGAGGCATCATGTGGCAGTGGATCTCTCTGTCTCCTCTGCAACTGCGTGGCCTGTTGCTGAACTTGACTCTCCAAATTACACCCCCTAGACTCATGGTTCTGAACCTTTGAAGCGCAAGGGACTTGTTGGTGCCTGAAGCCTTTTGCGAAGCCTTTTCACCACCATGAATCCTGCATTTGAGCCCAGGTTCCCAGGAACCAGTCGCCAACAGCTTGCTGCTTAGTGTGAGGCTATTTTTCAGCTTCATTTAGTTGTGTGCTCTCCATACAATAGCCAAGCAGGACCAATGGAAGCCTTTGCTCTAGAGGAAGTCAACAGGCAGAATAGAATGAGTAGTAATAAATTGGACTCCTTCCTATTAACTTGAATGTTAAAGATCTTTGGAGCTGTCCTACCTTAAAGCACAGAAATCACCAGATGAAATGAAAGAATTATCATATTCATTTCATCACAAGCTTATTTTCCTTATATCCACCAACTGACGTTTACTTTGTTTAAGCTTTAGATCCTAGTATTCTCGGGGGGGAGGGGGGGGGAGGCATTTCAAACATACTCACAACTTTGAGCATTATATTCAAAAGAGAGGAAAGGGTTGCCAAAGCGAACTGCATATCCTTGAAGTATTTGATCTCAGTGGTCTTGTATGAAATTTCGGCCTGAGTGGTAATCCCTCCAGATCAGAATTAAAGATCATGGAACTTTGAAATAAAATATGTAGACGTAGTGGCATAAATAGGTTAGATCAAAATCACAACCTTGACAACCATTTCTCTTTCATTTCAATAGGTGTCTTTATGGGCCATGTACACATTCTATTTAATACAATATATATTATCACAAATGTCGAAGTAGCTTCAAATTCTGGATATTAAAACCACAGTACAGTACTACTAATATTTCGCCATGGTGATTGACATTTTGTGAAGCACAAGAATCTTCACTGGATGGTTTTAAAAGCTGAATATATTTAAAGAGTAAATAAATGTGTTTGAAAATCTTCTGCCATGAGAGAAGGTGAATGATGTACTCATCAATTTGGTGTTCACAACCACATATTTTCTGCAGATTTTATTCATTTAAAAATAAAGAAGAGACATGTATCATCCTTCTTGTCTTCCACAATTGGCCAAAATGCTTTCAATGCAATGAACGTTTCAAAACCAAGTGTTAATTTAAAAAAATATATTTTATTTACAGCATGTTAAAAGCCAATTCCAGCCATTTAAACCCATGCTGCCCAATTACACCCAAATTAACCTACAACCCCATATGTTTTGAATGGTCAGAGGAAACCAGAGCACCCAGGGGAAACCCATGCAGACATGGAGAGAACATGCAGACTCCTCATGGACAGCGCCGGATTTGATCCCAGGTCACTGGCACTTTGAAAGCATTGCCACCCATTAACGTTAATATCCTGTTGAAGCCTAACAAATAACCATGGAGTGACCAGAATGCTTGCTCTGGTGACATTGGTAGAAGAATAAATGCAGTCCAAGACATTGGAAAATATTTCTGATTTTCCTTGTAGTGCCATGGGATCTTTTATACCCATCTGTAGGTGCAGATGGTTTGCATTAATGTCTCAGCTGAAAGAAGATACCACTGCAAGGGTAACACTCCCTTAGTACACAACTGAAGTGTTGCACTGGATTTCTCTCCTCAAATGTCTGAACTGGGACAATTGTTTCATTCTATTTTCTAAAACTGTTGGTAGAAATATTTGCACTGGTTAGCACAGGGGCCATTCTATTTCTCATGTATATTAATAACACATCTCATGTCTGATTGTGATATGCAGGTGCAGTTCTGAGATACCAGTGCACAATAAGGAGGTTTGTGGGCTAAAAATATGACCTTGCCAGAAGGAAAATTGTAACTGTAATAGATTCTATGGCTTGTTTTTATACCGAAAGATCACCAGGCTCCTGATTCCGCACAGATGTAGAATGGATTAGATCAATCCCCAAATCCAAGTTTCCACATGTGTTAAAAGCATCTTTTTTAAAAATGGATTATTTGCATTGCTGAAGTAGTGGTATGAATTCAGAACAATGACAAGATAAATCTCTTGTTTTGCTCAGCCAGATATGATGTATGAAGTAGTGTCAGTTTTGCTTTGAAATGCTAGCACTGTTCTGAAGCATTTGGTTCAGCATGAACACAATGCTTAAATGGACAGAATTACAAGCCATAAGGATACTTAGAATGTAACACTAATAATTAATGCTCATCTTTCCAAGGTATTCATCTTTTTTTAAAGAAAATTGGGGATATCTGAAGAAAATAGATGATCATATTGCCAATTTAATAGTCAGGGAGGAAATAGTCCCTCATGGAAAGTCTGAAAGTTACAATTTCTTTCAATCTCACAATTTGATTGTCAATATGTATAATGGGGTGGCATGATTGCTGTAGTGGTCAACGCAACGCCTTTACAGTGCCAACAATTGGGACTGTGGTTCGAATCCCGTACTGTCTGTAAGGAATTTGTACGTTCTCATTGTGTCTGCATAGGGATTCCCCGGGGGCTCCGGTTTCCTCCCACTGTTTGAAATGTGCCGGGGTGTCGGTTAATTGGGTGTAAATTAGGATTTGTGGGCTGAATGCTGTATGTCTACATTTACATCTATGTTTGTATTATGACATCTGTATGATTCGTTTTTCTATTTCCCACATATATTTTAAGAAGAAAAGATGGGCCAAATATTTATGTAAGGGTGAAATTGGATACTGGGATGGGATTGTCACATATGATTACTCAACATGCATTATGTTGTGTAGGACATATAATATCTTTGCCCCTTTATCATAGTTTTAACATTCAGACAGTATTAACTGCACTGCTGATGGACTTAACGCTGATATATGAGATCCAATTGTGTTGGTGGCTAGCACTAGTCAATACTGTCCAAATCAGGTTGAAGCCAACCTTCACTTTTTAGAGAATTATTAATTCGATGGAAGTCATTTGGAAGCTATATCAGGCCAGAGATGGAGTTCCGCATTTTCAGAATTTAAATTGCTGTCTTGGTCAAAGAGGGAAAAAAGAAGAGAAAACATCAGCATGTCAGGGGCCAGCAACCCCTCAAGATCCATGGAGCAGATCATGGTCAATGGCAGGAGAAATGCCTCAAGGTCACAGATCACAGTGCCGCAAGAAGTGTAATGAAGTATCAAACTACTCCTATCTCTTGATAATGGCACCATGAGTCTCACTCCATTTTCCATGAGTCATGTGTCAAGAAGCTATCATTCAGGGCTATTATCTAATATTCATAAAGATCTTGTTCTTAGGAATATAATTAACAAGCCCATATTTCACAGCTTCTGTACTTTATTAATGATACAATGATGATAGATTGATCACTTGGACATATTCTATGACGGTCATTTACAACTTGGCCATTTCACACAAGAGGCCATGGTCATAACTGGCACCAACATCAACAGATTTGTGGAGAAAAAAACCTGAAACCAACCCCAACCTCTATGCCTTACTGCTAGGTGGAGAAAATGCTTCATCTTCAACCAGCAACTCGACCGAGGCCATTGAAGATGATGTTTTAGTTGTATCTATACTTTTACTAGGAGCCGTAGGTGATGCTGGTAGAGGACCCGTGATTTGGAGCCGAACAGGAGTGTGAGTATGACAACGGCTCTGTATACGCTAATCTTTGTGAGAGATGGCAGAGGCCGACAGCATTGAATCCATGCGGGTCAAGATCCAACTGCGCTGGGTAGGTCACGTCTCCAGAATGGAGGACCATCGCCTTCCCAAGATCGTGTTATATGGCGAGCTCTCCACTGGCCACCGAGACAGAGGTGCACCAAAGAAGAGGTACAAGGACTGCCTAAAGAAATCTCAATGCCTGCCACATTGACCACCGCCAGTGGGCTGATATCGCCTCAAACCGTGCATCTTGGCGCCTCACAGTTCGGCAGGCAGCAACCTCCTTTGAAGAAGTCCACAGAGCCCACCTCACTGACAAAAAACAAAGGAGGAAAAACCCAACACCCAACCCCAACCCACCAATTTTTCCTTGCAACCGCTGCAACCGTGTCTGCCTGTACCGCATCGGACTTGTCAGCCACAAACGAGCCTGCAGCTGACGTGGACATTACCCCTCCATAAATCTTCGTCCGCGAAGCCAAGCCAAAGAAAAGAAACTTTTACTGTACCTTTTACTTTCTCTTCATCTTGCCCTCTGCATTGGTTAAAAAAGAAAGCTAAATTTTTCTCGTTTTCCCCATACAATCACCAAAGCAATGGCTGCAAGCAAGACAATGGCAGTGAAGAAAGCATCCTGTCATTTAATCAGATGCTCACTGTTCCTGAGGACGCACAAAGAGTCAGACAATTAAGACAACCCTAACCCATCAACTCTGTGAAAGACACACTTTGGTCTTCCCAAAACCCGTTGGTCTTTCAGTACATGGAGATGCTGGTGAGTGACTGCTGCTGGCTGGCACATTCCAGGTTATAGGAGTACATGCCAAGGGTCACACTCAGGCTCGGTATAGCAAACACGGGGTGCTATGGGGAAAGACAACAGCCTAGAGTCCTCCTATTACCAATCATTGAGGGGCTGAGACTGAGGGAAAGTCCCTCAACCAACAGAGGGTGGAAAAATGACAAAGTGTCACAATGATGGTAATGGTGTAAATAGAATCAAATGTAATAATGTATAGTAATAGGAATGTATAGATATTAAAGTAATGGTTGGAACAGAGGTCAAACAACTTTTCTTTTGTGTATAACACTGGACAAATAAAGATTTTGCTTCCATAGAGAAAATGATAGTACACTACAGCTCAGAAGAAGACCCCTATCGCCATTCTAGACTATGCCAAACCATTTTTTTTTGCCTGGTCCAACTGACCTGCACCCATTCTATAGCCCATCATACCTCTCCCATTCATGTACTTGTCCAAATTCTTCTTAAATGTTACAATTGAGCCGGCATTCACCACCTCAGCTGGCAGCTCATTTCACCCATCCACCAGTCTCTATATGAAGAAATTCCCTCTCACGCTCCCCCTAATCTTTTCCCCTTTCACTCTTATCCTATGTCCTCTGGTTTCTATCTCACTTACTCTCAGTGGAAAAAAAAAACCTATGTTGATCCCCCTCATATTTTAAATACCTCTATCAAATCTCCCCTTATTCTTCTACACTCCAGGGAATAAAGTCCTAATCTGTTTATCCTTTCCCTGTAACTTAGTTCCTGAAGTCCGCCAACATCCTAGTAAATGTTTTCTGCACTCTAAATTATTGATATCTTTCCTATTGTGACCAAAACTGCACACAATACTCTAAATTTGGTCTCACCAATGTCTTATACAATTTTTACCATAACATCCCAGCTCCTGTACTCAATACCTTGATTTCTAAAGGCCAATATGCAAAAAAGCTATCTTTACAACCCCATCCACCTGTGATGCCAATTTCAGGGAACTATGTATCTGTATTTCCAGGTCCCTCTGTTCTACTGCACTCCTCAGTGCCCTACTCTTTACTGTGTACGTCCTTCTGGGCTTGTCCTTGAAAACAGGAACACATCACACTTGTCTGCATTAAATTGCATCTGCCATTTTTCATCCCATTTTTCCAGCTGGTCCAGATCCATCTGCAAGTTTTGAAAACCTTTTTCACTGTCCATAAAGCCTCCAATCTTAGTGTCAGCTGCAAACTTGCTGATCCAATTTATTACATTATCATCCAGATCATTGATATAGTTGATAAACAACAATGGTCCCAATACCGATCCCTGAGGCACATCACTAGTCACAGGCTTCCAGTCTGAGAAGTAATCATCCACCACTACTCTCTGGCTTCTCTTGCCCAGCCATTGTTGAATCCAGTTCACTATTTTCCATGAAATCCGAGCATCTGAACCTTCCTGACTAACTTCCCATGTTGTATCTTGTCGAAGGACTTACTAAAGACCATGTAGACAATATCCACAGCCTTTCCTTCATCAACTTTCCAGGTAACCTCCTCAAAAAATCTCCATAAGATTGGTTAAACACAACCTATCATGCACAAAGCCATGTTGAATATCCCTAATTAGTATCTGGCTATCCAAATAATTGTATATCCAAAATCTTAGAACATCTTCCTACAATTTACCATGGTGGCACGGTTAGTGTAGCAGTTAGTGCAACGCCTTTACAGTGCCAGCGATTGGGACCAGACCGGGGTTCGAATTCTGCACTGTCTATAAGGAGTTGTATGTCCTCCCCGTGTCTGGTTTCTTCCCATCATTCAATAAACGTACTGGAAGTGTAGGTTAATGGGGTACGAATTGTGTGGCATGGACTCATGGGCCGAAATGGCCTGTTACTGTGCTGTATTTCTAATTTTTAAAAAAATTAAAATACTGACCCCAGCCTCACCAGCCTATAATTTCCAGGGTTAATTTGGAGCCTTTTTTAAACAACGGACAATGTGAGCTACCCTCCAATCCTCTGGCACCACACCTGTGGCTTAGCACATTTAAAATATTTCTGCCAGATCCTCTGCAATTTCTACATTAGCCTCTCTCAAGTTCCAACGGGATATCTTGTCAGGCCCTGGGGATTTATCCACCCTTATTTGAATTAAGACAGTAAGCACTTCCTCCTCTTTAATCTGAAAAGGTTCCATTACCTCACTGCTTGTTTTCCTTACTTCTTCCCTGTTGATCTTGGTTTCACCAGGACATTGTAACCATGGAAAAGTGGTATCAGGCCAATTTGAATCCATGAATGTTGACCGACTATTGTTGGACACTGGCATGAGAGGCATCAGATTCTGAGTACAAACAAAAATCAGCAGGAAAATATTTTTAAGCAGTTGAACTGGCATAATATGTCAGCATTATTACGTGATTAAACGTGCTAAATTCATAACAATTGTTAATTCAATGTTTCTCCAACTTCCTATGTAATGCAGCAAATCTGAAATTATCTTTGTGTTCAGCTTGAAGTTGTCTGTCATAATCCCCAATTTTTTTTTCCCAGGAAGCAACCTTTTGAAAATAATTGTTGTCCAGTGTTATTGGAGTAGTGAAGATTAAGGCTTTTATGTTTCCCATAAATGAGATGAGGTCTCTTTAAGTGTACAAACCTTGTTATAATGTCTTTCAAAGGAAAGGACCTTGATATCCTTGGTAATAATTCACTCAACTTTCATGCGATGCCTTATATTATGATTTGTCCTTAATTGTTTTTGAATATATTTACCTGAGTCACTGCAAACAGTTATTGCTGCATGTGAGATAGAAAGTTAACCTCTGTCTATTTTACTAGATTATAATAATGTTGATTCTTTCTTCTTTGGCTTGACTTTGTGGATGAAGATTTATGGAGGGGTATGTCCACGTCTGCTGCAGGCTTGTTGGTGACTGACAAGTCCGATGCGGGACAGGCAGGCATGGTTGCAGCGGTTGCAAGGGAAAATTGGTGGGTTGGGGTTGGGTGTTGGGTTTTTCCTCCTTTGTCTTTTGTCAGTGAGGTGGGCTCTGCGGTCTTCTTCAAAGGAAGTTGCTGCCAAACTGTGAGGCGCCAAGATGCACGGTTGGAGGCAAGATCAGCCCACTGGTGGTGGTCAATGTGGCAGGCACCAAGAGATTTCTTTAAGCAGTCCTTGTACCTCTTCTTTGGTGCACCTCTGTCTCGGTGGAGAGCTCGCCATATAACACGATCTTGGGAAGGTGATGGTCCTCCATTCTGGAGACGTGACCCACTCAGCGCAGTTGGGTCTTCAGCAGCATAGATTCGATGCTTGCGGACTCTGTCAGCTCGAGTACTTCGATACTGGTGATGAAGTCATTCCAATGAATGTTGAGGATGGAGCAGAGACAGCACTGATGGAAGCCGTAGGTGATGCCGGTAAAGGACCCATGATTCGGAGCCGAACAGGAGCGTGGGTATGACAACGGCTCTGTACACGCTGATCTTTGTGAGGTTTTTCAGTTGGTTGTTTTTCCAGACTCTTTTGTGTAGTCTTCCAAAGGCGCTGTTTTGCGGAAACTGCCAAAATGTTTGGCCTGGAAGTCAGCCAGCTCCCCACCATGACCACCAGCCCCCCCACATCTCCATCGGGCACACTGAACTCAAAACGGTCAACCAGTTTACCTACCTCGGCTGCACCATTTCAATGTTGATTATAATATTATAATATCCACAATTAATTGCTGGCCACTTCAATGAAAATGAAGTTTAGAAATTAACACAGCATGCAATCACTGTTACACTGTATGTTTAGTACAAGTGACCATAGATAACCTTCTACTCCAAAACTGTTTCTGGTTTGTAATTTCAATGAGAGTAAATCATTCCTGCTTTTTTATGATTTACAGCCTTTGTTGGAAAATCCTTGGGAGGACTTTGCTAATTTTCCAAATTGTGCATTGAAGTCCAGTTCTCTCTCTCTCTATGTGTGCATATATATTTTATATGTTATTTTTTATTTAGATAGATAGGCATTCAAATCCTACTCCCATATGCATGCTAAATTTGATGCTATTAATGAAGTATTAGGTAGGAATGAGTCAAGAAAGAGATGGATACAGCTCCACTTTGAAGTCCAATCCATCGCACCTACATGCCTGGGGTTAGGGATGTGGTAGGTTTGCAGTGTGGTTTGACCTCTGGAATTTGAGTCTGAATATAACCCAGATTGATGGAATCAAAGTCTTTTCACTTTGGCAGCTGTAAGGGTTTTGAACGAAGTAAATCTTACCAAACCAAACTTAGTTTTAGTAGGAGTATCACTTATGTAACTCTACATTGGCCAGAGTAGTTCGTTTCTATGGTAGGAATATAATAATAAAAGGATGAGTTGAGCAGCAAAGGATATCAATTTGAGATGAAAGGAAAATTAGCATTTCTTCATTCTTTAGGTCATCTTGGATAATAAATTTTCCTCATGAAATAACATTTAGCAATAACGTAAAGGGTTTTGCAACCTATAATTATGCAATATTTGCAACCTCATTCATATTTCACAATATTCAAGTTGATAATTTATTGGCAGGATTATGCTTCGTGAATTTATGGCCCCATCATGTTTTATGCCATTCCATTTCATTCCTTTGGTGGGTTAGTTCTGTTCCCTCTGTAATCAAGTCTTCAACATTAATGACAGAGAGAGAGAGAAATAAAGTTTGGTAAAGGAGAACAAAAAATGTTGGTGTATGCCAGCTTTGTAAAAGTCTTTACAGTTTATCTTTTCCCTTAATTCTTTGCAGCTGTGCAGTTTTTAAACTGTATGGAGCCAACACTGGAAGTACTGTAAATGCAGATTCAGGATAACACTGAATCATTTTTTCATTGCTTTGCTTTCTGCAGCTAATCCTTTTCACTGGCAGGAATCCTATGAGTGGCCCATGACAACAGATGTTAGTAACTGATATAGCCAGTAATTGTGTCCAGTTAATGAGTTGGGATAATAGCAGGATAAGGACCTGGCCGAGCTGACTGGCTCAAACCAGCTGCTGCATCATTTTTTAAGGATAAATGTTGAATGAACAAAAGAATATAAACGTGTAAGTAGCAAACTTAAGAATCCTTCACTCACTTTTATGATGCCCATAATCATTATTAAAAAATCACTATTTGAATTTTTAGCAAGTTGAAGCATGGACATTAAAAAATAATCAATTCATAGGAATTTCCTTTTTCAGTATTTGGTCAAAGATGATGACAAATGGATGGCAGTGGTTTGTGCCAGAACAGTAAGTTTATGCAGAAGAGAGTGATGGCATTGGAAAAACCAAACCTGGGGCACTACTTAAAAATAAGCTGCCACAAGCAGATGTGCAGAAACAGGTAAGAGTTATTCCTTGGACATAGGAAGGAAGGATCAAAGAATGGGGAAGAATCTCTGAATGCTGTGAGGTAGATATGTGGTTTTATTCTAAGCAGTTGGAAGGGTGTGGGTTCCCCAAAGGTTGCCTCTGCTGCCCGGATCATGTTATCCCAAACCATTATTCTTTCACATATTTCATTTTTAGAACAAACATAGAGCATGGAAAACATATCGACAATGATTTTTTAAAAATTTAGACATACATAACAGTAACAGGGCCTTCCAGCCCATGAGCCCATGCCGCACAAATATGCAATTAACCTACAACCTCCATATGTTTTGAAAGGTGGGAGGAACCCGAGGAAATCCACGTAGACATGGGGAGAATATATAAATTCCTTACACACAGCGCTGGATTCAAACCTTGGTTGCTGGCGCTGTAATAGTGTTGCACTAATGGCTACATTAACCGTGCCACCCATAATGGTTATTACAGTCAGGAACAATCCAACCATGGAATTTGGTATTGATTTAAGTGATCTTTAGTGTAGCCCTTTACCAAATGCCTTTAGATGTCTTCTTCTTCTTTTCTTCTTTGGCTTAGCTTCGCGGACGAAGATTTATGGAGGGGTAATGTCCACGTCAGCTGCAAGCTCATTTGTGGCTGACAAGTCCGATGCGGGACAGGCAGACACGGTTGCAGCGGTTGCAGGGGAAAATTGGTGGGTTGGGGTTGGGTGTTGGGTTTTTCCTCCTTTGTCTTTTGTCAGTGAGATGGTAAAAGTGACTTCTAATATCTGCTTTCTTTACAACTTCTTCAGAAGGGAAAGAGATTTGCCATGTAGTATTTCCTATTATTCAACCCACATTGACTGTTGTTTATTAAGCCACATTTGTACAAGCACAATTCCAGCTCCAACCTACCCTTTGTTTTTCATTATCTTAATTGGATATAAACAAATCAAAAGAGAAAGAAATCCTAAATATTTAATGGAAATGCGAAAATATAACATTGTACCTGAATTGCCAAAGAGATTACAATTCAACACCATCTTAACATATTACTTTACAAACAAAGGCCAATGTCTCAAGGGTGAGATAGGAACAGATTAGTAAATGGTTGCAGAGTATAGGAAGAGTAATTAGATCTAGTTAGGGAGTTTTGAATGAAGTGCCCAGATGTTCACATCAGGATCTTTGCTTTTTGCAGTGTGTGTAAATTATGTGGAATCACATTCTCAGGGCAAGTTCACTAAATTTACAAGTGACAGGTGTTTAACTCGGAGGAACCAGGATGTGTCATCGCATTATATAGAATGGTGAAGTCAAGTTTATGATTGTACAAGTACAACCCAACAAAACAGCACTCTCCGGTCCTTGGGGCAAAAACATACAGACATAACACATATACAGACAAATAATACATATGCAGGACAAGTATTATATCTTTTAAAATAAATAAGTAAATATAGTTTTGTACAAAAGAGAGCCTCGGATGGTTAGTGTAAGCAGTTCCTTTGGTCGTTCGGCATTCTCACTGCCTGTGGGAAGAAACCATTCCTCAGCTGATGATGCTGGCTGATGCTCCCATATCTCTTCCTCAACAGGAGCAGTTGAAAATGCTACGTGCAGGGAGGAAGGGGACCTCATTGATTTTGCACACCCTCTTCAGACAATGATTCCAGTAGATCACATTGACTAGAGGTGGGGGGGGGGGGGGTGGTGGAGAGAGACTCCAGTGATATTCTCTGCCACACTTATGGTCCTGTAGATTAACCTCCAATCCATTTCTCTGCACCATCTGTACCACACTGTGATATAGCTGGCCAGAATGTTCTCGATAGAGCTCCTATAGAAGGTTCATATAATGGTGGCTGGTAGCCTTGCCCATTTCAGTCTTCTCAGGAAGTGCAGTCGCTGTTGCACCTTCCTGATAAGTGTGAAGATGATGAGTGTCCTCGATAGGTCACAAGTTAAGGTACTTGGTGCTCTCCACTCTCTCTACTACAAAATTGTTGATGTTTAGTGGAGGGTAGTTATTCCTGGTCCTCCTGAAATCCACGATCATCTCCTTCGTCTTGACAACGTTGAGACTCAGGTTGTTATCCTTGCACCATTTCGTGAGATTTTCCACCTCTTCTCTGTAGTGCGACTCACCATTGTTGCTGATGAGGCCAACTACTGGTGTGCCATCTGCAAACTTGATCACACTGTTGGCAATCCCTTACTAAACTGGCGATGCAGTCGTGGGCCAGAAGCATGATAAGGAGCGGGCTGAAGACACAGCCCTGAGGTGCGACATTGTTCAGTGTGCTCAATATTCTGCTACCGACCTGGACATACTGTGGTCTTTCCATTAGGAAGTCCAGGATCCAGTTACAGAGAGGGGTGTTGAATCCCAGCGAGGACAGCTTCACCACCAGTCTCTGAGGAATGATCGTATATGAGATGCCGTTTTCCAGGTGGGCCAGGACAGAGTGAAACGACAAGGCTATAGCATCATCTGCCCAACGGTTTCTTCTATAGATGAATTGAAATGGGTCTAGCATCTCTGAGAGGTGTGCTTTGATGCATTCCATCACCAGACGCTTAAAGCATTTCATAATGGTGGAGGTCAGTGCCACAGGGCAGTAGTCACTGAGGCCTAGTATTGTTGCCCTCATGGATACTGGGATGATGGTGACTATCTTGAACTCTGAGGGAACAGTGAAATTTGCAGTGAGGTGCTGAAGATGTCTGTGCAGACCTCCATCAATTGGTCTGTGCAGTCGTTCAGTACCCAACAAGGTATATTGTCTGGTCCCTCCGCCTTGTGTGGGTTCACCCTGGATAGGGTTCTCCTCACTTCAGGCCATTCAATGGAGAGCCCATTCATCACGGAGCTTTCTTTGGCATCATCCTGCTCTTCTCATCAAACCGTGCATAGAAGATATTTAGTCCGTTCAGAAGGGAGGCATCATTGTCCTTAAGTTGCAAGGAAACAAACCTTTTGTCCCAATTCACCCCTGCCTGCTGAATTACCTACTTGAGCTAGACCCATTTACTTGTATTTGGCCCATATCCCTCTAACCCAGTGGTCTTCAAACTGCCTTCCCCCCCCCCCCCCCCCCCAACATACATAATTTAGCAATCCCTGTACTGTAAGTGCTCTGTGATTGGTAAGGGATTGTTTAAGGTGGGATGTAAATAGGATGGGAAGGTTTAAAACCACTGCTCTAGACCTGATTGTTACTGAAATATTTTGTTGAGAAAAATTGTCATTGGCCCATTTCCTTTGGAGTTATGAAACCGTGCACACAATAAGTCAATTAGGTACAATTAAAACAATGGTTTTCAACTTTTATCTTTCCACTCACACACCACCTTAAACAATCCCTTACTAGTCACAGAGCATAGGGATAAAGATTACTTAAGGTGGAATGTGAGTTTAGTGGGGGGCAGTTTGAAAACCACTGCCCTTCCCCTTCCTGTCCATGTACTTGTAGAAATGCCTTTTATATCTTTTGATTGTATTCAACTCTTGCTATATTCTCTGGCAACTGGTTCAACATGTCCATCACCTTGTGTGAAGTAAAAAAAAACACTCTTGGTCCCCTCTCTCATCGTGAATCTATGCTCCATAATTTTATTTCACCTTATCTTGGGAAAAAGACATTTCTGATCCACGTGATTGTATAGATGGTAGTAAGTTCACACACCCCAAGCCTCCTATGCTCCAGGGAATAAAGCGCCACCCTACCTAATCTCCACTGATAACTCAAGCTGTCCACTACTTGTTACATTCTTGTGAAGTTTTTCAGTACCCTTTCCAATTTCAAAACATCTTTCCTATATCTTGCTGACCAGAACTGCCCATAATATTCTAAATGCTGTCTCACCAATGTCTTTTAAAGTTGTATCATTCTGTTTTGATTCTTGGACCGAATGGCCTGACTGATGAAGGTAAGCATGGCAGAATTTGCCTGTCCATCTACCTTCCATGTCCTGGAAACTATGTATTTGTACCCTTGGAATATTGTTCCACAGCCCTCTCCAGGGCCCTATCTATTGTGCAAGTCCTGCCCTGGGGTAACTTACCAAAATGCAATACTTTGCACCTGTCAGAAGTAAATGCCATTGAATAAAAATGGTTCCAGAATGACTGAAAGAAGACAGCAACATTTGTTTTCTGAGGAACTCTTGTCATATTTTCAGATTTTATATTCTGACTTTTCATGTCAAAACAATATTTACCATCGTCAAAGTAAATTAGATCCTGTTAGTTAAATTCATGTTTTAAAAATGGTGGCGTGTGTGTATCGTGATGCTTAAAGTCTTACAGGATTTTGGATAATAGCGTTAAAATACCTATTTGTTTACTGTGTGCTTGTACAATTTGGCTATGCAAATTACATCTACGGCCAGCAGTTACTTTTGGACGTTTATTACCATTATAATAATGCCGTTGGGCTATTCAATTTCAACCAAACACCTCTGGAGCTAGTAAGGACACCATGGGCACATATTCAACTCACCCTGACTAGAAGGGTCCGGCACCGCCATCAAGACTGTAAGCAAAGATGGGGGAAGTGTGGAACCCTGGGTGCTCGGTTAAGATTACATTCCCTCCAGCCAGCATTATGTAGCATCTTTCTCACCAATGTTTGGTCTTTGATGGACAAGCTAGACGAACTAAGGATTTGGACCCTCACACAAAGAAGGCTTATGGATTGCAAAGTTATATTTTTAACAGAGACATGGCTAAACAGTGATATCCCAAACAACATGGTGGAACTGGAAGGGCACATGGTTTTCAGGGTTGACAAAATGGCAGGAGA
Organism: Narcine bancroftii; assembly: GCF_036971445.1. Taxonomy (NCBI): domain Eukaryota; kingdom Metazoa; phylum Chordata; class Chondrichthyes; order Torpediniformes; family Narcinidae; genus Narcine; species Narcine bancroftii. The sequence goes on along the minus strand of NC_091469.1, from coordinate 269,210,826 downwards.
GACAGATAAAAGTAGAGGGGTGGTTTATGCATCTATGTGAATCGATCATGGTACACTAACTCAACCATTGCTGATACTTACTGCTCTGTGGATCTGGAATATCTGATTATTAAGTGAAGATATTTTTTAAAAATCAACCATGAGAGATTACATGTATCATTGCTGTTGCAGTCTATGTACCACCAGGTGCTAATGCTAAAGTAGCCATAAAAGAGCTCTGCTGCTATCAGAAGGCTGTAGACATTGCATACAGATGGAGCCTTTATTGTGGCTGGAGACTTTAATCATTGCATGCTTCCAAGACTTTAAAATATATCAGGTACCTCGATTAGGTTTATCCAAACATGCCTGAAAATCACTACTCTCCCTCACTTGGAACAATCTGACCATCTTTTGTAGTGTTTTTTTAGACAGCAATGTTGGAAAAATCTGTGAAAAATTTAACATAAATTAACAAAATTACTGAGCTTGTGGTTATTTACACTCCACGCCTTAAGTTCCTGTGCGCATGTCCTGGTGCTTTAACATAGAACAACATGGCCTGAGTCATCAACTGGGCATCAGATCCATGAGGTGAGTTTTGCAGTGCTATTTAGACTGCACTCACATTGTCCAGTCAGTGCTTTTATAATTGTTTGTTTGCTGAATGCACATGTTTTTATTTGCATGTGGTTTTTTTTTGTATTTGTATATAGCACTATTTTTTTAAAAATTCTAGTTGGATGTTAATTGCATTTCATTGCCTTTATATTTTACTTGACTCAATGACAATAAAGTTGAATCTAATCTAATCAAGCCATGGCTTTATTATCTACAATTGGCAAATAGTGGACCATATGTATCTCAGAGTGAATCCACTAAGTCTGATTAGTTATTGAAAGCTCTGAAGAATAGTTGAAACTGTCTCTGCTTCTGTTTCTTGAAATAGAACACCTGGGCAAGTAATTCTGTCAGAATATGGTAGGTACTGAAGGAATAGTCTAAATGAAAATAACTCAACATTTTCATCTATGGTCTAAAAATGAAAATGTTGAACTTTAAAAGGCAAATTTAGTCTTGTCAACTGGAGGCTATTGAACTGCTACTCCCATTCCTTGGAAAGCCATTAGAGGAAAAATAGTCTGGATTAACAATGAATAATTATGTTCAGCAACTACTCTGCCTGCTAACTTTACTTGAATCTTAAAGTAGCTATTAGTGTTTATTAAATGTCTGAGGATGCACTCTCTATTTTCCAAACTCTCCAATTTGTTTCAAGCCACATAAAGGTTCTCTGGCATTTGTACCATATTTTTGATATTTTGTAGTGCATTATAACTTCCAACACTAACAATTTTTTTTCCAAAATTCATCAAAGAAGTGATATTTTTTAATGCTAACCTTCCCCTATTTATCCTTGATTTAAATCCTATTTGTGGCCTGTTTTCGATTGTTGTCTATTCTATTTCTGTTTTGGAATCAGTGGAATAATTTGGTGTCAAATGTTGTACCTGGCTTTCCCTTGCCATCTCAATCTCATTGTTCTACTTTTGCTTTATGTTAGCAATGTCCCAAAGCCTACCTTTCTTATCCTTTCTTCTCTCCTACAGCCTGGTCAAATTTCTGTTTCTTTTAATTATGTATAATGATCCATTGTGAAGTCAATTTGCATGGGAAATGACTACTCCCAAGTGCTACTGAAAATCCCATGTGCTTGCAGTGTGGCCCATATTGATATCTTGCAGACTGTCTCACGATTCATAGTATGTCTCATGATCAAACAAAATACATCAGGGTATGTTGGTGCATATCCATTCAAATATAATAGTAAGTAAGTATCAATATTGCCAGATTATCTAAGGGGCACCATTTGGATCAATTTCTCAGATTTCAATTATTGTTGATTTTTTTTTAAATATTTATTTTTCTTTTTGCTGTATTTCTTAGATACTCCTTCCTTCTCCTTTTCTTTCAGACCTAATTTGACTTTGAATTCACGATTTTATCCTGAGCTTCTTCCTCCTTTTTCTGGTGCAGCTTGACATTTCTTCAGTTTGAGGGCTGCAGCAGATAACATTTTTTTTTCTGTCCTGAGGTCTCTGACCCCCTTTAGTGGGTTGTCAGAGTATGTACAAGTGTAAACCTATTTGGTGTCTCTTGTTCACCTTTGACTGCAATATATTGTTTGATCTACTTGCTATGCCTGGAACTGCTGTATTTGAGCTTTTCTCATCACTGCACTTCTAGTTTCCTGGGTTCTTCACCTTCATCATGTACTCCCTTTTAATAAATCACCATATTTTCTTCTGCACCTTCTCTGATTCCCATCACAGGCCTGTATTCATGCTGAATATATGAAATCCATTAAAATGTATATTTTGTCATTTGTTTCTTTGCCTTCATCCTTAAAAAATGATAATATTGCTCTTTTTCTGAAGCTTTCATTAAACCAATGGTTCTCAACCATTTTCTTTCCACTCACATTCCACTTCAAGTAATCCCTATGCCATCGGTGCTCTGTGATTAGTAAGGGATGGCTTAAGGTGGGATGTGAGTGGAAATGGAAGGTTGAGAATCACTGGTCTAGGCCCAATTGTTACTGAAATATTTTGCTTGACAAAAATTGTCATTGGCCATTTCCTTTGGAGTTATGAAACCGTACACATAACAAGTCAATTAGGTACAATTAAAACAGTGGTTTTCAAACTTTTTCTTTCCACCCACATACCACCTTAAGCCATCCCTTACTAATCACAGAGTACCTATGGCATAGGAAGTACTTAAAGCGGTATGTGAGTGGAAAGAAAAAGGTTGAGAACTGCTGCGTTAAACTCTTATTTATTTACTTTGCACCTTAGCCAAGCTTATGTTACCACTACATTCTCAGCGAGCATTTGCTTTAGTTAGCCCATTAACAATTTATGGCAACCTGTCCGGTTTGTTCAGAATGCCACCTGTTACAATTAAGAGGCATGTTAACAAACAACTTCTCTTGTACTGATCTCATGAGCAGACCTTGTCCCTTAAAGTTAGTCATATGGGAAAATGAGTTTGGTTTATATGTGCCAATCATCAGCACTTTGGCCAAGTTAGTAGAGGTTTCAGTTCACAAATCAACATAATTCATCCCAAAGGGAGAGCAGGCCACTATAAAGCTGTGCTGAAATATACACGACTTGACAAATTATGCAATTTGCCCAAAATCCTTTGTGAAAAATGTAAGTAGTTTTCTTCTAAAAATTTAAAGCATTAACTTTCACTTTGGTTCCTGTGTTACAGATTATATTAGTATAGTTTAGATGTTCAACTGTTGGCTTATTTTTAATGTGATGCTTTGGATATATCAGATATGTTATTTCTTTTGTACCTTTTGCCTTACTTTTGAATAGGCTTAACAACTCATCATCCACGTTCCTCTAAGGTAGAAAATCGTAAAGATTCACAATTGACTGAATGAAGAAATGTCTCACTTTGGCCCTAAATAGCTGTGTACTTCGTTTCCTCCTGTCTTTTAATTTTGATATGGGAATCCTGGCTTGTCATGATAGATCTTGGAGAATATGCATACATTGCATGCAGTTAAGTTTGTCCTTTAGGACAAAGCTGGTTCATTTCAGGAATTAACTTGCTGAGTTTTTTGCACCCTTATCCAAAAGTGTATTTTCCCTAAAGTCCAACGTTCACAGGTTTACCCACAAAATCACAGCAGCATTTTTGATTTTTCTTACATCCAAACCCATGCAACTTATTACTTGCCTGTTTCTCTGTGTTGATTTTCTGTGAATCCCCCACTCTTTTTTTTCCCTGAAACCATCATTTCCTTAATAAAGTAACAAGGGTTTTAATTTATCTGTGGTGATCATGCCACAGCTGTAAAAAGAAATTGCTGTCAACATTGTGAAGATGACCATGGCAGCAGTGAAAGCTTCAGGTTGATAATTAAGGGAAGAGAAGAATGCTGAGAAGTTGAGTGTGTTTCAGTGATTTCATCCATGTTTGAATGAAGACTGGAGTTGAGTGGTTCTGATGAAGTCCAAACTAGGGACTGGTGAACAGGTTATTGGTGCCACAAGGTAGTCTGTTGATGACAACTTCTGTCACTTTGCTAATTGAGAGTAGACTGATTGTGCAGTAATTAGCTGCATTGGATTTGTCCTGCTCTTGTGAATAGGATGTACCTTGGCAGTTTTCCACATCGTCTAGTTACCCTAACGGATACTTTTGTAAATTAAACTTTGCATCACAAAGTAGTTTTGTTGCAGATTATATTTAAAACAAGTGCTTCCTGTAAAGCCAGACAAATGGCAGATAGTTTGAAGAAACATGCAGCTGCCATTGGCTCTCATACAACACCATCTCATAGAGTTAGTTCCCCAGGATCTTCAAAGAATCTGAGGTCAGTGGTCTAACACTTGAGGGATATTCTTGATAGTTAATGAATACTTTCCTCTTGGAGAGAGGAAAAAAAAAGCACAAGTACTGAATTTTAGGTGAACCAAGCTCTTTGGTTACAACAAATTGACACATCAGGTACAGGGGAAAAAAATTATGAAAGAAAGAGTGATGAATTAGAAATAATTTTTCATACATGCCAAGCATGTACAGAAAGCATGTCTGTATGCAGCAAGTAAAATCAGATAGATCAGATTTCAGCCGAGAGCATCTTGCAAGTAGTTAATGAATGACTGCTATAAAGGCCCTACAAAGAAGGGTTGTTGGAGCAGTAATATTTTTGTCTCTTTTGATAAAGTCAAGACCTTCCTGCTCTTCAGATTGCCCATGGAGATCCAGGAGATATGACTAACAACCACTATCTATTTCACTGGACCATTTATCAATTAGGGACATTATGGCTGACCTGGTGGCAAAGGGTTTATTAGGATACTTACATGCGAGAGATACAGTTGGGCAGCTTGCAGCTTTAGGGGAACATTAGGGGAATTTCATCACTTAGAGAGTGGTGGGAGAATGGAATGATCTGCCAGCTGCAGTTTGAGTTTATTTTAACTACAGTCAAGCCGAGCAGATAGCATTTGGAATTATTGTTATTGCAACCTCAGAGCTTACAGTTAAACTGCAAATGGAAAGGGGAGTTTCCAAGAACATTCCCCCATACTGAGTGATGATGGGGCCCAGCAAGTGATCGCTAGAGTTCAGGCTGAAACATTTGCGCCCATTATCAGCCAGAAATCCCAAGTGAATGACTCCTCTTTACTTCCTCGTGAGATCCCTACCATCTCTGAGGATCTGTCCCGGAGCCTCCCTGTTGATGCAATCATGAAGAAGGCTTGCCAGCAGCTATACTTTGTGAGGATTTTGAAGAGATTTGGTATGTTACTGAAGAGTCTCAAAAACTTTTACAGGTGTACCATGGAGAGCATTCTGGCTGGTTGCATCACTGTCTGGTATAGAAGATGTCTACGCTCAGGTTAAAAAAAAAAAAATCAAGAAGGATGATAACTTAGTGTGTGACATCATGGACACCAAACTTCACTCTATTGAGGACATCTACAAGATGCAGTATCTTAAGAAAGCAAACTCTATCCTCAAATACTCCCACTATCTAGGCCACACCCTCTTCACTCTACTGCCATCAGGGAAAAGGTACAGGAGCTGGACGATGAGCATTTAGTGGGACAATGGCAGCTTTTTCCCCTCTGCCGTTAGATTTCTGAATGAGCAATGAACCACAGACAGTGGCTTAATTTGTCTTTTTCTCACATTATTTTTATTCCGTTTGCAATGTGGTTTATATAACATATTTGCACTATGACACGCTGCAGCAAAAGAATGAATTTTGTGGCATGTTAATGACAATAAATTCTGATTCTGATAACCGTTTGGTTCACCCCACATGATGTCAAGAATTGAGTGAGAGCATCAAAGGCTGTGGGACCAGATGACGTCCAGCTGTGTCATTGAAGATCTGCACTCCAGAGCAAGCTGTATCTCCAACCAAACTCTTACAGTGCAGTTATGACATGGGTATTATCCAGTGTGGAAAATTCCCCAGGCGTGTAACATTTACAAAAACCAGGATAAATCCAGTCCAGCTCATTATCACCCATTCAATCCCCTCTCAAAGTGAGACCACTCACGAATAGCAGTTACTCGCCAATAACCAACTCACGGCTGTCCAGTTTGGGTCTCTTCAATACTATTTGTCCAGATTTTCTCAGAGTCCATATATAAAGAGGGTGACTTTCCTTGACATCAAGACGGCATTTGATCAAGTGTGGCATCCAGGAAAAATGATAAAACTTAATTCAATGAGTATCAAGGGATTCATGCATCACAGAAAGGAAGATGGTTGCTGTTGGAGATCAATCATCCCACATTGCAATAGAATGCTTGAGCCAGCTGTCTTCAGCTGCTTCATCAATGACCTCCTTTAAATCACAAAGTCAAAAATGTTTATTTCATTTTGTAATTAATGCTGGAGAAAAGCAAGCTATGACCATCTCTAACAAGATGGTCAATCCATCTCTCACTGGCATTCAAAGGCAATGTTACCTTTTCCAAATTGCCCAACTTTTACACCTAGCGGTTAATATTAACCAATCATTCAACTAGATCAGCTGTATAGATACTACAGTTCCAGGATGTGGTGTTACTGTTTATACATGTATGGTTAACCTGCCCCTTGCTGATTGTACCTGTGGCTCCTCCCTCTTGATTCCCCTAATAAAGGTGGCAATACCATAACCCCCTCCCCCAGAACAAGCTCGGGTCTTGATGTGCCATCAGTTTAAGGTAATAAAAGCCTATCAGTCAGGTAACTTCTAGTCTTTGGGGTTATTGATAGCGCATCACAGGAGAATGTAAGAGGCTGGGTACCTTGCAGCAAATGACTTGCATCTTGGTACCCCAAGGCTTTCCACCTCTTACAAAGCATAGAGGAGGAGGAGGTGGTTTGTGATGGAATAATTCTACTTGTGGGGATCAGTGTAGCTTCCACAAAGGATCTTACAGCATCCAGGATGAGGTAGCCCATTAGGCTGTCACGAGGGAGGAAAACAAACACCACCTGGTGATTCCCCTACAAGTGTACACCATCCTGTTTTGAAACCTATTCGGTCCTCAAACATTTCCTTGGCTTAAATCCTGGAAATTTTTCTCCAAAAACTTTGAGTATCTTTATTAGGAGGCAAGCTGTGGTTCATGAAGATGGCTCACCACTACCTTCTGAAGTACAATCAGAAATGGATAATATGTGCTATACTTTGCAGTGACATTTAGAGTCTGAAAAATGAACGAATAAATAAATACATATTTTAGATCTCTAGAAGCTTGGGTTGATGTTCATTTTTAATCTGTCTGATATAGAAGATGAGCTAATGAATTAGTAATTAGTGCATATTTTTATTAAAAATTATGGCTTCATAAAACAACTCAACTCTTCATGTAAGATGTTTCATTGGACATGAAGAATTTTGCAGTGTCTAATATACGAAGCACAAACAAAATAGCGATTTGGGATTTGCAGTTATTGATATTAATTCTGTGGAGTAAAATTGAAATCCCATAACCTAGATTTATTTCCAAACTTTAATGGTCTCTTACAGCAGATAATATTTGTCTTGTGAAAGCTGGAATGAGAGCATTTTCAACATGATGGAAACCAATCAAAATAAAAATGAATAGATTAAACCCACTGAGGTGACCTATCTGCATACGCATTAAAAAGACATGTTTCATCTTATATTGTCCATCTATTTTTCAGGGAAGTTAGGATTTACCTTGGATGATCATAACACTTGAATAAGTTTTAAATTCACCATTGCTGAAAAATACAACTTTCAGAGGCCCCCATCATTTGAGGAATATAATTTATTAGTGTAATATCTATGTTTTCTCCTCATTGAAACATTCAATGTGTTTTTTAAACTGTTTTGTCGGATCCTATAAATTGGCCGAGATGTGAATTGAGGTGATCTCATTTAAGTGTGGATAATCGATTGCTAAACCACATTGAAGCAAGAGAAAGAAAGCAGCCTCACTGTCAGCCCGACTTAACTCGGACATTCCTCTAGCACCGCTGACATGATGCTTCCACTTGGCTCTAAGCCTCTTTCAAATAGTTTGATTTAGACAATGTACCAAGCTTTAGTCTCACATGTCCTATATTGTGCAAGGCTGAAGGCTGCGGTTTAAACATCTTGTTTCTTCATTTGTTATGGACATTTGTTGGTGCAGCTGACCCCAGGCAGGACAATTTGCCTGTGTTCTAGCATTAGACAGCTGCACCACAAACTACTCCCCAGCCTTGCTCCGGGGATTAACAATGCCCCCTGTGCACTGTGTGCAAGGACAGAGGCACACTCTCAGTGGAAAATGCTACACTCAAATGACTTTACTGCACTCAGTTGTATCGCCTTTCAACAATGACGCTGAAAGCCCCATGACGACCACAATTCAGCACGCTTAAACTTCTAACTCAAATAATTACATGACAATGTAGATATTGACGAAGTAATTCTTCAACAGGAAGAAGCTTAAGCAGAAAAAAAATCTTATTTGAAACCCAAAACGCTGGCTAAGGAAATTGAATTGTGGTGTCACTAAATAAGAATCCTTGTGTATATGTTGATAAAGATGCTTTAGTCATTGGATTTGGACTGCTGTTTTTCTTCCTTCACCTTCTGCCTATTCTTAAAATCTTGTCTGAAATGGCAGAATGTAAAGTGATGCAATTCAGCATTAACATTTTGGTTGCCAAAGTGATCATAAGATTTCCCCTTCTTATTGAATCTTATTGTGGTATCTCATTTGTGGATTGAAAATTTGCATGTCATTTCCATTTGCTAGTATTGCCTAGTAAGCAATGAGGAAGTCACTTAGGATCACTCTCCTTAATTCAGGATCTAGACAGTAACAGTGGCCCACGAGCAGGTATTTATCTACTGCCATAGAACTATAGAAGATAACAGCACAGTAAACAGGCCATTTGAACCTTCTGGTCTGTGCTGGATAATTATTCTGCCTAGTCTGACTGAAATGCACACAGTCCATATCCCTCCATACTCCTCCTATACATGTACTTGTCTAAATTTTTCTTAAATATTAAAATTGAGCCCACATTCACCACCTCAGCTGGCAGATCATTCCAGACTCCAACCACTCTCTATGTGAGGAAATTTCTCTAATGTTTCCCCCAAATCCATGTTCTCTGGTTTGAATCTCATCTAACCTCGGTGGAAAAGCCAATTTTCATTTACTCTATCCATACCATTCATAATTATGTATACCTCTATTTTAGGAATAAAGTTCTAATCTATTTAACCATACCCTGTAGCTCCATTCATGAAGTCCCAGCAACATCCTCGTAAATCTTCTCTGCACTCTTTCAATTTTATGGATATACTTAGTGTAGTTAGGTGACCAAGGCTGCATACAATACTCCAAATTTGGCCTCATTAATATCTTTTATTATACAAGTCAATACTTTGACTTGTGAAGGCTAATGTGCCAAAAGCTCTCTTGACAGTCATACCTACTTGTGATGCCACTTTCAGGGACTTGTGTATCTGTGTTCCCAGACCCCACTGTTCCACCACACTCCTCAGTGCCCTACCATTTACTGTGTATGACCTTTTTTGGTTTGTCCTTCCAAAATGCAATGCCTCACACTTGTCTGCATTAATTTCCATCTGCCATTTTTCAGCCCATTTTTCCAGCTGGTCCAGATCCCTCTGCAAGCTTGTCTGTAGGGAGTTTGTCTGTTATCCTCATGTTTGCATGGGTTTTCCCTGGGGACTCGGGTTTCCTCCCACTGTTTGACATGTACCGGAGGTGTGGGTTAATTGGGTGTACATTGGGCAGCACAGACTCATGGGCCGAATTGGCCTGTTACCGTGCTGTTTGTCTACATTAAAAAATTTAGAAAAATCTTCTTTGCTGTTTACAGTGTCTCCAATCTTAGTCTCAAATGCAAACTTACTCCAGATTTGCTCCTCTAACTCTCATTGACTATTGGATGGTGTATTATCCACCCCATTAATGTGGTCATGCCTTTCCCATTCCTAAAATCCACCCCAATAGCCTCAGTAGACGAGTTATTTAGTCTATCCTATCTGAACACAATTGTGATATTTTCCCTCCACTCTCCCCCCCCCTCATCTCTCCTGCTCTATCATGTCTGAAACAACAGAATCCCAGAACATTGTGCTACCAGTCCTGTCCCTCCTGCAACCAAGTTTCACCAAAAGTCACAATGACCCAATCCACACACTAAGCTCATCTGCCTATCTTACTATACACCTTGCATTGAAGTAGATGCATCTGCGAATGTTCCACCATGCAAAGCCTTTTGATTTCTATCTCTACCTGCAGTTTTAATATAATCTTTTCATTTCTCCACTCCACCATCTGCTCTAGCACTCTGGTTCCCATTCCCCTGCAAATCTAATTTAACCACCCCCCCCCACCCCCCCGCACCATCTCCCCCCTCCCCACAGCAGTACTAGTAAGCCTTTCCGCAAGATTAGGTCCTGTCGAGTTCAAATGCAAACCATACTGCCAGTATAGTTCCCACCATTTCCAGAAGAGAGCCCAATGATGTAGAAATCTGAAGCTTTCCCTCCTGCGCCATCACTAGTCATGTGTTAAACTGCATTATTGTCCTATTTTTTAACCCCACTAGCATGTGGCATGGGTAGCAATTCTGAGATTACAACCTTGGATGATGTGTCCTTCAATTTTATACCTAACTCTGTGAACTCGCTTTGCCCTTCCTTCCCAAATCATTGGTCCCCACATGGACCATGACATTTAGCTGTACACTCCCTCTCTTGAGAATGCCGTGAACTCAATCTGAGGTACCAGGCCCCTAGGAATCAACATGCCATCGGGGATTTTCGATCTCTTGCGCAAAACCTCTTATCTGTTCCACTCACTATTGAATCCCCTTAGCCATAGGCCCAGACTCTATCCCAGAGACCTGACCACCATGGCTTGTCTCTGGTAGTTTGTCCCCCTCAACAGTATCCAAGACGGTATATGTGCTATTCAGCCACAGGAATAAAGCATGAAAGTCTGCAGACACTGTGACTGAAGTAAAAACACAATGCTGGAGAAACTCAGCAGGTCAAACAGTGTACGTTATATTCTTTGGCTTGGCTTCGCGGACGAAGATTTATGGAGGGGGTAAAAAGTCCACGTCAGCTGCAGGCTCGTTTGTGGCTGACAAGTCCGATGCGGGACAGGCAGACACGATTGCAGCGGTTGCAAGGGAAAATTGGTGGGTTGGGGTTGGGTGTTGGGTTTTTCCTCCTTTGCCTTTTGTCAGTGAGGTGGGCTCTGCGGTCTTCTTCAAAGGAGGTTGCTGCCCGCCAAACTGTGAGGCGCCAAGATGCACGGTTTGAGGCGTTATCAGCCCACTGGCGGTGGTCAATGTGGCAGGCACCAAGAGATTTCTTTAGGCAGTCCTTGTACCTTTTCTTTGGTGCACCTCTGTCACGGTGACCAGTGGAGAGCTCGCCATATAACACGATCTTGGGAAGGCGATGGTCCTCCATTCTGGAGACGTGACCCATCCAGCGCAGCTGGATCTTCAGCAGCGTGGACTCGATGCTGTCGACCTCTGCCATCTCGAGTACTTCGACGTTAGGGGTGTAAGCGCTCCAATGGATGTTGAGGATGGAGCGGAGACAACGCTGGTGGAAGCGTTCTAGGAGCCGTAGGTGGTGCCGGTAGAGGACCCATGATTCGGAGCCGAACAGGAGTGTGGGTATGACAACGGCTCTGTATACGCTTATCTTTGTGAGGTTTTTCAGTTGGTTGTTTTTCCAGACTCTTTTGTGTAGTCTTCCAAAGGCGCTATTTGCCTTGGCGAGTCTGTTGTCTATCTCATTGTCGATCCTTGCATCTGATGAAATGGTGCAGCCGAGATAGGTAAACTGGTTGACCGTTTTGAGTTTTGTGTGCCCGATGGAGATGTCGGGGGGCTGGTAGTCATGGTGGGGAGCTGGCTGATGGAGGACCTCAGTTTTATTCAGGCTGACTTCCAGGCCAAACATTTTGGCAGTTTCCGCAAAGCAGGACGTCAAGCGCTGAAGAGCTGGCTCTGAATGGGCAACTAAAGCGGCATCATCTGCAAAGAGTAGTTCACGGACAAGTTTCTCTTGTGTCTTGGTGTGAGCTTGCAGGCGCCTCAGATTGAAGAGACTGCCATCCGTGCGGTACCGGATATATATACGTTATATAGCAAAGATAAAGATACACTACCAACATTTTGGGCTTGAGCCTTTCATCAAGGTAAGAGCAAAATGTAGACATGGGCCTGACTGTTCCCTTTCCCTTGTGGAATATGGAAGTATGAAAAGAGGGAACTATGTGTTTTTTGCAATCTGGCAAAAAAAAACCCTTCTACCTTAATGACTCTATTATGAGTTCTTGGCATTGTAGTAAAAGGTTTTGCAGTAAAGCGAAAGTACTAGCAGTGACCAATATTCGGATGTTGTCAGAAATTGAGGTAAACCAGTTAATACATCTACTTAGTAATTAATTGACTTTTGAACGAGATCATCTTTTACAGGATTTTATTATCTTATATGCTAATTGATCATTATTTCTTCATCCAGGTGTGATATGTATTGTTCTTGTATTTATTCTATTGAATAGATGAAACTGTGTGAAATGCTCTTTTAGCAGGCTGAGTAAAAGTTGATTCCATGGTCATTTAATCAGCAAATTGCTTTATTTCCTTTTCATATTCTTTACAAAGAGTTTTTATAATTTACAATCCTAAATTTAGATATTTCGTTTATCCAATAAACAAGTCTGAAATAAACAATACACATGTGCCACAAAATTAGAGACAGACCATAAATTTATGCTACATAGAAATATATTTAACAATCCAGCAGTTTTGTATAATATAAAACTGGGTCTTTTGTAGTCATACTCAAGGTAAGTTGGGTATTGAGGCCAGAAAAATACCATGTATTATTCAGGTATTTTTAACAATACGCAGTATAATTGCAGTAAATGATGGCCTACTCTGAAAATTACAAGTTGTCTTGCAGATTCATGGCAGCAGGAATGTATTTACATCTTCTTAATCTTATAAAAGCCATTAAAATACATGCCATCTGTAATAAGAGATGATCAAAAAGTGATTAATTTCAATATATAGTGTACAAAGTATTAACAAGAAAGAAAGGGACACAGCAACAGCCTCATTAATAAATATTTGGCATGCAGAATTGAATCTTATGGTTTGGGTGTGTACCCGGGTATAATAGAGTCTGTGTTAAATATCAAGCAAGAATGTTACAATTGCATCATTAACTTCAGTGCAACAGCTGTGCTCATAGCTCTGGTGAAACAATGGGACACACTATTCCTCTAACATAACATTATTATTGGCTGTTTATCTTTTACAATAGTTATGAAAAAATGCCCACTTTAAATAAAAATATTGTTTCTTTAACTGTGAACTTACAATGCATTATTGATCACTAAATACCAAAGATTTGATATCAATTCTGCAAAAGGCATAAAGACAATTTAAGTGGCAGTTCAGATTGCCAGTGCCAAGTTAGTGATTTAATATGTCAAGTTCATAAAGGCAGTGTGACCTCAGCCCAGCCACAGTTGAACAAGGACTCTTGGGGGAGAAAATTGATTGATCTTGCTTTGTAATCTGTGAAATATTCAGCTTGAAACCCCCTTAATAAATTTATGAATGAGTCTTTGTGGATGGGATTTAACAGGAGATCCTCAGCATGTGTGCCGCAGGCTTTCGTCCTCATGCTGCCAGCAGGCAGGGCCGGCGCTACCGTCAGGCCAACTAGGCAGCCGCCTCGGGTACAGATATCAGAGGGGCACTGTTAAAGAGAGATTCCAACAGTTCCAGCACACCTGCATCATGAATGACTTGTTTCCACCTAACACACTATAAGCACATCTGGTAAGGTGAAGGGACGAAGTGGTACGTCAAATGTCATATCACGTATTGCACGTCAAACGTCATATCACGTATTGCACGTCAAACGTCATATCACGTATTGCACCCATTGCTCAGCCCAGTCAGTAATCAACCCCCCACCCCTGCACTCAGCCTGGCCTAGGGCACAAAATAGTCTGGCACTGGCCCTTCCAGCGGGATTTTCCTAGTACAGTTAGATGATAATTTTTAATGACTGTTATAAAACCCAGTGGAAATGGACGAAGATAAGTTGCTTCTATACTAATCTCTAACCACAGCCATCAACCTCGTCTCCCTCCAATGATTAATGTTTTGAAGCAAGATCCAAATTTTGGATGTGTCAAAGAAAATGCTCAGTCAAACATGAGACATTATAGCTTGGAGAACAAGTCCCTCAATGGTAGAATTTCACTTTCAATGAAAATTGCAAACCACGGAAATGAAAAGGCTTTACATTCAGAATCAGAATTTATCATCATGAATAAGGCACGAAATTCATTGCTATGTGGCAGCGTCACAGTGCAAACATTCATAAAACCACCTTACGAAAATAAATAAAAATAGTGCATGAAAAGTCAAAGTGAGCCGCCGGTGTTTTTGGTTCGTTGCTTATTAGGGAATCTGATGGCAGTGGGGAAGAAGCTGTCCTTGTGCCGCTGAGTGCTTGTCTTCAGGCTCCGATGGTAGTAGAGTGAAGAGGGTGGTGAAGGTCCTTGAGGATAGTGGTTGCTTTCTTAAGACACTGCCTCCTGTAGAAGTCCTTGATGGAGTGAAGGCACAGACTGAGTTAACAACCCTCTGGAGTTTTATTTTTGTCCTGAGCATTGGCGCTTCTGTACCAGACAGTGATGCAGCCAACAAGAATCCTCTCCATGGTACATCTGTAGAAATTTCCAATCGTCTTCAGTGATAGACCGAATCTCCTCAGATACCTCACAAAGTATAGCTGCTGGCAAGCCTTTTTTGTGTTTGCATCAATGTGGAGGCTCCAGAATAGATCCTCGGAGATGATGATTTGAAGATCTTGACCCTTTCCACTACTGAGCCCTTGATGAGGACTGGTTCGTATTCTCTTGACTTCCTCCTGAAGTCCATAATCATCTCCTTGGTTTTGCTAACGTTGAGTGCAAAGTTGTTGGTGTGAAACCAGTCTCTCCCTCCTGTATGCTTCCTCATTGCAGTTTGTGATTCTGCCAACAACCATGGCAAATTTGTAGATAGCATTGGAGTTGTGCCTGGCCACACAGTCATGGGTATATAATGAGTAGTGCAGTGAAGTGTGAGGAGTGAGGAGGAGACGTTGCTTCCTATTTGTACTGACTGTGATCTTCTGTTAAGAAATTTAAGGATCCAGTTGCAGAGGGGGGTGCAGATGTCCAGAGTTTAGAGCTTGTTGACCAGGACTGAGGGAATAATAGTGTTGAAGGCTGAGCTGCAGTCGATGAAAAAGAGCTGTTATCTGTGAGTTTGTTTTCTAGGTAGTCCAGAGGTGAATGGTGAGCCAGTGTTATTGTGTCTTCTGTGGAGTGATTGAAACAA
Source organism: Narcine bancroftii (assembly GCF_036971445.1). Taxonomy (NCBI): domain Eukaryota; kingdom Metazoa; phylum Chordata; class Chondrichthyes; order Torpediniformes; family Narcinidae; genus Narcine; species Narcine bancroftii. The sequence goes on along the minus strand of NC_091469.1, from coordinate 269,195,378 downwards.
TAGGCAAAATGCAGTGGATCCAATCCTTTGCTTAGGTACACGTTAATGCTGTCCATGATCAACCTGTCAAGTAGATGGTCATGCTACTGAGTGTTAGTTGTTGAAGCAGCTCACTCTGGTCTTCTTGGGTACCAGGGTTCTTGATGCCCTTTTGTAGCAAGTAGGAACTTCTGACTGCACAATGAGAAATAAAAATGTTTGTGAGCACTCTGGCTAGTTGGCACAGATTTACTGTAACTTGCCAGGTACGCCATCAGGGCCTGACATCTCACGAAGGTTCACTCGCATAAATGATGTTATGATGTTGATCTCGGAGACAGATATCACAGGGTTACAGGGATTCTCAGAAGCAATATTGGGTTCTCTTTCTTGTAGCATGGATAGAAGGTGTTCAGCTCGTCGGGTAATGAAGCCATCTATGGTGATTGCCCTTGCTTTGTAGGCTGTAATGGTCTGTGCTTCCTGCCATAGATGGCATGCTTCCTGTCGAATTGCCATTTTGTTGCAGAGGTAGCCTTCTACAGGTCATACCTGGACTTTGTGTAGAGATCTGGATGCTTGGCCTTAAACACCCTTGATCTTGCCCTCAGCAAGTTTCAAATCCTCTGATTCATCCTCTGAACTCTCGGTATGTGCATGCAGACACAAACTCCACCACAGAGGTCCAGATGAAGTCAGTTGCACATTCACTGAGTTCTTGAATATGGTTCCATGTTATAATATATAGTATGCTGTTCTAAAATGATGACAATATTCAATGTTACTTGAAAGTCTCTGATTAGTAAGTAACATGTAAATGTAGCATTGTTACTTTTCAAGTACATGTTGAATAATTGAGGTACAAATCCATGATTAGATGTGCACCATTTATGTGCATATAGGGATTATTATTTTGATTTTGTTGGTGACATGAAGCGTTTTCATCAAATGAACTTATATTTGACATAAAATCCCTCACTCAGTAAGAGGTCATGTTTTTCTGCTCGACTATGATTTGTGCTCCATTCCCTGCATGGACACTGTGTGTGTGTGATGCTCTCTTGGGATTTGAGCTTGGCTTCAGCTCTTGGCTTCTCCAAGAGCCTTGTAGAGATCATGCTTGGATTTCTTGCAGAGAGTTGTGTCTTCTGACATGAATGGCTCTAACCTGGCCTTCAGCAGGCGAGTTGACATCCATGGTTTCTGATTGGGGAACACCTTTATCATCTTCCCAGTCACAAAGTCTTTGACACATTTGTTGATGCAGTCAGTGAGAGTGGTGATATATTCATTGAAGTCATTTGCTGAATCCTTGAATATGGACCAGTCTACTAACCCGAACCAATCACATCGGATGTCATCTGTATCCTGAGACTAGCATTGATTCAGTTTCACCACCGGGCTCTCCCTCCTCTGCTTGTGTTTTATGTACAGGTAGCATCAGCAATACCCAATGATTTAAGAGCAGAAATGGGGTCTTCAAGCTCTGATCGCTCAGTTGGTTAGAGCACTGGTCATGTAAACCAGGGATCATGAGTTCATTCCTCACTAGAAACTCATTTCTGTGAGGGGCTCTGCATAAGCAGTGACTCTCTGTCCTTCTAACGGTAGACAAAGTTATAGAATTTCATGTATGTTACATTCTAAATGTAGTATGATATGACAATAATGGAATCTTTACCTTTACCCTCAAGTCTGCCCCACCATTAAATCATGTGCTGAATCATTTTTTCGCTCAGCAGCACTGCCTGGCTTTCTCCGCATAACCTTACATACCCTGACTAATCAAGAACTTATCCATCTCTGTCTTAAATACGTCCAATATCCTGGCCTCCACAACTGCCTGTGGCAACAAATTCTACAGATTTACCACCCTCTGGGTGAAGAAATTCCTCCACACCTTTGTCCCTTCAATCATGAAGTTGTGCCCTCTTGTCCTAGGCTCTCCCACCACGAGAATCAACCTTTCTATATCTACGCTGTCCATGCCATTTGAAATGATTCAATTAGATCTTCTCTTATTCTTCCAATGAGCACAGGTCAACACCTGTCAGACTTTCCTCATATGATAATTCTTTCATTGCCAGAATCATCCTTGTGAACTTCCTTTGAACCTCTCCAACATCAGCACATCCTTTCTTAAATGAGGAGCCCAGAACTGCTCACAATACTCCAAGTGAGGTCTCACCAGTGCCTTATAAAGCCTCAACATCACATCCCTGCTCTTACATTCTATTCCTCTTGAAATGTATACCAGCATTGAATTTTCCTTCTTCACTGCTGACTCACTGTTTAGGTTTCCTTCAGCCTATCCTGTATGAGGTCTCCCAGATGACCTGGGAGATGTGTATCAGTGGTCCAAGTGTTGGGACTTCTGGGAAGGCATGAGTTATGCTGGTGAAATTTAGGAAGGATGAGTTCATGGGTTGGTTGGTTGAAGTCCCCAGTAATTATGAGTGCATCCTCATTTACTTTGTTTGAGAGTTGTTGGTGAAGGTGAATCATTCTTCTCATGCCAGCTTCCTATTCACCTTAGGTGGTCTATAGACAGCAGCCAGTGTAACTGATATGCATTCTCACAACAGGTAGTAGGGCAGCACTTCACCATTTCAACATGCCTGAACACCATGTGTAAAAGTCACATAACTGTGAGCAGAAAATTGAGATGCAGTAAAGGTCAGCTGCAGTCATTGGATACAATGCTGTGGTAATCTGGGGTGGGGGAGGGAAATACTGGGTTCATTGTGAGGGGTTTGACTTCTCGAGGTTGGAGATTTTTGGATTGAGGATTTGTGATTTGAGATGAGAGAAGATATGATGGATTCCAGGGCATGGGTGCCAATGAGGTTGTTTTAAAAATAACTACTGACCGTCCATTAGTGTCCACATCTGAAACACAATGATTCAATTTCCACTCTTCAAACCCTGCCAATCTCATGAGTAAAACGTGGATGCACTCGGTCAAACTTCAGGCACTTTGTCAAGCACGAGAACAGGAAGTGCCACAGCTGCCATCTTGTCACTTAACCATTAATTATCAATGCAATTTTGCTCAAAAAAATGTAGTGCAACATTATCCACTTTCCAAGCCTCGATATTTGGCATTTTGTGTTGCATCATTAGTAAAACATAATATTAAATAGTCTAAATATACTGTCTGGTCTTTGTGATTGGGTCCACTTTTCTTTGAATCAATTAAAAATGCGGTTTAATATGATCTTTGTTTAAATTTGTTCAAATCTTACACCAGGGGGAGTATTTTGTGAAAATAAATGTTACTGTATGAAATGCAATGTGAATAATCCAAGTCCTTTCATTAGCTTTCTATGAGGCCAAATATTATATTCCACCTGCTACCCCAGCTGAGATCAAGTGATTTTTTTTACAGATCCAACAGCAAATCAGAACCTTCTGACAATGTAATTTATTTATTTGGTCAATAAATGTCAAATGGCATAGTTTTGAGTTAATGTATGTTTCCACTTCATAAAACATTGAAAAGACCCGCTGATAAATTTTGTGTTTGCTTTGCTGTTTGGAATTTGGGATAATGTTCTCTACATTTGTATATTTTAGATCCTTTCTACTCAATTTTTTTATTTCTTAATTTGATGTTATTTATGGCAGGGGGGTTGACAGGGTTCAGTTCTTCATCCCTTTGGTGAGGGTTGTGCTTCAGTCCAGTTTATTTCAGAAAGAATCAATCAAATGAAATGCTAAATTAAGGTATTGTTTTATTCTTAATCAATTCAACTTTCACCCCAAATAGGAACCTGATAATAATTTCCCACTGATCGGAAACCTTCATCTTGTGTCGAAAGTTTCATTAAGCAGCTAAAATTGGCCTGACAAGTCTTCTAACCAACTTTCCCCACAACCTCACTTTCCTGGGCACATTGTATAAGGTTCAAAGGTTCCTCTTATTGTTCAATGTTATTGTTTTATTGTCTTCTGATTGTGGAAATGCAACCTAACAAAACAGTGTCTCTTCAGTCCATGGTGCATACACAAAAAACACACAATACACATAAATAATCAAAATATATATAAGTATTTGTAATGATTATCACAGTAGCAGGATACTGAATATCAGTCTCACTGTTTATGGGAAGAAGCTATTCCCCAGCCTGGCAGTCCTGGTTTTGATACTCGTGTTCTTTCTTTTTGACGGTAGTGGGTTGAAGATACTGTGCGCTGAATGGAGGGGATCTTTTATAATTCCTTGAGCCCTATTTATGCCAGTAGATGTCATTTATAAAAGAGAGGGAGACCCCAGTAATTTTCTTGGATATTTTAAAGATCCTCTGTGTAGACTTTCGGTCTGATTGCTTTGCAGCTACCAGACCACACAATGATGCAGCCAGACAGGACAGTCTCAATTGTACTCCTGTAAAAAGTTGTCGTCATCCTCCTTGGGACATGTCATCTTCCTGAAGTCCACAATCATCTCCTTTGTCTTGACCAAGTTGAGACTCGAGTTGATATTTTCACGCAGTTTTATAAGCTTTCAACCTCCTCTCTGTAATGTAACTCATTTTTGTTACTGATGAGGCCAACTACTGTTCTATCATCCACAAAAATGATTATTCTGTTGGAGTTGAATCTGGCACTGTGGTCGTGAATTAGTAATTTGAATAGAAGCAGACCGAGCACGCAGCCTTGATGTGCACCAGTACTCAGCGTGATGTAGCTTGAGATTATGCTGCCAACCCAGACTGTGGTCTTTCCATCAAAAAGTACCCAATCCTGTAGCAGAGAGGAGTGTTGAATCCCAGTGAAGACAGCTTATTAGCCTCTGAGGTATTGTGTTAATGTCGAGCTGAAGTCAATGTACAACAGGCTGGTGGATGAGGCATCATTCTCTAGGTCAACTATTCTCAACCTTTTTCCAGCAATCCAACCCGCCAAGGACTCTGCTCAAAGTTTATGGTCCCCTTCCCTGTGAAGCAGTCGTGTTTTTGCTTCTGTATTTCTCTCCTACCAACTACATAAAAATCATTTAAAAAAAATTATGTTACATGAGGTGAAAAGAAAACAAAGCTTTTACTTACACTTGGGTGGCACGATTGGCGTAGAGGTTAGTGCAACGCCTTTACAGCTCCAGCAATCGGGACAGGATTCATATCCCTTGCTGTCTGTAAGGTTTTGGTATGTACTTTCCATGTCTGCCTGGATTTTCCTGTGGGCAGCAGTTTCCTCCCACGATTCAAAATGTACCGGGGGGTACAGGTTAATTGGGTGTAAATTGGGCAGCATGGGCTTGTGGGGCAAAATTGCCTGCTACCGTGCTGTCTAAATTTAAAATTAATGTGCTGTGGTCCAGAGGGGCTGTAGGGCTCCCGTTGAGCATGGCTGCTCATCGAGGGTCAGGACAGAATGGAGGGTCAAGGCTATTGCATCATCTGTGGATCGGTTTGGACAGTAGGCAAACTGGAACGGGTCCAATGTTGCTGGAAGGTGTGCTTTGATGCATTGCATCATCAGCCACAAGGAGACTTCAGGCCTCTGGGTGGAAGTCATTATCCTCGCTTTCTTGGGCACTGGGATAGTGGCTGCCTTGAATTCTGCAAGGACATCAGAGTGCTACAGTGTAACGTTGTAGATGTCTGTTCAAACTTCTGCCATATAATCCTTCAGCACGTGAGCAGGTATGTTATCTGGATCTGCTGTTTTGTGCGAATTTATCCTGGTTAGAATCCTCCACATCTCAGCAGGCTGCTTGTCCTTTGGGGCAAGCAAAGCTTTCTTTGATGTCACCTTGTTTTCCTCATTATGCCATGTATAGAAAGTATTCAGCCTGGCAGGAAGGGAGGCATCATTGCCACTGACTCGCAAGGTTGACTTGTAGTCAGTTATGGTTTGAATACACATGATTTTTTTGTTAGATTAGTAGACCCTGTATGTTGGATTAATATGTTAAACTCAATAAAAATATTTTAAAAAGAAAGTTATGAATACCCCACCACAGCCAACTCATGCTGCTGGTGTCACATAGGTGTCCGTTGAATCTCTGTGCATACTCATGCTTTGCTTTCCTGATTGCATGGGAGCGTTCAGCCTTTGCAGATCTCCATGCCATCTTGTCTCCTGACCTGAAAGTAGTGTCACAAGATCTGAGTGATGCACAAATCTCTGCCTCGAGCCGTGGTTTTTGATTTGCCCTCGCTGTATAATGCTTGATCGCCATGATGTAGCTAGTCATCTTTGATGTTGATGTAGTCATTGTAGTTGACTCCCTCCCCGAATGCACTCCAGTCTATGGTTTCAAAGAGTTCTACAGCGTTGCTGCTGTGGCTTCCTCTGGCCAGCTCCTGATCTCCTTGTGCACTGGTTTCTTTTGTTTTACCAGTGGTCTGTATGCAGGAATGAGCATAATGGACATATGGTCTGAGTATCCAAGGTGGAGGCAGGGTGATATACATGATATACAATGCCCTCCTAAAGGTTATGGGACAAAGGCACTTTTTTCCTTTATTTGCCCCAGTGCTCCACAGTTTTACAATTGTACTCAAACAATTCACGTGATTAAAGTGCACATTCCAGATTTTATTAAAGGCTATTTGTGTCTTTCTTTGGCTTGGCTTCGCGGACGAAGATTTATGGAGGGGGTAAATGTCCACGCCAGCTGCAGGCTCGTTTGTGGCTGACAAGTCCGATGCGGGACAGGCAGACACGGTTGCAGCGGTTGCAGGGGAAAATTGGTTGGTTGGGGTTGGGTGTTGGGTTTTTCCTCCTTTGCCTTGTGTCAGTGAGGTGGGCTCTGCGGTCTTCTTCAAAGGAGGTTGCTGCCCGCCAAACTGTGATGCGCCAAGATGCACGGTTTGAGGCGATATCAGCCCACTGGTGGTGGTCAATGTGGCAGGCACCAAGAGATTTCTTTAGGCAGTCCTTGTACCTTTTCTTTGGTGCACCTCTGTCACGGTGGCCAGTGGAGAGCTCGCCATATAACACGATCTTGGGAAGGCGATGGTCCTCCATGTATGTAGAAATTACAGGACTTTTTACACATAGAGCCTTCATTTCAGGTCATATAGCAATGGTATGTATATTAAAATAGTCATGTTTATACTTTATTGCATATCCCTTGCATGCAAAGACTGGTTCGTAGACATCACCAGTTGCTGAGTATCTTCTCTGGCGATGCTCTACCAGGTCTCTACTGCAGCTATCTTGTTTTGGGGGGCTTGTCCCCTTAAGTTTTCTCTTCAGCATATTGAAAACATGCTCAATTGGATTTAGATTGGGTGACTGACTTGCCCATTCAAGATTTGTCCAGCTTTTAGCTTTGAAAAACTCCTTTGTTGCATTAGCAGTACGTTTGGGATCATTGTCTTCTGTCAGATGAAGCACCATCCAATGAGTTTGGAGACATTTGCTTGAACTCAAGCAGATGTTTCTATACACCTCAGAATTCATTTTTCTACTGCCATAGTGGATAAGAGTGCCAGTACCTGTGGCATCCATACATACCCAGGCCATAACACCCCACCACTACATTTCACAGATGAGGTGGTATGCTTTGGATCTTGTGCAGTTCCACACTTTGCTCTTGCCATCACTCTGATAAAGGTGAATCCTGGTCACAAGACCTTTTTCCAAAATTCTGCAGGCTCTTTTAAATACTTCTTGGAAACTGTAAACACGTCATCCTGTTTCTATGGCTAACTAGTGGTTTGCATCATGCAGTGTAATCTCTGTTTTTCTGTTCATGAATCTTCCACAACCAATGGTCATTCACACATTGATACCTGCCTCCTTAAGAGTGTTTCTGTCAGACAGGCTTTTGGGGATTTTTCTGTCATCAGCACTGGAGGTCTTCCTTGGCCTATCAGTCTCTTTGCGATGACTGAGCTCACCAGAACACTTTCTTCTTAATGATGTTCCAAACTGTTGGTTTTGGTAATCCTAAGTTTTGGGTGACATCTCTTACTGTTTAATTCTTGTTTTTCACCCTCACAATGGCTTTTTTGATTTTTCATTGACACAACTTTGGTCCTCGTGTTGAAAAATGGCAACTACAGACTCCAAAGGTGATCAGACACTTTGAAGCAAGCCTTGCTCTCTTATACCTGCACCAAATAAGCAATTAAACATATCTGAGCATGCACAAACACCTATGAAGCCAAATGTCCCAAATATTCTGGGGCCCTGAAATGGGGGAACTATGTATATAAAGTGCTGTCATTTTTACATAGTCAAACTATAATGTATACAAATAACATTGAATAAAATCTGGAATATGAACTTTAATCACATGTGAATTGTTTGATTACAAATTTAAAACTGTGGAGCACAGGGACAAAAAAAGAAGAAAATGTGTCTTTGTCCCAAATATTATGGAGGGCACTGCACTTTTAACCTTTGTCTGCCGTAAGGCAAACATAAAGTCGCTATGAGTGTTGCCCCGATGCCCCCAATAAATTCCTTGCACCCTAATTTGCAGTTTTTTTTTTGTTGGACTAAAATCATCAATAGATTAAGAAACGGTCCAGTGGTAGAAAGGTCACTGACCAAGGACCACAGTCTTAAGGTAATTGGTGAAAGTAATATGAACCAAGTTGAAGATAAACTTTTTTTTATACAGCATAAAAGAAATATGTTATCATTTTCCATGAGAAGTGAATGGCATTCGTCATCACAGGAAGAAACAAAATAGTTTGGCTTGTTTTGATGGTTTAAAAACAGGGTTTAAGGTTTCAAATGAGTTTCTTCAAAGGCAATTAGAATGAGTAGAAACATTCAGAACCAATGCTCCAAAAAGTGGTGCCAAACTAATTCTCTAATAGGGGGAGGATGGTACACAATTCAATACTCAAAACTGACGCCTAAGTTCAATGTTAAATGCAGAACTTAAATAAAACGTTGAGATTTAGTTTTGATGATCCTGAAGCATTTGGTGAAGATCAAAATGTAGCTGTAACATTGTTATCTAGTCTCCCGTGAGGTGCTGTATTTTTTGCTTCATTCCAGAGGTTTTCGAATGGCCACACCACCTTCCTTGCTTTCACCTCGTGCAACACCATATTCATTTACCTTGTTACCACACAGACAGATACTGTTTAAAGCCATTAAGGACTTCGATGTTAATGATAAAATATCCAGTCATTGATGTTCACTCAGAGCAGTGCCATCCGAGGGACTGCAGTTCTGGGCCATGCTTCAGGAAGAACATCTAGTCCTTTCACAGAGTCATCGCTCCTCCCCCTGCTTGCTGGTGTGCCCTCCTTCCCTTATTCTCATATTACCTCCTGCCTTTGGGACCATGCTCCTCCCTCTGCCCCTTCCCCCTACGATTTTGTATAGGCACCTGCTAATGTTTTTTCATACCTTGATGAAGGGCTCAAGCCCAAAATGTTGGTTCCGTATCTTTGCTATATAAAGTACAGCTTGATTAGCTGAGTTCCTCCAGCATTGTTTTTATTTAAATGTTAAAACAAATGCTTACACGATCAAGAGTTTTAATAGAGTAAATAATGCAAAACAGTTTTCAGTGGCAGGAGGGTGGGTAACCAGAAGAGTCCGAATTAGGAGGGAAAGCTTGAGGCAAGATAACTTTTTTCATAATGTAGAAAATCATCAGCTTTTGTAATTTTAATTACCCAGCCATAGTTCATTGTGTAAAACTAGACCTTTCTGATTTTACTTTGGGGAAAAAAAAATGGCAACTGCATAGATATCTAACCTTTGGAAATAGTTCTGGGTTGCAATTGTAACAAATGGTGTTGAGGAGTGGATCGAAACAAGAATGGCATTACCATTATGCAGTTACACTTGTCAGGAAAGGATTTTTTTTGATCAGTAAAAGCTGAAAAATGACCAAGTAATTTTGAAAAGGATGGAAAGATTTTATATGGTCTTTCAAAATGTTTCTACTCATGAAGGGCAAAAAGAAAATCAGAAACTTCTTCACCCAGAAAATGATGAGTTTACAACCTTGAGGAACATTGTAGAATCAATTTAGGATAAGCTAGAAAAAGAGTATAAAGGAGAAGGGAGCAGTGCTGATAGGGTTGAGCTCGTTTTCCAGAGGAAAGCCCTGTATACCTGCATCTCTTGCACTATACTTGACATCTATTCAAATGAACTATTATTTAGTGTTTTTTTTTGTGATTTGTGTTTACTTATTCACCTTCCTGACAAATTGTACACTTCAGTCAGAAAAGTGCTGAAGAAACTAATATCAGATTCCTCGGGAGAGGTGGAAAGTTCTTACCCAGGTGTCCACATCCTTTCACTTTCCATGTTCTTGGACTGTTTTTATTTTTATTTTTTTGTGACATTGGATGAAAGAATTTACTAATGAGGCCCTCTTGACTTCAGAAAGCTTTAAAGCTGAAATGGTCACCAAGGACAAGTGCTCATTTCCCTCTAATTTAATTATTTTCCTCAAACAGGCAGTGAAAAGGCAATCCTGGGGCCTGAGCTGCTTTGAACTTAGAAGAGAGGGGAGAGATCAGAAGATGACAGCAGGGATTTGTTTAAGATAAATGGATAAGGCTTGCTTCCGATGTCAATCTCTAGGCCGCCTGGGATTTGTCCTTCACTATCCTGAGCTTAGGTTTGTGCATCCTTTTTCCTTGTTGAAGCAACATCTGATTTATCTCATGATTTCAGAGATCCATATCCATTAACACAAACAAATTTTAAAAATCACTTTTAATAACAAATGTTTGAATTTTCCCCTTGCAGTGAATGGCGCTATGCATTGACACCAACCAAGATGGCCAGAATTCAATTCTCACTTCTGGGATATAAATTTAAAAAGAAACTCTGAATTACTCTTTTTAATTTTTTTTCACTCTCTGCCTTATGTAAATTTCCTCAACGTGTTCATTAACTCAGGATACCCACGTTGTCCTGCTTCATTCTGTTTTCAAACTTTTTCTACTTGGTAGTTGCTACAAAAATAACATCAACACAAATGTAATAAATATAAGCTATTACTGTATTTTGGTGCTGCCAGAGAAATGTTGTTCCTGTGGAATAAATGGACCATATATTTCACTCCTGATGGGTTGATCTGTGCTGACCTGCATGATCTAGTGATGAACTATGAAGAGAGATAACAAATTCAGGCTGATGTACAAATTACAAGGCTGCAATGTGATGAAGTTGCTAATTAAGCTTAAAGACTTTCAGTTTGCTCTTAAATAGAGCATCACTTCTTTAAACCTAAAGCATTTCAGCTAACTCAGGATACCCAACCTCAATTATCATAAACAGTTTGGAACATGCCTTCTGCACCAATTTCATTGGCTTTTCAGACTTGTGTTTTCAGAATCAACTTCTAACATACAACAAGGAGAGAACTATCGCACATCTCTCTAGAAATGTTCCATTAATGGTTTATGATTTTAGAATGTGAGAGGAAACTTCAAATTTTCAATTTAAACAAATTCCATCTATAAACTATGCGCTATTTAATCAAACAAATTCTAGTTTACTCCTGTTGCTTACAAGGCTTTTGATCATTCAGCTGATGGAGACGATGTGGCAGAACAAAACCGTATATTGGTTACACATGTAGTAAAACAGTATTATTACTACATGTGATAATGAACCAAAAGTAGCCAAACATGCTCAACATATCCCTTATCATATCTTCCACCTTCAGCTCAGCAGGGAGAACCAAACACTGTAAGAATGGGGCTCCTTATGCTTGAAAAATTCAATAGATTTTCAGTTATTAAAGATGAGGAGAGTTCAGATAGTTTGATGGACTGAACATTTTTTTGTTTTGTTAAAGAATGCAGAGCTAATTTTCTCATGCTGAACCCATGCACGTATCCTACTGTATATTTAAAATAATCAGACATGCTGATCACAATTCTCAGACACTGATTTTAAAATCTTTATTTATATAATTAGCATTTTCACTGCCCATTTCTACAAGAGAGTAACATCACGTGAATATACAGGAATGTATAGTTCTAATTATATAATAAAAAATAATAATTGTTCATGTTTCACAATAATTTGACAAAATATTGGATGCACACAATACAAAAAAGGTTTTGTTTTATTTGTTTTAATGTTTAAATAAAGTGCACAGAAATATACAGATCCCAAATAATCAGCTGTATTTGAACATGTCCCGGGAATCTATGCCAAAACCTATTCTTACCAACTTTTGCTGAATTAATAACCTCTAATCATTGTTTTAATGCATTTAATTTGAAAAGAATAAAAACAATGAAATATTTTGAGAAAATCTTCAGTATCTATCCTAAACTTAAATGTATTAGAATTAAACATTCAAGCTATTTCAATAAGTCCACTGGCATTAACAAGGCAATACCACTGTACAAAAAGTGTTTCTTCTAACTACAAAATGGATAATTAAAATAATGATGATTTATAAAAGTTTTTGATAATGTAATTTGTGTGAGGTGCGTGCTCCTCTAAATGAGGCAATGAGTGTACTGTCTGCCAGCCTCGAATACCCCAGGATATATTGACTGTATATAGTTCATTTGCAGTGAATCAACGTTATAAACCTAGGGGCAACGCTAAGAATGGGTTCCTACACGTTAGACTCCAGTTAGCTGGATTTCTTTGGCAACTTTAAGCAGGTAAGATGCAGAGATTTATTTTGTGAGTTAAATGAATGGGCTATTTCAGGCAGTCTTGAAAAGAATGGTGAAGGGGTAGAAACAAAAGATCCACAGGAAAATGTTTAACTAAAATAACAATTAAAATTCCTAAATACAGATTGGGATTAATTGAATGGACTGCATGTGGCACCAAACTAAATTGATTTTTTAAAAAACCATCATTTCACAAAGGACACAGTTACTTTGTTTATTTGCACCCATCAATCTCTAGGACCATTGGCAGGCACAGTCTGTTGGTTCTTGGATGGGATAATCAACCCAAGTTGAGTTGCCGCTGCAATAAAGCTGCACCTTGCGTTTCTGCAGCCCAATTTCCCTGCAGCACTTGCAAAATCTGGCATGTGTGTTAATGCTGTAGTTGTAGATACTAGCAGAGGGACATTTTCCATCACATGATACTATATTCACCTAGGAAACAGTAGATCATGTTAATTTTGTGTCACACAAGAAAACATTTCTAATAATTTTTTTTTCTTTTCCTGCCATTGACCCTCTGCATCCTAAGTTGGTTCAACCATAATTTCTTAGAGCAAGTACAGATTTGACAGAAGCCTTTACTATCAGTCCCTATCACAAACTCAATGTGCTCTTTATTCTGGCAGCGCTTATCTCTCCCTCCCTGTTCAATACCACAAATTATGAACATCCTATTTAACCTGGAGTTCCTTTCCAATGGAGTTACTGCATATTGACACCAGCAAAATATTACTTACCTTCCTCTGCCAGTTACAACACTCCATTTACAGCAACTCTTCCATCCCCCTCACCAATGATCTCTACATTCCTGCGATTATAGTCTCGTGTTTTGACCCAATCTCATTTTGTATCATCTTCAGCCAAGTGGCCTCATTATCGATGTCTCATAACTTGGAGAAGTCCCTTCTTAATTTGTAGAAATTGGGAGTTTACTGTCATACACACAAATACAATGTGCAGATGCGCTAAAATTCTTATTTGCTGCCGGCTCACAGGTAGATGAGGTACACCAAGAAGAGTATAAATTAAAATTTACTACTGAATACAAGGCATAACAAAATAAATATAAAATGATAAATAGGTAAATAAATAGATGTTCACATCTCATTGAAAATGCCCTTTAAAATCCATCTCAATCAAAGTTATGGATTCTACTCAATTTCCTGCTTTGCATCAATGAACTGTGTAATAATGAGAATAATTTGGCTTTGACATTTCTCAGCCTTTTTTTTTTAATCCCCCATAGTACATGGTATTTTAGAAAATTATTGTGATAACAAATGCAAGTTTATATATTTTTTTCCTTTTCTGTCTATATTCCATTCACAAGATCTCAGGTTAAATGTAAGTATCTGCTTTCTTTCTTCTAGTTTATTTTCAGGGTTTAGGTGTCACTTGCAAACCCTTCAATTTCCCTTGAGATGGTAGCCATGAGATGCCATCTCTAAGGATCTGCAGGCATTTTGCTAAGTGTAATTCAATCATGCTGTGGTTTGTGAGTTCTAAGGTTTAAACCCATTTATGATGGACTGACAATAGGTTTCCTAGGCAAGATGGTAGTGCCCCTGCTGTCCTTTGATAATAGAGATTATGGGTTTGGGAGACACTGCTGGATCACCTGGGCAAGTAATTACAGTGCATTTTGTGGACAGTTCTGCATTCTATCCCAATGGTGAGGGGAATTAATGTGGTTGATGGGATGCCTTTTCTTGGATGATGGCTTGACAAGAGCCATCACTCATCACCTATGTCTTGTAGATGGTCCTTGAAGTATAGGAGGTGATTTGTCATTTGTGGAATTTGTTACTGTGGAGGGACGATCATTGGGGGAGTTTAAGGGGGCAATTGATAGGTATCTAATTAGTCAAGGTATCAAGGGATATGGGGAGAAGGCCAGAGCCTGGAACTACACGAGAACAGTTTAACTTCGAGTGGATTTGCGGAACAGACTTGATGGGCCAAATGGCCTACTTCTGTTCCTTTATCTTGTGATCTTGTGACTTAAAATCTAACCTGTCACTGGTCCATTTCAATTTCTGACATTGGTGATTCCGAGCTCATTGATAGTGGACCACTATGCAAAGATAATGCCAGTGAATGCCAAAGGCAGGTGATTAGATTCTTGCTCCTTTGAGATGGTCATTGTAATAAGAAGATGATGGCTAATTTGATGGAGAAACATGTTTTCTTCTATTTCATTTTTACTTACTGGCCTGTTACTTCGGCAATCATTCTTTCGAATGGTCATTCTCACAACTACCTTCTGACATGACTTCACATCCTCTTTACCTGTACAAGATAATTATCATTAAGCATTCATTTCACAACCTTCCAATTTAGTTGAATATGATTCATTTTTACAAGATTAATATATATATCTGAAGAATTAATTCTTTATATTGCATTGTAAAGTAATTTAAAAGACTTCAAACTTCAGTATACAATTTCAGCTATATTGGACAGCTGTTTGAATCATTTATTTGCTTGGTTTTTCATCACCTTTCTTCAAATACTTTAAAGCTACATTCAAATCTGATGATTGACTATTTGTTGGCATTGCCCTAATGACTACATCAGAATTAGTCCTGCTTGTGCCTGACAATATGGGTAAACAAGTGACTGGGATCAGAGAATGGAGGGGAGTAGTGCTAATTTTCCAGATGGCAAAGAAAAACTCTTGCAAAATATCACACATTGAATTTGTGTGTCACTAGTAAGAATGGAACAATTAAATGCTATCAAGAACGAAGCAGTAAGTTTGGACATTGTTTCTCATCGGCAAAGTGTATTGAACGTTTGACGGGTAATGAAATGAACATGGGAATTTAACAAACCAGTTTAAATATCATTTAAAGCAAGCCCACATAAAGAGGAAGAAAATATTGTGTATGCAGATATGTAATATTTAACTCAAACTGTTGAGGTTCAAAGAAAGAGCTCCTCTAAAATCATAAGAAAATCCACTAAGAGTTAGGAATGGCAGTGGCTGCTGCTCAGAGCTAGCAATCTTGCCGCAGCATCAGATAGATTTAAGTTCAAGCCCAAAAGGAAAACAACAATCTGGGCTGTGTTGTTAGAATGCTGCAAGTTAGGAGACAATCATCTTCTGAAAGAGTTGTTATTTCAAGGTTTCAAATTCTATCTTGAGTAGTTATAAATAACTCCTTGAACAACAGTGACCAAGCAAGTTTGAAGATAATCATGAATTAGAATAAGCCTGGATCTTATGAGAAAATGCTAAAATGGCAGAGGGCAAATTATGACATTGTTAGACTCGAACCATGGGGTGTTAAGAACTTCAAATTCCTGGGTGTCAGCATTTCAGAGGATCTGACCTGCAGCCTCCATGTTGACGCACTCACGAAGTAGGTTTGCCAGCAGCTATTCTTTGTGAGGTGTTTAGGAGATTCAGTACGTCACTTAAGACTCTTGAAAACTTCTACAGGTGAACCGTGGAGAGCATTCTGACTGGTTGCATCACTGTCAGGAGTGGAGGTGCCAACTCTCAGGACAAGAATAAACACCAGAGGGTTGTTAACTTGGCCTGCAACATCACAGGCACTAGACCTCACTCCATCAAAGACATCTACATCATGCCACATCATTAAAAAAAAGCCTCTATCCTCAAATATCCCACCACCACCCAGGCCATGCCCTCTTTAGGTATAGGAGCCTAAAGTCATGGACTCAGTGGCACATGGACAGCTTCTTTCCCAGTGCCATCAGATCCCTGAATAATCAATGAACCAAAGACACACTAACTTTTAAAAAAATGTTTATTGTTGTAAGATGGTTTATAATATAAAATGTTTGCACTAAGACGCTGCTGCAAACACCAAATTTCGTGAATTGTTCATGACAATAAATTCTGATTCCTAGACTCAGAATCAGCTGTTAAGTGGGAGTAACTGTGATTGGTCAAGTCCACAACTGACATGTGGGAGTTGTTTAATGACTGCCTAATTAGAGTCTAGGACAGATATGTTATGGAAGAGGAAGGGCAGTGATGTCAAGATAAGAGAATATTGACTGGTGATAAAAGTCAAGATGGGTGACCTGTAGCGATTGGCAGGGATCTGTTCTGAGATCCTTGCTCTTTGACATTTTTATAAATGAGTTGGATGAAGAAGTGGATGGATAGGTTTACAGATGATTCAAAGGTAGGATGTGTTGTGGATAGTGTACAAGGTTGTCATAGGTTAAAACATGATAGAGGGTTCAGAGTTGAACAGAGAAGTAGCAGATGGATTTCAACCAGGATAAGTGTGCATTTTGGAAGGGTACACCTGAATGTGGAGTATGCGGTTAATGGCAGGATTCTCAACAGTAGTTACAAACAGAGGGATCTTGGGGTCCAGGTCTATAGATCCTTCAAAGTTGCTGTGCAAATTGATAGTAGTTAAGAATGTGGATGGTGTGCTGGCCTTGAGTTCAAGAGCTAGGCAGCTCCATAAAACTCTGGTTTTGGGAGTATTAGATTCAGTTCTGGTTGTCTCATTATAGGAAAGATATAGAGAGGGTGCAGAGGAAATTTACCAAGATGTTGCCTGGATTGGAGAACAAGTCTTATGAAGCAAGGTTGACTAAGCTGGGGCTTTTCTGTTTGGAAGGCTGAAAACAGAGGTGACTTGGAGGTATGAAGGATAGCCAATAAATACCCTTTTCTCAAGGTGACAATAGCAAATTCCAGAGGACACCTAATTAAGGTGAGTTGAGGAACGTTTAAGGGAGATGTCAGAAGCAAGTTTTTTGCTCAGAGAATATTGCATGATTGGAATGCATTGCCAGGGGTTCTGGTGGTGGTTGATGCAGTAGGGACATTCAAAAGTCTCTTGGATAAACCCATGGATGTAAGGAAAACAGAGGGTTATGTGTCTGAGGTAGGGAAGAATTAGAGTGCTTTGGACTATGGTTACAAAGGTCAACACAACATCATAGGCTGAAGGGTCCATACTGTGCTATAACATTCTATGTTCTCTCATCATAGTCAGGAAGAAAATTCCTTTTATGTTATAAAAGGTTACATAAAATAAGTAAGATTCATGAAGCTACAACTAGAAAGGAGTGCAGTAAAGGGCACAAGCAAAGCATTAGGAAGACCAAAAGGTTCCATGAGATGTTCTTGGTGAGTGAGCTTAAAGAGAATCCCAAGGAATTTTATATTTATTTTTAAACAAGAGGATGACTAGGAAAGATTAAAGCCACTCAAGGAGAGAGTAGGAATTAATGTTTGGAATTACAGAAAGTGATTAAGATACAAATGAGTACATTACAAGAGAATTCATTATGGAGAAGGACATGGAGGATAGTGAGAATAATGCAAAGAATGGCTACGTGTTCAATCATTTTATGATCAAGAAAGAGGTGGTGCAGGGACTTTTGAAGTCAATGAAGGTGGATAATGCCCCAGGGCCTGATGCAGGTTATTGAATTATTCAAGAGAGAAGATTGCTGGGGCCTTGAGGAAGATCTTTGTACCCTCACAGGTGACAGGGGAGTTCCTGAGAGGACTGGAGAGGAGCCAGTGTTGTTCCTTTACACAAGGCAAATAGGGAGAGTACACTGGTGAGCTTCAAATCAGTCATGGGGAAGCTATTGGAGAGGATACAGGGTTAGGTTCAAGCATATTTGGAAAGGCATAGTCAGATAAGAGAGTCAGTATGACTGAATAGGGTAGGTTTTGTTTTACTGTTACCTTGCTGTATGCCTAAATTTCAATTCCAGATATGTTGGGGGTGGGGGGTGGGGGGATTTACTAGATCCATTGGACCCATGTTTATAGGTGGGCAGCCCAGGCTCATATGGCAAAAAAGCATGTTATCATGCTGTATCTTTAGAAGTTATAAGAGCAGAGAAATGAGAGATGGAATTTAAGTGGTACATGTGGACTTTAAGTAGTCAAATGCAAGAAGAAAATACACCATTAATGGCAGGGGTCTTTAGAGCATTGATTTGTAGAGGGATCCAGGCCCAATGCTCCCCAAACGTGGTCTTGCACGTAGATGGGGAGATAAAAGAGGCACATGTCCTTGGTCAGACACTGAGTAGAATAGTAAGGAACTTGGGTTGCAGCTACACAAAATAGTGGTCGGGCTGCACCACTATTATGTATTATGTGCAATTCTGGCTGTTTCATTACAGGAAGGAACCTGCTGGCTTCGGAAAGGGTGCAGAAGAGACTGATCAGGATGTGCCTGGATTAGAAGGTATGAGCTATGCAGGGAGATTATAGCATCAGAAGCTGAGGGGTGAATTTTATTAAATTATGAGAAGCAGAGATGAGAAATGATCAGAATCTTTTTTCCCAGGGTACAAATTTCACATTGAGGATGTGCATTTAAAGATGAGCGTAAAGTTTAGGGTGATTTTTTTTTTGTTGTTGTTGGACAGAGTGGTGGGTGCCTGCAATGGCCTGCCAGGAGTAGTGGTTGACGCAGAAATGATTGTAGAACTTAAGAGGCTTCTAGGTATTGTTAGGTCTGCTTTGTTCATGAATGAGTGAGTCAAACACCAGACTGAGTCGAAATCAAGGTTCTTTGTTCTTTATTGCCGGATTGTAACACTTGCAACTAACAGTGTTAGTTGGAGAAGGCGCATTCTGCCGTTATCAGCAAGTGGTGTTTTTTTATACCTCAGGATACGCACTTAGTAAATTATCATACCATGACATTGTCCAATGAATTAGCTGTTGCTATCCTTCTCTGTTAGTCTGCTGCACATCATTCTTGTTAGTGCAAAGCTTATCTTGAGTGTACAAGGTCACATCTGCATTCTGTTACTCCTTAGTACTGGGTGACTCCTTCTCCGGTCCCATCTCATTATGTTTTTACCTTACAGTATATATACACACAAGTGTGCAGGGAATTGAGAAATGTATACCATGTGCAAGCAGCTGAGGTTCACTTTAGTTTGGGCATTATATTTGGTGTAGATATTGTGGGCAAAAGGGCTTGTTCCCATACTCTGAAAATCATGTTTTTTTTTTTTTGAAACTGTTATTCCAGCCAATATTTATCATTCAATTTACATTTTTAAAAACAGATAACCTGATCATCATAACATTGACTCTTGAGTGAGACGAGGAGGGATTTTATTGTTATCTATCAAATACTGAAAGGGCTTGATGGAGTGAGCATGCAGAAAAGGTTTCTTGTGGATGGAGAATCTAGGATCAGAAGGCACAGCTTTGGAACAGAGATGAGAAATTTCTTCAAGCAGATGATGGTGAATCTGTGGAATTCATTACTACAGTCGGCTGTGGAGGACAGATCATGGGTATATTTAAAGTGGAGGTTTGTAGATTTTTGATTAGCAATGGTATCATCGGTTATGGAGAGAAAGTATGCCAAATGGAGTTGCAAGGAATAATACATCGCTATGGTGCAAATGGCAGAACAACATCAATGGGCTGAATGGCCTGTCTGCCCCTGTCTCTAATGGAGATTTTGTGCAAATTGCTGTCATATCACTCAATAGTGAGTCTGCTTCAGAAGTATGTCATTGGTTATGAAGCATTTGGGGATCTTCTGAAATGGGTGTATAAAGTATAGGTTTTATTTTGCTCTGTAATCATTTCTGGAAATGTGTGAGTAAATTCTTGATTTGGTCAAAGATGAGGGAATGTATATATCCACCTTTTGGTCAAATGGGAGTTTGACAAATAGAAATTTAGTTTTAAGGGGCTTTAAACCGTGTTGCTGAGATGGTTCCTTCCAACTGCTGTTTTCCAAAAAAAATTACATTAATTTTATCCAGGTGCCATTTCCCTTCGTTTTTCCAATGTTCTTCCACCTTTTTCAAACTGGACAGATCATCTGATGCCAACAGAGAGGTACAAGCAAGTGTGATAAACTCAGGTAAGACCAATTACAAACCATAGATTCATTTCCCTATTTATTGATCTGTTTGACTATTTGCACCCATAATCTCTTTAGGAGTGCTCTTCTACAGTCTACCAAAATAGAGAAAGCTTACATACGAGGAAGGTGATGCAGGCAGTAGCCTAAGTAGAAAACAATCATTACAGTATTTTAATCTCTACTTTGTCTACATAATCTAAATGTTGGGCAAGTAAATATAACCATATAACCACTTCCAGCACAGAACAGGCCAGTTCGGCCCTACTAGTCCATGCCGTAACAAATCCCCACCCTCCTAGTCCCACTGACCAGCACCCGGTCCATACCCCTCCAGTCCTCTCCTATCCATGTAACTATCGAGTCTTTCCTTAAATGTAACCAATGATCCCGCCTCAACCATGTCTGTTGGAAGCTCATTCCACATCCCTAACACCCTTTGCGTAAAGAAATTTCCCCTCATGTTCCCCTTATAATTTTCCCCCTTCAATCTTAAACCATGCCCTCTAGTTTGAATCTCCCCCACTCTTAATTAAAAAAGCCTAATTGAAAAAGCCTATCCACATTTACTCTGTCTGTCCCTTTTAAAATCTTAAACACCTCTATCAAGTCCCCCCTCAATCTTCTACGCTCCAGAGAAAAAAACCCTAGTCTGCACAACCTTTCCCTGTAACTCAAACCTTGAAATCCTGTCAACATTCTCATGAACCTTCTCTGCACTCTCTCTATTTTGTTTATATCTTTCCTATAATTTGGTGACCAAAACTGTATACAGTACTCAAAATTTGGCCTCACCAATGCCGTGTACTATTTCATCATAACCTCCCTACTCTTGAATTCAATACTCCGATTTATGAAGGCCAACATTCCAAATGCCTTCTTCACCACACCATCTACCTGAATATCAGCCTTGAGGGTACTATTTACCAACACTCCTAAATCCCTTTGTTGCTCTGCACATCTCAATAGCCTACCATTTAATGCATATGACCTATTTAGATTTGCCTTTCCAAAATGTAACACCTCACACTTATCTGTGTTAAATTCCATCAGCCATTTCTCAGCCCATACCTCCACCCTTCCTAAATCACCTTTTAATCTACAGTAATCTTCCTCACTGTCCATCTACTCCCAAGGCCATGGTGATACCTAGGATTAGAGCATTTCAAATGTAGTCTGCCACTTACTATTTTAATATTCTCCCATCTAAGTATGGATTTCGTATTCATTTGCAGCCAAAAAAAACACTTCCTATTGAACAAATATTGGCACAAGTTTGATATCTCTTGCTAAATCACTCCATAATCTGCTTCAGAGATTGGGGAACACACCAACCACAAGATGATAAGCACTGGCTACATTTCCAAAAGTTCTTCTTTTTCAATATTTTAATTGGTTTCTTCAAATAAATGTTACATAGGTACATGACAATAAAATAAAATATTAACAAATCTTATATAGTAATAGAAATGGTATTGAAACCCATGTCTCATTGAAATGAAGTAAAAAAATAAAAAAATAAAAACCACTACACTATTTATCAATCCCCTCCCTTCAGAGGCTACTGGCTAAACATAAGCAGTCCGCTACTAATAATAAAAAAAAGGTAAACATACGGGTCAAAACCCAGAAACTAATTAATCTTACAAAGTTAAGATTTATTTCAGTAGTGGAACATCTAATTTTTTTCCAAAGTCAGATATCCCATCATATCAGACAGACAACTATTGAGTGTGAGTGGGAGGGAAAGCATCTTTCCATCATTAAAATGGCCCTTCTAGCCATAAGGGAGGTGAGGGCAACTACATGGGATTGTGAAGAAGTTGGACCTGTTGGCCCACTTATTCCAAAGAAAAGGATTTGGAATCAAAGTAATATTAAGAACTAAAGACAAGGTACGAAATACCCCTTCTCAAAAATTGGAAAGAGAAGGACATAAACAGAATATATGATACGGTGAACCTTATACATTTATCCCATTTATGAAATAGAATTTAGCCAATTGGACTTTGGGATAGTGGGTCCAGTGTACTATTTTAAATTGTAATAATCAGTGTCTAGCACAAAGAAAGAATGATTTCACACGTTTCAGAACAGAATTCCATGTAGCTTCAGAAAATAACTTGAAAATCTTGTTCCCATAGTTTTTAAATTCTGTCCAGGGAACTGCCCCTAGAATTTGTAAGTAATTCATAAAGGCTAGATACCACCCTTTTATAATTAGATTTTTAATTATATATCATCCCTGTCATATTAGGATCCAGGTCTTCAGGGAGCTTTAAAATTAAAGAATTCAAAAGCTCCTAACCTGTAAATAGTGAAAAAATTATGTCTATGTATTATAAATTTGGTGGATAATTATTCAAAAGAAGCAAGATTTTAGTCAGTAAAAGTATCTAAGAAGGACGGGATACCTAAATTTAACCAATGTTCGTAAACAATATCTTGAACCTAAGATAAAAAGAAGGAATTGCCTAAAGTAGGACTAATTACTAAAAATCTATGGTACCATAATGTTTCCTAAATTGAACCCAGATTCTCAATGTATGTCTAACAACAAAATTGCCAGTTAATTTGGAGGCCAAAAAAGGTAAAGGTGCTCCAAGTGTTGAAAGAAGGGAATACTTTTTTTTGGTGGATTTAATTTCTATATTATCCATGTTGAAGCACCTAAATTTTCTTTGTGATGAATCCAAAATTAATGTATCTAATATTAGCTGCCCAGTAATAAAATCTAAAGTCAGGTAATGCCAAATCCCCCGTTCTTTTTAACATTTTGAAGGAAAACTTTAAGATGTGGCACTTATATCTTCATACAAAAGAAGATATGATAGAATCCAGTGAATCAAAAAAATGATTAGGGAACAAAATCAGGACCAGTTTGAAAAATATATAAAAATGTGCTCACTTTGGCAGCACATATACTAAAATTGGAATGATACAGAGAAGATTAGCATGGCCCCTGCACAAGGATGACATGCAAATTCATGAAGCGTTCTATATTTTTAAGACATAAACAAAAATATAAAAATTTAGGAAGGATATTCACCTTAATAATGTCATTAAAAGGGGACCATTTTGTCAAGGACTTCTTGACATGACTCATTAAGGTTAGATAATTTTCTTTAAACAAATTACTGAATTTCTTGGTAATAGTGATACGTAGATCATTGAACTGAGTTTTAGCTATTTTAAAAGGAATAGAGGAATCTAAAGAGCAGGAAGAACTCAAAACAAATAGCTCACTCTTCTACAAATTCATTTTATATCCTGAAAATTGCCCAAATTGTTCCTCAATCTCTAAGTGATAAAATAGATGGAATCGATCAGTCAGGATTTGATATTTACAATAAAAGATCATCTGAATAAAGAGACACCAGCTCTTGTGATTCCTGAGATACCAGCTGATTCCGAAAAGCCACTGCTAGAGGTTCTAAAGCCAAATTAAATTAAATGAGCCAAATAATGAGCTTAAAGGACATCCCTGTCTGGTTTCACAATACGACTTAAAAGGTTTGGTTTTAATTGAGTTAGTAAAGATTGAAGCTGTAGGAGATAAATATATCAGTTTAATCCAATTTATAAATTGGGAACCAAAGTTAAATTTCTCCTGGCAGTTCAAATGGCACGTTGGATTCCAGTCCGTTTTTGTGTTTCTTTCCTAGCCTTTGCTAGGAAGTTGTAAATGTGAATAAAAGAAGCAGGGATGAACAGTAGCAATGAAATGGGCACATTTATAGATTTAGTCCATATTTGTATCCTATGCTAGGCCATTGATAATAAATCTAGTTCACAAAAGTTGCCCTGGTAAAGGTCCAACAGAATCCACAGGAACAGTACTAAAGGCCATTGGCTTCGGACAATGTCAGCACTTCTGAGAGGAAATTGGGATAAATCTCAGAATTTGTGTCAGTGTGAGAATGGGGGAACTTGACTCGTGTTAATTGTTCCCATCGTTTGTATTAATTTTGTAAAATTGCCTGGGATTTGTTGGCAGTTCCAATAGAGCTAATGGTGAACAAGAGCTTAATGCAATTCCCTA
The DNA here is from genome assembly GCF_036971445.1 of Narcine bancroftii. Classification (NCBI taxonomy): domain Eukaryota; kingdom Metazoa; phylum Chordata; class Chondrichthyes; order Torpediniformes; family Narcinidae; genus Narcine; species Narcine bancroftii. The sequence goes on along the minus strand of NC_091469.1, from coordinate 269,170,911 downwards.
CTCCATAGACTCTTTTCCCTTGTGCTATTCCACACCATGATGGATCCATGAGCCAATTCTCTAGAATTGGAAATGTATGCTGAGGACAAAGAAACATCTTAATTTCATTTTAATTATGTGTGTTATTGTTAAAATAATATTTTCCTTTTCAAAGCTGCAATAATTAATATTATGGATTTTTATATATTGTAGTTTGTAAATGTATCTGCTTATAAGAAAGTTCTAGATATATCTTGGCAGCTGACAAAGCTGGTGAAAGGATTTGCTTGCTATCAAAGGTTTTCAGAAGTGTTTTGTAGGCTGCCTTGCAAAGCATTCTGTTATCCCATAATACCACAAGAAGCATGATCGTCTGAACCTGTTGTCAGCAACTGTGGGGAATAGGAAACACAAGTGGGGAATATAAACAGCAGGCTTCTTTAACAGAGCTTCAGAATGTTGAAAAAATGTCTTGTATATAGTGAGTATGCAATTTCTAAACTGCATTGTAAATTTTAGATAGAGCTACAAAAGAGCTGCTTCTTCCAGAGAGTTGTGAATCTGTGGAATTCTCTGCCTAACAGAGCAGTAGAGGCACCTTCATTAACTGTATTTAAGATTGTTGCAGGATAGGGGATTTAACGGTTATGGGGAACAAGCAAGTAAGTGGAGCCTCATCAGCCATGATCTTATTGAATAACTAAGCAGACTCGATGGACCAGATGGCCTAGTCCTGCTCCTATTTCTCATGTTCTTATCAAAAGGATTAACACCTCAGGATATCAATTAAAAATTTGGAGCAAATGATACGTGGAATGTGAGGAAACCTTTTTACTTAAAGTAGCTATGGTCTGAAATAAACTGCATAAAAAAGTGATAAGAACAGAATAAATTGGGTCTTCAAAGGATTAGGCATGAAGAAAGAGCAGAGAAATTGCACTGAATGGATTAATCTATTCAGAGCTTCATTTCAATGATATAATAATTGCAAATATTTCCATTTATGGTAATGGTCCTGACATAGTTAGATCTTAAAAATAAATCACAAGAGTCATGGCTTATTTGTTTCATGAATGTTAATATTATTAAATGTTGACATACAGCCCTGTAACAGGCCATTTCAGCCCTATGAGCTTGTGCTGCCCGATTTACACTCCATTTACACCCTGGTATGCTTTTAGTGGGAGGAAACTGGAGTCCCCGGAGATATCCCAGGCAGACACAGGGAGAACATAGAAACTCCTTACAGACAGAGTGGGATTCAAACCCAGGTCTGGTCCAGATCGCTGGCGCTAAAGGCGTGGCGCTAACCGCTATGTCATTTGTGCCATCCGATGATTAAGTTTGCACTGATGTTTTTATGGTTAAAACCATTTCAATGAGTGGCTAATTAGTACTGGATTCAAAAATGGCCCCCGATGAAAAGTTTACTCACAGTTTTTGCAGCAGCCATCCATGTATGTTATAATTGTTCCTCCAATCTGAGGAAGAAAAGCTTTAATTAATTTTGATGGAGCAAGGTTAAATTACGCACATTGAAATTAAATCCAAGTGCCCTTATTTACTCAAAAGAGCTAAGTAGGTTGAAGAAGATCAATGCCGTAGCCAGAGGCTCTAAAAATTGGTTACCATTTTGGGATTCACATTGTTTTATTACTGACACAATTTGGTCTTAGCTGGAAAACCATTCAGGAGAATGAGGTGTATTGGAATGATTCCAGAGATAAAAGTTCAGTTGTGTGGAGAGATTATTCTCTTGAGCAGAAAAGTTTAAAGGATGCTCTAATTCACAAATTGTGAAAAGTTTTGACAGAGGAAGTAAGAAACTATTTCTTCTGGCATGTGGGAAGTCAATTCAAATTTATTAATGAGAAGAGGTAAAAGTTCTTAAGAGTTTTTATATAATTTGGAAAGCAATACTTGGTACAATCAGATTTCATAGAAAAATATTTAAAGGCACATAGTTCAGGGGTGTTGGCAGAAGCTGGGGTTTAGGCCCAAATTAGACAAGCATAGCAGACTTTTGAATCATAAAATTTCTTAGATTCATTCCCTTCCAAACACTCAGGAAGGGAAAACCAGAGGTGTACTGTGATAGTACAGACCTATCACCAATGTATATAGTTACAGTATCTAGAGTGTAATGACTGTGCTTACAGCGATTGGCTAAGAGCTTAGCCGCACCTACTGTCTGGGCCTTAAAGGGTTGTGTCCCTAGCCAGGTTGGATCATTCCGGACTGGTCGGCCACCTGTGAAGAGCTCCTGTCTTTTGCTAATAAAAGCCTTGGTTTGGATCAACAAGTCTTTGGTTCTTTCGACGAGCTCTACATGTACGAAACAGTGATCATTGACATCATGAAGAAACCACGTCAGTGCCTCTACTTCCTCAGCAGTTTGCGGAGGTTTGGTACGACTACGGAAACTGGCAAATTTCTACAAATATTTGGTGGAAAGTGTTCAGACTGGCTGCATCACGGTCTTGAATGGAGATACCAATACCCCTGAGCAGAAATCCCTGAGAAAGGTAGTGGACACAGACCAAGACACAGGCAAAACCCTCCCCACCACAGAGAACATCTACAAGGAATGATGCCATCAGAGAGCAGCAGCAATCATTAAGGATCCACACCTCCCACTGCTGCCATCAGGAGAGAGGTATAGGTGCCACAAGACTCGCATCTCCAGATTCAGAAACAGCAGCCACCCCTCTACCATCAGACTCCTCAACTACAAACTCAATCAGGGACTCAATTAAGGACTCTTACATTTGCACTTTATTGATTTTTTTTCTCTTTCTCTGTATTGCAGTTTATTTACATTTCTTTATTTGTTTACACTGTGTAATTTTTTGGCATTACCAATAAGTGATAATTCTGCCTCACCCACAAGAAAAAGAATCCCAGAGTTGTATGTTAGGCCATGTATGTTCTCTGACAATAAATCTGAAATCTAAATCTAACCTCAAGTACAACAAAATTGTGCCCTGATTTTTGAATTGTTTATTGTCATTTGTACTAAGATAGAGTGGAAAAACTCTGTTTTGTGTGCTATCCATGCAGTACATAGTCATAAAGATCGTGTAAGAAGTAGTATTAAAGGCAAAAGTACAATTAAATAGTACAAGATATCATCTATTGCTAATGCAAATTCCATTCAAGAGTCTGATAATGGCCAGGAAAGAAACTGTTTTTAAATCTGGAGATGTGTGTTTTCAAACTTGCATATCTTCAGCCAAAAGTAGGGAAAGAGGTTTCCTTTGGGAGGTTGTCAACTTTCCAAAGGTAGCAGGAAGAGAGAGACAATGGGCTGAGCTGCATTCGCATCTCTCTGCAGTTTCTTTCAGCCTTGAGTTCTCCATGTGAGGCTTTGTGTATTGTCAAAGAGTTTTGCCATCTTCAATTCAAGACTAATTATGGCAAAATATCATGCAATGAAAATGATGGTCTGGTAGCTTTGAGTGCCAAAAACTATCAATTAGAAGGTGTATACATTTAGCTAATATCAGACACTATTAAAAGTTAAATAGTGTTGATACTTTGGCAAGCAGAGTCGTCCACATTTGCAACGTGGCTTAAAAGGGTATTTTTGTTTATTTTTAAATAATTTGATTTGGATCTGCAAATCTGCACTCTTCCAAACACTTTCTATTTCCTTTGCTAAATTGTCTACAATAAATCAAGAATAAAACCACAGAAATATTTGACATGTGATACACTGACCTTCAAACATGCTGTTTCATTGAAAGGTGGACAAGTGATGTTTGAGGTCATTAATATAGGTCCTGAAATAGTGTCAGTACAATCATGCCTGACACAATTGGACACCCAAGACGTTCCAGGCTGTTGGAAGAAGAAAATGTGATAAGGTACTGTTTTCATATCGGTGCTGTTTCTCAGAGTGTTTCTAAAATGTTCTCAATTGAGTAAAAGAAATGCGCAGTTTGTAAATTATGATGAGGTTGGGAATGAAATTTAACATGCTTGCATATTTTTGGTTTTCTTATTCAAAATTTGAAGTAAACTCCCACCAATCATATAGTTTTAGAGTATGAGCAGGCATAGCCTTCTAGACACACAGGTTGGTCATTCCAAAGCATAACAGATTTGTAAAGATGGTTGCAGGAATGAAATGGAAAATGCAGCTCTGCACATAAATCCTTAATAGAGGGGCCTGGAATCATAAAATGACATTAGTTGAAGTAATAAGACGAAATTAAGGAGTGAAACACAAAAGTCTGCAGATGCCGTGATTGTTGTAAAAACACAGAAATGCTGGAGGAACTCAGCGCATCTTGCGGCATCCATAGGAGGTAAAGATTTATTACTGACGTTTTGGGCCTAAGACCTTCTTCAAGGTATGATCAAAAGGCAGGCATCTGAATTAAAAAGGCTAGAGCGCAGGGAATGAGGGCAGCGGGAAGAGCACAGGCCAACAGACAAAAGGATAAGATTGGAGGGAGAAGAAAGGTGAGAGGAGATGGCTCTGTGAAGGCAGACCTGGGTGAAAGGAGGAATAAGGAAGGGGGGGGTGTCCAATGAAAACCAGAGAATTTGATGTTAATGACATCTGGTTGGAGGGGCCCAGATGGAATATGAGATGTTTTTCTTCCAATTTGCTGATGGTCTCTGTCTGGCAGTACATGAAACCATGGACAGAGATGTCTGCATGGAAATGAGGTAGGGAATTGAAATAGGTTGTCATTGGGAAATCCACACTATTACAGCAGGTAGAGCTAAGGTCCTGAATTAAGTCTTCATCCAGTTTCTCTGATGCAGAGACCACAATGGGAGCAGTGGATGCAGTAGATGATCCCTGCAGATTCACAACTGTTGCTTCACTTGAAAGGACTATTTGGGGCCACAATTGTTAGTGAGACAAGAGGTGTGGATGCAATTGTAGCACTTCCAACAGTCACAGAGGTAGGTGCCAAAGTGTCAATTGGTAGGAAATGATGAGTGGAAGAGGGAGTCACAGAGGGAGTGATTCCCCTGCAGTAGGTGTGTGGAGGGGGGGGGGGGCGTGAGGTGGAGGGGAGATGAATCTGGTAGTTAGATCATGAGAGAGGTGGCAGAAATGGTTGAGATGATATAATGGATGTGGAGACTGTGGGTTGGTAGGTGACAACAATAGGAAACCTGTCCTTGTTGCGCAGAGGGGAGAGGGCAGATATGTGGGTAATGGAGGATATAATAGTGAGTAATGAGGGTCAAGTTGATAGCAAAAGAGGGGAAGCCACATTGTTTTTGAAGCAGGAGGACATCTAGGATGACCTTGCATGGAAGACCTTGTCCTGGGAGCAGATGCAACAGAGACGGAGGAATTGCGAGAGAAGTGGAATCCTTACAGTGTGTGAAGAGGTGTTAATGAAATTAAAAGAACTGCCCTGGATTCCTTCATATTATTAAGGGAAACAAATTTGTATTTAGCATTGTTGCATTAATTGGTAAAATTGCTCAGGATTTTAAAAAATTAATCCTGTTGTACAATATCTTGAAAATATTGCACTCTGAAACATGCAATTTGAGTATTTTATACAACAAACTCATACTGGTGCTTAGCAGAATGACCTGAAGCTAGTTGTTTTGGACATCTTTAGTCAACTTCTGTGATCCTACATGAAGGGGAACTGCTTCTTTCACTTTATTGTTATAGATATCTCCAACTTCAGAAAATTGGAGCATTATTTATTTTGGGTATTAGTTAATTCCAAATGTATATTGCAGACAGTGATGGCTCAGTCCTCCATGTGGATGCATTTATAGCAGTGGTTGCTGAATGGTAATTAAGAACTGTAGTTTTCCTAACAACTAAGGCAAATATAAAAATTAAAACGTATAATTTCTTCATCAAGCAAGATAATGAATGGATGTAGAGCAAAACATTTGGTGATGCAAGTACAATGCAAACTATTTATGGTTGTGGACAAATTAAAATTCAACTGCTTCCAATTTCAGGCTTGTTTTTGTTGGAAGGCAAAAATGTAGATGCATCAAACATCTGGTCTGCTTCTAAGAATTTCAATGCATCAAAATCATTATTTCAGTGACTTCCTCTTCACTAAATAAAATTAAGTACTGTAGAAAATCAATAGAAAAACCTGTAAATTGGTCAGACAAGAGTTACAATAATTGATGTTTTGAGGCTTATGACTTCAAAAAACTATGCAAAACTTATCAACTTTTTATAACATGCTTTTCTAATGTTCTTTCTTACCTTGTGAATGATTGTAGTTTCATTTTCCAAGTTACTGATACAGGATACATTCTTGCAAAGACCACAACATGTTGTCAGGGCATTTGGTGGAACGTAAACCTGGTTCTGTGTAATTAATTGATGACATGTTAATGTGCCTCACATATAGCATGTTGGTAAATAATTTGAAATAAATTCCTGCAATGTTTTCAGTTGTATACTGTACAAATTTTGAGGTATTATAGAATTTGACTGGGTGATCCCTATGTATTATCCTTGTCAGCTGATAAAGGACCAGATTTTGTACTGCAATTTTTAAAGTACACGTGGCAGAAAAAAACCCCAGAAATTATTTGATAATTTCCACTCTATCAAACTTGGTGGCAACCATGCTGTTAATAAATTTAATCATTCAAATAACTCTTCTGTATCTCTCCTCCATTCACTGTATTTTTGGGGGAGGTTAATCTGGTTTTATTGGGAGGAGAATTTGCAGTCACTTATTTTTCCTTCTTTCAGTAGACTTCTATTTTGAGTAAATTGACATGGTTAACTGTAAAACAATTTTCCTACAAAATCCATCAGCTGTCTCTTTTATCTTGGCATCAAGGACTGAAACAGAATTAAACAGTGCTGAAACATATCTACTGATGAATTATTACCAATTCACACTGTGCTGAACAGTTGATCATGGTAACACGTAGTTGATAGAAGCCAGTTGTGTTGTCCAGATTGTGTGTACACTGTGTGGTATAGCACAGCCCACTTGCTGTGTGCTCCACAATAGCCTGTCCAGGGCGTAATATGCCTCTCTCTCCGTCAATGCACACTTGGTCATTTACTGTTCCAAAAGAAAACATGAAAAAGCTACAACAGTTTAAAAAAAAACATTATTCAATTAAGAATTTATTGCCTGTATCGCATTTGCATCGAAATGCAGAGCCAATAAATAACCAAATCGCCAACTCGGAGTTCATTCTGAAATTTTAAAGTATTCATTCCAAAAGACATGGAAAATGTTGGATGTAGGTTAAGACTGACATTGTGTACATTCCGCTGCTTCAAGATAACTGCTCCTTTAACATTTGAATTCATTATACCTTCCCTCATCCCCCTTTATGTTGTCTTTTCTTCCTCTATCTCCAACTTGTACCCTCCCTACAAACTGTCTCTCCTCTCCTGTTCTTTCCTCTTCCTACCCTTTGTGCCCTTCTTCAGCTCCACCATTCTCTTCCACCTTTTCACTTCTCCCAACTCATCCTCACTTCCTCCTCCTCTCTCCTATTTCCTTCCTTCTTGCTAATTTTTCCCTTTTCTTATTTGCTTTCCTTTGCCTTTCTCTCCCTACTTCTCTTTCCTCCTTTTCCACTTCCTTCCATTTTCCTCCTTTTCAATTTTTTTAAACCATTATTTGGAAGCAGCCTTTGGCCATTGTGACACTTTTGGCCCTCCTGCTATGTGAATGGAGGTGAGGACACTCTGTGCTATTGAGTTATCTCCACTGAATCCCAACCAGATAAGGTGCAGGGAACAGGCAAGCAAAGTTCAGCGCACTTTCCTTTTTGTGAACGGAGTGAAAAATCAGCAAGTAAGTACCCACAGAAGCAGGAGTAGGCTGATTACATCTTGAAGTCTGAACTTAAATAAGATCATGGCTGATCAAATCTTGTCTGCAACACCATGTTCCATGTTTCCCCCATAACATCAACTTTATTATAGTTCAATTATCTGTCAGTCTCTGGCCTTGCCAAATGTGTGCAACATTCAAATCTATGGATCTGAACCAGACTGACATGTGCGGAAACCACTCGGATCCACTGAAGCTGCTGTGGAATATTTCCTCTGTAGTAAAATTATTATAATGAGAAGGTCATCCAAATCTTAATGCAACTCAGATGTTGTGCATGAAATGAACACAACAGATGCAGGAAAAGACAACATGCCTCTGTTCTGCCATCCTACCCCAGAGCTTCTCCTGTGCCAGTTCCATGACCTTCAATTTCATAAATTCATCAATTTTTATTTGTGCATGATACCGACATTTTAGTTTTAAGAATTTCCTCTCCTCTCCAAATTTACCCAAATGCTTTTGAATGTGTCACTATCTTGCCTTCTTCACATGAAGATGCCTTTTAAGACTTGCACTTAATTGTCATGTGCAATTCGATGATCAAAATAATAGATGTGAGCTTACCACATTTGTATTCCGGGCATCCACATGAATTGGCTGCATTATTTCCAAGCTGTTGTTCTATTACTAACTCTTCTCCCTAAAACAGTCAAATGATAGAATGTTTATAATTCTCCAGAATTATAGAAAGAATAAAATATAACATGATATCAAAAAGATAGGGACATATTACTTACCAATTTGCACAGAGGTTCAGGAACTGTGGCACAAGCACATTCTATAAAATGAAATATACAAATTGAAGTCCAGTGACTTGAATTAATTGAAATCTTGCTGGAACTTTAGAAATTAACAAAACTAAAATCATCATACCACAAGCATGAAATGGGCAGCACTGATCTGGGCTCCATGCCTGGATTTCTTGCATTCCTGAAGGACAATGATATTTTGGACATCGATTGATTTCGCAAACTAGGAGAAATAAAACAAAGATAATTGAATTGCAGTTAAAGAGCTATACATCTCTTCTAGCTTTAACTTCTAAAGTTGTGTGTTATCTTGGAGCGCTGATTCAAGCATGGTAAAACACTAAGCAATTTAATTGTGACCTATCATAAACATGGTCTGTAAATTCAATTTTTTTTAAAAAAGTATTCATGAGAATCAAAACACACTTAAGCCATTTTAAATGCGGACATCACTACTGTGGAATGTGAAAGAGTGGGGGTTGGGGGCAGGGTGGGAGATAAAACTAACCTGATTTGAATGCATGCAAATCCCTTGTGCCAGTATAGATTTGTAACAGCCATTTTTACTTTATAATCAAGGGCTTGAAACTGAATAAATCAAAGGCCATCTAATGCCACCATAAAACATTGACCCTCCAATCAGGCCTTGCTTTATCCAAATTCAGACATCCCACAGTCAAACTAATCCTCGCTTAACTATTTGTTCTTGTCTACTGCCAGGTTTGCCAACTTAAAATATTCAGCATTTCCAACATTCAAAATATTCTCCTTTGACCATTTCAAATAAAAATCTACTAGTATCATGACTGTGCTTTTTCACTTGGCACCATATTTTCTGTCATTTAATTTTTTTCCCCACCTTCTTCTCTGACATCTTCCTTTTGTCTGCCCCACTTTACATCTTGAAACATATTTATTTTTTCCTCATACTTGCTGACATGCCATTGACAAATGAAGTCAAATTGGAAATTGAAGTTACTCTCCCTACAGATGTCCAGAATTTATAAGTCTTATCTCAGAATTCCAGTCCTGATGGTATTTTTTGCTCATCCTATTCTGCTACCACTGAGCTATGACCTGCCAGCTCCCCTCAGACACAAACTAAAATTCTTGCGCTTTAACTATTTTTCTCTCATTCCCTCATTATCCCTGAATGTCTTAGCCCTGCAACTTTAAAATAACTTGAACTCTTTTCCTGTTACGCTTGTCTTGTGTGTCCATCACTCCAGCCACAGCATAATGTCATAAAACTTGCAGTTAATAGTGCTACTCCATGCCTCTGTGCTCCAAAGAAGACAATCTCTTTGCTCTTTGTTAAAGAGCAGGATGTGGTTTCCAAAGTTAAGATGATGTCAGGTGAAATATGCTTCAGACCATCATCTCTGCCTCGATGGAAGAAAAGTAGTCTTTAAAATTATCCCATCCTCCTCTTTAGCAAGATTTCAAGTTAGTGAGCAGATGCAACACTGCCGACTTGGTGACAATGTTTTCAGAAATCAAACCACGCCCTGACTCCTGAAGTATGCTCCACTTCTTTGTTATTAACTAGTAATGACCGAGCTTCTATTGAATGGCAAAACATCATTCTCACCACATTGGTAGTCTGGGCAACACATCTCTGTGGTAATGTTGTCCACAGTAAGGATTTCTCCCTCCTGGCAGTTGGGAATTCGGTCAGAGCAAGCGCCGCACACTAAGTACAAGCAAAAAATCATGTGAAAACACAAAATGCTGGAGAAGCTCAGCAGGTCAAACTAAATCCTTTATGTAGCAAAGGCAAAGATACATAACTGATGTTTCAGGCTTGAGCCCTTCATCAAAGTATGAGAAAATGCCGGCAAGTGTCTGAACAAAAGAGTAGGAGGGGGTGCCAAGCCAAGAGATGATAGGTGGAGAAAGGAGGGAGGAGGCAGCAGCAGAAAGGGGGGGGGGGGAAGGGGGAATGGTAGAGCTGTGTGGGTAAAAGAACTGGAAGGACAGGAAGGGGCAGGGGAAAGAAAAGGCAGGTTTAATGGAAAGCAGTAAAGTCAATGTTAATGCCTGCTGGAAAATGTGTCGATCCTCCAATTTCCAGGTGGTCAGGGTCGGACAGTGCATAAGGCTATAGGCAGACATGTGAACGTGGGAGTGTAACCTTGAGTTGGTATGGTTGGCCACTGGGAAGTCGCTATGGTTGCGAAGGGAGTGGAGGTGCTGAGCGAAGTGATCTCCCAGTCTGCAACAGGTCTCTCCAATGTAGATAAGGCCACAAAGGATGCAACAGATGCAGTAGATAAGTCCTCTAGATGTACAAGTGAGTGTTGCTTCACATGAAAGGCCTGTTTGGGGCCCTGGGCCATGGTGAGGGAGGATGAAACATCAGGGGCATTTAAGAGACTCTTAGACAGGTACACGGATGAAAGGAAAATAGAGGGTTATGAGCTAGGAAGGGCCTGTACTATCATGTTCCAGGTTCTATTAATTTAAACACAAATGAATACAGATCAGGTTAACCCAATCTCTCCTTGTGACAGTTTTGGGAACCCCACCATCAGTTCAGTGACTTTTCTTTCCTAGGAGTCCGAAATTGTCCGTAATTTTTTTAACCATGGGTAATATGCAATTCTAACGAGATATTTTTTGCACCTGCACTCACAATCTCCTCCAACCATTTACCTTCTTAGCTGCTTTGCTGCTGTAATTGCACATTTGCTTTAATAATTGGTGTAGAAGAACATCCAGATCCCCTTTTCTATCAACTTTACCTGTTAAGATTTAAATGACACTATCTTTCAATTTTTCCTACAGAAAGTGGATAATTACATATTTAACCATGTTATATTCAACATCCTACATATTGGTCCATTTAGTCTGAATTGTGTTGAAATCTCTTAGCATTGTCTTCAGAACTCACAATCCCAATCAGTTTTATATCATTAACAAAATTAACAATATTACATCTGGTTCATTCATCCAAATTAATAAAACATTTGTGACTAACTGGGGACAAAGCACTGATCCCTATTGTACCTCACCTATCACCATTCCAAAGGTGACCCCTTTATATCTTCTCTCCACTTTCTGTCAACCAATTTTCAAATGTTATATATTTAATATATTATCCACAGTCACTCACATCTCCTGTGTGGGACCAGTAAAGACTTTCTAAAGGTCCAAATATACTCACCTCAATTTGTTCATTTTCCATAATGCTATTGACATTTTAGAGGTATCCAATATTTACAACACTAGACTAGATCACCTTTAAATCCATTCAAAATCATTTCCAGTGGATTTCAAATAAATTAATTAAAAAGGTGAGGTCATTGAAGATCTTTACTAAAACATGACTTTTAAAATGAAGGTAAAAAAGCACAAGCACATTTGGTATGAAGCTGACTTGGACCCATAACTTGCTACTGGCCTTGATGGCAAGTTCAGCCGGAGTTCAAATGTATCAGCATCTGTCCACCACTTCTGGATTGAGTGTACAGACTCACTGAAAAGTGGAAACTGAATGAATTGGTAATTGCCATTTAACTGCTGTCTTTCTGGGGTTCAACGTGCTCCATCCATGATACAAAAATACTTGTGCAACAACTAATTAGATGGTCCTTGAAACTTTTAGAGAATATTCGACGGTATAAAAATGCTATCTTGCCATCTTTTGGTAATTTTAAGTAAGAAGCTCAATTAAACAAAATTTGTCAAAAGTTCTAAGGAAGGGTCTCAGACCCAAAAATGCTGACTGGCTGCACTTTCCAAAGGCTAGGTTTTTGAGCATTTCTGTTCATCGACATTAAAACTTTAGCTCATCTCAAATTTGGGATGATTTCTGAGTGGCATTTTCTATTGAAATATTTTAGATATAAATTGGCCTTTGACAAAATACAAACTTTAAGACATTTATGAATAAGAAATTACGATGACAGAATGGACAGGAATAAACTTGCTGAATGAGCAGAGACAGTTATTTATTTGGATCAATATTTGCCGTGTTACTTACTACAGATGTACGCTAAGCAACAACTGCCATCAGCACGAGTATCAATCAAGGTCTGGTCCTCCCGACAAATCGGAATATCAGAGCCACACTTTTCTGGATCACATTCTGCAGAAAATTAATAGGCTGTCAACCAAAGTAGTCAATTGAAAAATATTAAGCTTTTATTTATATAAATATTACTCTGAAAGTATATGCCATCAATTAACTTTGATTTTTCTCTAACTTTATGGTCTTTCCCATCAATGTATTTTCACAGACTGGAGATGCTGCAGAATTATTTGATTTTTCTCCCCTTCTCTGTATGGAACTTCCTCACGTCTGTTCAATTTATATTCGCATTTGAAGAACCGCAGGCACGATGCTGTATAACTCCTACAGACCCAAGCCAGAGCAATAAAGGACAATTTCTAACTTAACAAGTTTTCCACATTTTACACTGACAAATAACTTGCACTTTATTAAATGTAATTCAAGATTTTTCATTATTAATAAAGCCTGAAATTAAAAGTTGTTAGTGACAATGCCTGTCCTTATGAAAGGCTGGAAATTTATAACAGCTTTTTGTTAGCTTGTAAGATCATTTCCTCAAAATTATCATTTATATTGTAGTAATATATGTCCTTACCGCAAAAATAGTCAGGGCAGCAGAAGTCTGGTTTATAAAGGGTAACGAGCCTCTCTCCATAAGCACACTGTGGGGCAAAACTCTCACAGACTGTTTGATTACAAGCTGAAATTAGAATAAACTGTTAATACATTAAATACTCGCCAGTATAATGCCACAAGTGTCACTCTATAATTAGAGTTAAATGAAAGTAAAGCATCTCTCAACTCATGAAGAAGGTTGAAAGGAATGCTAAAATATTTTTTTTTCCAGTAGATCATCAGATAATTAGTTATTATTAAACTTAAGAGTATATTTCAATTTTAAAACCCAGGTTAAAAGTCCAAGTTTGCAGTAATGCATTTTAGCACATGTACAGTCATTTATAGCTCCCTGACAATGGAAATGCAAGTCCATAGTGTAGTGAAGAAGGCACTCAGCAAGCTTGGCTTCATAGGCTGAGGCATCAAATAGAAGAGCTTGGATACAACATTGCAGGTGCACAAAACACTGGTCTGGCCACACTTGGTGTATTGTGGTACAGTTCTGGTCACAATGCTACAGGATGGAAGTGGTAGCATTTCAAAAAGTGCTGGAAGGGAAGAGACATTGGATAGGCTAGGTTTATTCTCACTAGAATGTAGGAGAATGAGGATTAATTAGTTGTTTATAAAAATGAGGGATATACATTTGGTAGATGGACTCCCCCCCCCCCCCTCCCTTGAGGGTCTAAATGTTTAAGATAAGAGGAGAAACATTTAAAGGGGATCTGAGGGAAGGTTTTTCACACAGGGTGGTTATATAGGCAGGGATGGAGGCAGTTACAGCATTTAAAAGCTATTTGCACAGGTACACAGATTGGAAAGGAGTAGAGGAATGTAGCCAAATGTGATCAGCGCAAATAAACTGTTCAACTCTATGCCATTCTTTGTCAACTGCCATTATTAAAACAGCAAAAAGTTAACATTTGTAAGGTAATGAGTCAGTTACTTCTGAACAGAATTTAAGACTTACCACATATTTTATCAGGACAGCACCTCTTATCACCAGCTAGACTGACTACGACTTCCCCAGAACGATGGCATATTGGTTCAGGAACAGCTGAACAGTTGTGGTCAACATTAACAATGGTCCCATTTTCCAGGCACTGATACATACAACATCCATCCACTGATGCGTTCCATGTCTCTCCGGCAGCATGTGGAAGTCCCCAACTGTCAGTGCAAGCTGAAAGGGATGAAATACATGGAATTAACTTCAAATATAAGAATCAAGAATAACAATTTGATGTGCCTGAAGCTTTGGACAGTCTATTTTGACCAGAATGGTAAATACACACTGTATTAATTTGGAATTAATAATGCATTATAAAATTTGGTGTTTAATTCTTCAAGGTTACAGTTTGGATCTGTGTCATACCACATTTTGCTTCGGGTATACATAGGGTGGAGTCAAGGCGATGGAGGACGTATCCCTCTGGACAGATGCATCCTTCACTCACAGTGGAACACAATGCATCTTCTGATGGCAAGAAAATTCTGTTCTGGCAGGTCTTTGCTTCACAAGTCAGTACACAAGCCTGGTATATCATGTTAGGAGGACATGTAAATGCTGAAAAAATATGAAAAAAAAACTAAATGCAATTCTAATTCCTTACTTTATTATAATAATTATGAACAGAGTGCCACTATTAACAAGATTATTTGGAGCATTTGCAAATTTGCTTGGCTTTTCCTTAATTTTCGAAGGACTAATGTAAAATTCACAAAATGCTCTAAATTTTTAAATGAGTCCATTTCTGTTTTTTAATATCTTAGCTCCTCTCATTCCCTCCATTTCTCTTTCTATATCAAATGTAACTATTCATTATTTTCTACTCTCTTTTTTATCCTTTTCTTTAATCACAGTTGAATACCAAGGCTCCAATATAGGACTTACCAATATCAATTTATAATGCAAGTAAGATGCAAGATTAAAGGTTGCAATTAATAACATTTATCACAAAATTCAGGCCTAATATTTTACCAAAATAATGCAGTCTCTCATCGCCATAATATATTTGCATGGCAATGTGGCAACCGCATGCCTGTTTACTTAAACAGTGCTACTTACAGCAATAATCTGGCTTCCTCCACTCAAGGCAAATATTGAACTTATTACACAGAGCCACATATGCACCCAGGGCCAAACAATGGTTGTGCACAAAGAATGAGTCACGGATCCAGAGTTCACAAAACTTTTCTGGAGAAACCTAGGATCAAAAATTAATTAAACTTTCATAATGTTTATTTGGATCTGTAGCAAGCTGTTAAATAATGGAGTGTGGGATGGATGAAGAGCATCTGAAACTATAAAGACACAATTTGGTTTCTGTAATTTTCTCCAATACACACGCATGCATAAACTAGATTGTCATGAGTGTGATGGTTCAGAAGGAAAAGGTATCAGGCAAATTTCACAATGACTTGAAAAATGAGAGGATAAAATGATTGAAAAAAGCAGTCTGAAATAATAGATTGTGAATAGAAAAATGAGAAACAATATGAAATGAATGAAAAATATTTAAATGAATTTCAGGAACAGAGACAACCAGAAATTCACTGGTACATAGTTTTTAAAGTGGTGAAACATTCAAACATTCACTGATAGGAATAATTTGAGATCATTAGATTTTGAGGCAAATAAATAATTTATATCAAACATTTAAAACACACAGTTTTAAATCTCAGCTGAATATTTCCATCCAATATTTGCAACAGCTTTTAGAAAGAATGGCAAGGCCTTGAAAATAGTGCAAAACATATTAATCGGAGTTGTACCAGGAAACAGGGTCTTCAGTTACATGAAGTGACTAGAGTCACCCAGGTATGGCTAAACAGTGGAATATGAATGAGGATGATTTGTACCCAAGTTGCAACATGACTGTGCATGTCAAGTTTAGTAGGCCACTTTGTCTATTTCCAGATGCTTAGATTTATATTTTCAATATCATTTGAGCAAAGTAACACCTGAGTAGATAGAGAAAGATTTTCTTTTATAGATAATTGTGCAGACAATAAGCAGAGAGAATGGTTAGCCGAATTAAAAGGATCTCTTCTCCTTTGACAATAGCACTGCATATCTATGTTTTCATAACATCAATCACTAGCCATACAACTGAAAAACAAAGAATGCACCTGTATTCACTGCACTTGATCATTCAAAGAAAACAACTGAGGATATTTCTTACCATGTTTCTATCAGTCACAAATGAATCTGGCTGAAACTTCGCATTTCTGCATGAGTAAACACAGGGCACACAAGATCACACTGCAGAGAATTAGGTGGAGATCGTTCATCAGAAGCGGATATGAGGAGATAAATGCAATGTTTTGATTGAGTACATGAAATAAAATGAAAAAGAATGAGGCAAGAATAATGAATGGTTTTAATTTAGAGATGTGTGGGTGAAGAAACATAGAATGACCGTAACAGTCATGTAACAAAATCAGCATTCAAGAAGCAAAAGATAATGTAAAAGCTAAGAACACAACAAAATGGGTGGGAAGATAGCTGCAGTCCAAAATTGCTTCCCCTTCTACTTCGACCCAAGGGTTAAAAGTCACTTGCACATGAAACCGGAATGGGGTTAGAAAAGGGGCACTGAAGTGGCTTGGTGTCAGAATCAAGGTGCTCATTGAAATGGTGCTTGATGAAGAAAAACAAAAAATACTATGTAGTTGATTAGGGGAGGTGAATGCAAATTTTCAAAACATAAAATCAAAACCTTGAAGAAGAATTCAATAAATGGTAATAGCATTTCCTCCTTCTATGTAAATAGATCTGATAATCTTGAGGAAAAATCTATCACCTGCAAAGCAGAGGCAAGATGAGGTTAGCAGGGCACAGTGGTGACAATGCATGTATTGGATTGGGTGATCTGACAAATGGAGAAATGAGTGCAATGCAAGGACAGGGAATCTCATGTCATTTCCATGTGGTGATGAATAGTGAATGAGGATTGACTTTTGGAAAATTTGGGACTAAATCTCTGAACTACTCACCTGTGAATGGCAGGGGGTAAAAGTCTCACTTTGAAGCATCATGAAGCACTCAGAGCAATTACTTGTTGAACAGTTAAACTCGAATCGGCGGCTCATTTTAATGCCAGTCTCTGTGCTGGGTACTGTCCAATCTTCAACAAAGATCATTGGGTCATCGTCTTTATCAAGAACATCACCATTTTTTAAAGTTAAGTCATTTATTGGGTTTCCATCACAGTAGCCTACAAACATGAAAGAAAATATATGCTCAACAGTCAATGAATTAAATGATCCTGTCAAACAGTACATTTCACATAGCAGGGGTAATAAATTCAGAATATTAGATTTTAAAGTTGAAATTTGAAAAAGGTGGTGTTTTATTTGAAGTCAATTATTTTTTTAAACTGTAGTCTTTTAATACTGCCTATTCAATATTATTTCTGAAAATTAAAACTCCTTCATTTCCATATGGCCCAGCTGTGGTGTTCTTGCTCCTAACTCTTGCTTCAACCCCTAACGGTTTCAGGCAAGGTTCCAGAATTTTAAATGGTTGTTTTTCTACATCCCTGAATGCATTTCCCTGTAAATATCTTGAACATATTGTAACCAATCTTTAAAAACACACTGAGGTATTCCTGGTATCAGAATCGACTTAAAAACATTTTAAACAATGGAATGTAACCACCGTTTACATACCACATAGCCCCAAAGTAGCTCGCTTTTTAGTGGGTGTCCCAGTGTCGATAACCATAACTCTTGTGCTATGAAACCACTGTATGCTTATACCAGCTGGAGTCAGGATTGTGTACATGTTCCCCGTATCTATTATCTCAAAATCAAATCTTCGGAATGGAATGTAGCCCAATTTTGAATTAATGTTTAACTGCAACAAGCAAAAAAAAGCATGTTTAAATCCAATTCAATGAAAACTGAAAATCACAGATGTTAATGTTTTATTGTAGTTATTCATTTAAAAATTGATTGAAATACATAAGGTGATTCACTGCAAATAACTTGTCTAATAACATTGGACAATAAAGTACTTTCTTCCTGAATGCTTTTGGGTGTATTTAATGAATTTTGAGCGGTGATCACAAAAAACGATCGTAAAAATTTCCAATATACCATTTTTTAGATATCATCTATTTTTGTGATTTCCAGTCATATTTTGTCTTCGGGTATATTTCCCACAAAGCAAGTGGTTTTGGTCAGTCCAACCATGCCTGGGCATGCCCTCAGTACAGGTGCTATGCAAATACTGTCTTAGGCCTAGGCATGCTCAATCAGGAGAAATGCAGACAGGCTTAAAGCAGCTCACATATAGACAGCACCAAACTACATCCATCTGATTTCCTATCAAGTACCATATTTTAGATAGAACCTATCGAGCTGAGAGTCGAAGGAGGAGAAGCTCGGAGAGAGTGACGTGGAGGTAAGCAGTTAAATACAAGGGCTTACTGGGGCTTGGGCCTACTCAAGTCGGGCTGGGAGTCTGAGGAGGCAGCAGCTGGAGTTTGAGCTGTGAGTCAGAGGAGCAGGAGCTTGGAGAGAGTGACTGGGTTAATTGGTCAAGGTTAATTGGTCAAGGGGCCAGTAAAAGGAGTAAAAGGGGAGGGAGCGGCCAGCGAGGAGCGGCGCACTGAGTGAGTGGGGCACTGAAGGAGTGGGATTTCCAGCCTTTGGCTCAACAGGCTTAGGCAAAAGCAGGCGAGGAGAAAGGTAAGTGCCATTATTTTAGCTCAGTCATGCCTATGGGGTTAGTGTTTTGTACTGGATGTCAGATGTGGGAACTATGGGTGAGTCCCACCCTCCCAAATAGCCACATCTGCATCAGGTGCACCGAGATGCAGTTCCTTAAGGACCGAGTTGGGGAACTGGAGCTGCAACTTGAGGATCTACGGCTGGTAAGGGAGAGTGAGGAGTTGATGGATTCAACTTTCAGGGACATAGTTACCCCAAGACCAGATGTGTCAGGTAAGTGGGTAACTGTCAGGGGAGGGAAGAAAAATACCAGGAAAATGGAGAGCACACCTGTGAATATCCATCTCAGTAACAGGTATATTTTGTTGGATGCTGTTGAGGGAGATGACCTGACAGAAGCTGGCAGCAGTGACCAGGTTGCTGGCACTGAGCCTGGCATGGTGGACCAAAAGGTAAAGAGGAATGCAGTGGTCATTGGGGACTCCATTGTCAGAAATACAGACAGGAGATTCTGTGAGCCAGATAGGTATGCCCGCATGGTGTGCTGCCTCCCTGGTGCAAGGGTGCAGGATATCTCAAATCGGGTCCAGGGTATTCTAAAAGGGGAAGGCGAACAGCCTGATGTCTTGGTACATGTGGGTACCAATAACATAGATAAAAAGAAGCAGGAAGTACTGAAAAAGGATTACAGAGAGCTAGGACAGAAACTAAGAAATAGGACAGCCAGGGTGGTGATCTCTGGTTTGCTACCTGTGCCAAGTGCAACTGAGGACAAAAATGGAAGGTTAAGAAAAATGAATGTGTGGCTGAGGGGCTGATGTAAAGGACAGGGTTGTGGCTTCTTGGATCATTGGGATCTCTTTTGGGGAAGGCATGACCTCTACAAGAAGGATGGGTTACACCTAAACCCAAAAGGGGTCAATATATTGGCAGCTAGGTTTGGTACAGCCGTTGGGTGCGGTTTAAACTAATTTGGCAGGGGGGTGGGAACCTGTATGATAGGGTAAAGGACAGAAAAGATAAAACAGGAAAAGTTAGTTTAGGCAGAGAAAGTAAAAAATCAGAAAGAGCAAGGAGGGTGAAAAAAGCAAATCTGAAGGTTTTATATCTTAATGCAAGAAGCATTCGGAACAAGGTAGATGAATTAGCTGTGGAAATTGAGATAAACAAATATGATTTGATTGGGATTACAGAAACATGGCTGCAAGGTGGGCAAGCCTGGGAACTTAACATCCCAGGTATATGATATTTAGGAGGGATCGGCAAGAAAGAAAAGGGGGTGGGGTAGTATTTATGGTGAGAGAAGGGACCGACACGATTGACAGAAAGGATATCAACTCGGAAGATGCGGAATCTATATGGGTAGAACTGAGGAATAGCAAGGGGCGGAAAACGTTAGTGGGGGTGGTATATAGGCCTCCAAATAGTAGTGTAGAGGTGAGGGAAGGCATTAAAAGAGAAATTAGAAAAGCATGCAATAAGGGAACAGCTGTCATCATGGGAGACTTTAATTTACATATAGATTGGACTAGCCAAATTAGTAAAAATACTGAGGAGGAGGAATTCCTTGAATGTTTACGAGACGGTTATCTAGACCAATATGTCGAGGAACCAACTCGGGAGCAGGCCATTTTAGATTGGGTATTATGCAATGATAAGGAGCTAATCTACAATCTTGTTGTACGAAGCCCTTTGGGTAGGAGCGATCACAATATGATCGAATTCTCACTCGACATGGAGAGTGATGAAATTAAAACCGAGACTAAGGTCCTGAATTTAAATAAAGGGAACTATGATGGTATGAGACGGGAGTTGAGTAAGATTGATTGGGTGGTGTTTATGGGGGAGTTGACTGTGGATAGACAATGGAAAGCATTCACAGATCTAATGGAGAAATTTCAAAAATCGTTTATACCAGTTTGGCATAAAAATAAACCAAAAAAGGTGACTCAACCGTGGATAACAAAGGAAATTAGAGACAGCATTAGGTCCAAAGAGAGAGCATATCAATTTGCCAAAAAAAGTACCACAACTGAAGACTGGGAGCAGTTCAAGATGCACCAAAGGAGGACAAACGGATTAATCAAGAGAACAAAAATAAATTACAAAAGTAAGCTTGCGGCAAATATAAAAACCGACTGCAAAAGCTTTTATAAATATGTCAAGAGGAAAAGATTGGTGAAATCCAGAGTAGGTCCTTTGCAGTCAGAATCAGGGGAATATATAATGGGGAATAAGGAAATGGCAGATCAATTAAATTCTTACTTTAGTTCTGTTTTTACAAGAGAAGATACAAATAACCTCCCATGGATGTTGGGAAACATAGAGACTTATGCAAGGGAGGAACTGAAAGAAATCAGTATCGCTAAGGACATGGTCTTGGGGAAATTGATGGGATTGAAGGCAGATAAATCGCAAGGGCCTGATAATCTACATCCTAGGGTACTTAAGGAAGTGGCCATTCAGATAGCAGATGCTTTAAGAATTATTTTCCAGAACTCGATAGACTCAGGATCAGTACCCATGGATTGGAGGGTAGTTAATGTTACCCCACTATTTAAAAAGGGGGGGTAGAGAAAAGGCGGGGAATTATAGGCCGATGAGCCTTACATCAGTAGTGGGCAAAATGATGGAATCCATTATTAAGGATGTAATAGCAGAGCATATGACTAGCAGAGAAGGGATCGGACAGAGTCAACATGGATTTACAAAAGGTAAATCGTGCTTGACAAATCTTTGAGATGGTGACAGGTAAAATAGATGGGGGAGAGCCAGTGGATGTGGTGTACCTGGACTTCCAAAAGGCCTTCAATAAAGTCCCGCATAAACGACTGGCTTACAAAATCAAGGCTCATGGGATTGGGGGCAAAGTATTGATGTGGACTGAGAACTGGCTGGCAGATAGAAGACAGAGAGTTGGGATAAATGGCTCGTTTTCTGAGTGGCAGGCGGTGACCAGTGGGGTGCCACAGGGATCTGTACTGGGACCCCAGCTGTTCACAATTTACATTAATGATCTGGATGAGGGGATTGGATGTAATATCTCCAAATTTGCAGATGACACTAAGCTAGGAGGGGTTGTGTGCACAGAAGAGGGGGTCAGGAAGCTCCAGTGTGATTTGGATAAATTGAGGGACTGGGCAGATCCATGGCAAATGCACTACAATGTGGATAAATGTGAGGTTATCCACTTTGGTAATACAAACCAGAGGGCAGATTATTATTTGAATGGCAATAGATTAAGACATGGGGAAGTGAAGAGAGTCCTAGGGGTACTTGTACACCAGTCTCTGAAGGCGAGCATGCCAGTACAGCAGGCGGTTAAAAAAGCAAATGGTATGTTGGCCTTCATATCAAGAGGGTTTGAGTATAGGAACAAGGATACCTTACTGCAGATGTACAGGGCCTTTGTGAGACCCCACCTGGAGTATTGTGTGCAGTTTTGGTCACCTTATCTAAGGAAGGATGTTCTTGCAATGGAGGGAGTGCAGAGGTGATTCACCAGGCTGATACCTGGAATGGCAGGAATGACTTATGAGGAAAGATTGCGCAAATTGGGAATTGTACTTGCTGGAGTTTAGAAGATTGAGAGGGGATCTCTTAGAGACATATAAAATTCTGGCAGGACTGGACAGAATGGATGCAGATGGGATGTTTCCAATGATGGGAAAATCCAGAACCCAGGGCCATGGTTTGAGGATAATAGGCAAACCATTTAGGACTGAGATGAGGAGGAATTTCTTTACCCAGAGGGTGGTGAATCTGTGGAATTCATTGCCACATAGGGCAGTAGAGGCAGGTTCATTAAATATATTTAAGAGGGAATTAGATATATTTCTTCAGTATAAGGGTATTAAAGGTTATGGAGAGAAGGCGGGGACGGGGTACTGAACTTTAAGATCAGCCATGATCTCGATGAATGGCGGAGCAAGCTCGAAGGGTCGAATGACCTACTCCTGCTCCTATCTTCTATGTTTCTATGTTTGTCATTTCCTGGGAATTCACATATATAACATATTCAATTTGATGAGGTAATTTAAAAAGTACATGGGTTTTTGACTTTAATGACAGAGGCACCGAGTAAGCATATAAAGAAGTCATATCAATTATATAAATTATAGGCTAGGTTTCAGCCAGATATGTCAATTCTAAGCATGTTAAGATCTTGAAGAAGGTTTAAAAATCTAGAACGCCAGTAACAAAGAGAGTAAAGAAATGGGATTACATATTACTTTCTTAACCAAAGAAGCTTAAGGAAACATTGAACTGAAGTTTCAAAATTAGGATTCCTTTGATGGAAATTGTTTCTACTGGACAGAAGACTAGAGGACGCAATTTAAATTAATTGGCAAAAAAAATCTAGTGGGGAAAAAGAGAAATGTTTTATGCATTGAATTGTTATGACCCAGGATTCACATCTTGAAAATGTATTGAGACCAAAGTTAATAATTTTTTTAAAAATAAGGGGGAGGGTGACATTTTATAGAACTTTGATAAAAGCTGGAGCACTGGCTAATTGGATAACCATATGTGCAATAAAGAGATGTACTTGTATTTCAGGGAGCCTTTATTTGTAACTTTAGCATTTGCGAAACAAGTCCAGATATAGCAAATGTAAATTTCTGAGCACCATAAATAGTTATTTTTCTTTTCCAAAATAATAAGCATAGCAGAAAAAAAATTCCTTTATTAAATAATAACCACCTTTAGTGCACATCTCACACCTTTCATGTTGTTTAAATCTAGTACTTCATTAATAACAGTAAAATGAAAAAATATTAGTTGGGGGAAAGAATAAAAAGATCATCAGAAAATTGGCAGCTATTTGAAAGCAGGGAAGATGAGGAGGATGAAAGACACAAAATGTCACTGATACAATATCAAATTTCTACAAATATTTATCTTCATGTACAGCAGAAATAAATTGTACATCTCAGTTTAATGTAACTATTTTCTCAATAATGAAATTTTTACTGCATCAATTAAAGAATAACTTTATTCATGTTGACATTTTTTAATATTTATGAATCAAACTAGTACTAGATCAGTACATCCCAGTTAATACCATATAACCTAAGGTTAATATTAATGTTTATTCGCATGATCCACAACTCCACAATTGTATTAACTGGAAGAATAATGAAGAAATTCAGAAGAATTAATAACAATTTGTTAATTGTGATGGGGAAAGAACTTACTCTTCTCTTTTCCTGGTCAATAATGACAACAGTTGGTCCATGAGTTATATTGAGTTTTGTCATACAGAGGTAGGTGGAGTTCACCTGGGATTGCATTGTTGTGGTCTGATGAAAACAAATACATTGTGATTAGCCACAGTCCTTTACTAAACAAACCTGTATTGCATGTTATGACATAATAACTCCTTTTAAATAATCAATCAATGATTATTCTCTTGATAGTTCAGGTTTCTATATCAAAGATTCATGGAGGTCCATGTCCAAGATGGTGGTGCCTATGTTGGACAGACAAGTCAACTGGGGGTTGTGGGTGCTGTGGAGGTAGCTGATTAGCCTGGGGCATCAGAGGAGAATACCCTCCTCTCCCCCACCCCCACCACCATTAATGAGGAGAAGAAGTCTTGGATAGCATCCAAATGGGGTAGGAAACCACTGCAATAGACCAGGCTCTAGCTTGTGGATCAGCAGAAGACCTCACATCACACTGCAGGTGACCAGTTTCTGGGGACCAGGTAAAAGGATTGGGACAAGCAGGATTCCCAAAGGGCCTCAGATGCTGACAGCTTCCCAAGTGCTTTAAGGGTTCATAGCCAGGGCTGGGGAGAGAGAGATGGGTTCACTGCTGCACTGGACAGAAGGTCACGTGGCTACGAAGGTTATTGGGGACAGGAAGTGGTGTCATCAGAGGATGCAGTGGGAGCCACACACACTTGATGTCTTGATAGTGGCACTGGACTAGTAGTGCTTTTCTGCGTGCCTTTACAGGACAAACAAAGGAAAAAACATATTTGTGTATTTTGTGTTAGGATGGATATTTGAGCACTGAGCTTATAACTAAGAAACATACAAATTTTACATGATTTAGGGTTCATGCTCAATTTTAAAGTTATGGTAATTTTATATACTTATTTTCTTAGTAACAAATGTAACATCTTGATCAATCTTAGAATGACATGTTAATGCACACATCTTCAAGAATGAACATAAAGGCATTTCATATCAAGCCTTTATTGTTTTTAAAAATGTTCTCTTATAAATCTCAATTTTTCCTACTCAAATGCCAAGGGTTTGACAAAACTCCAACATTGAAACCTTTCTTTAATCCAAAGCTGAAGTATCAGATCAAATAATTTTCGAATTTTAGACAGTCTTCAATTCAAATCTAGAGATACAAACAACTGTGTTTTTTTTATGTTTAAGTTACTCATGTTGTTAATAACTTAACAATAAAATCACCTCTTACAAAATTTTAATTGTGGAAGATAGCAAACTGCAAGTTGTTGCCCAATCAGGTATGGATACAACTTTGAAGGAATCTTTTTTTATTAACTTGGTCAGTTATCTATCCAACACACACAATAAAAAAACAATCAGCACGTTTTAATTTTCTCCCAAACAAGCTTCAGAGAAAGTTGACACCAAACAAACTACTGCATATTTCATTCAAAGATAACAAGTTATTCCCATAAGGTGACCCCAAAAAGCACTCACAATTTTGCAAATCGGAAATGATAATAAATTCCTGTCTAACATTCAAGACCTATCCTGCAGCTATTTCTTGGCTCTATGAGAGAGGCAAAAGACACTAACCACTTGTTTTCACTAAAATGCGTCAGATTTTATAGATCAGGTTCCCAGTTTAACAAAAAAAAATTCAGTTGCTTAAAGCTTTCATTTGATTCTTTCTGCAAGAGCTGGGAAGTGAAACTACAATAATTTGCTGTAAATTGTATGATCCCATTTAACAAATTATTTAAAAAAGATGTGTTTTACCAAGATGAATTAAAGAGAGGATGTAGTAGCAGATAGTTTAAACAAAATATGAGCCAAGTATTATAAACTGTATGAATGTATATGACTTACAGACTTTACATTTTTCTCATGGCAGATATCAAACATCCTGCCTTTTTCCACAAATATTATTAATGGGAGCATGTTAATAATCAGGACCCCCTTCTAACAGTTTTGATACATTATATCTATGTAGCATTGATATTTAATAACAGGCAATTAAGGACTAATTTGTGCATTGGACCAGGTGTTCTTAACAAGTAAACACATAGTTAACAAAACGTTGATTGGATTGGCTCAGTTAAGGACACACAAGGACCCAATATCTTTCAAAAAATCTGTGAACTAAAGTTTGTGAGCAAGAATATTTATTCAGCCATTTTCTAGAAACTCAACCAACCATTTTTTTTTAAATCACAAATTCCCCTTACATGGATAAGGCCATTATAATTCTAAGTGCATTTCTCTTTGGAACAATGTAACCTACTTTGTCCTCTCATAAACCAGCTATTCATAATTACTCATTAGCATCTTCTTCCCCGACATCACCAACTCCACCTCAAGCTTCCCCTCCTCACTAAAACCCACCAATTTCCTCCCTTCAAATGTTCCCGACTCTCACTCCCCAGTTCATGACCTTCACCTGAATTATTGCTATCCATCAATCTTGCAAACTTTCCCCAAATTATCTTTGGATACAGTGCTTTCCAGGCCATTTTGGAGGGCAGTGGGCCTGACCCGCATATAGAGTTGACCTGTGACCACAGCAAATTTCCTTCAACTGAGGGCAATTAAAAACCTGTTCACGTTTTTTTATTACAGTCCATATGATTCATGATCAACATCACAGTGCTAAATAGTTAAATTCCCAAATTATCAAAGAGGAAACACTGAACTCTTGTTTCTCATCTCCAGGGCCATTGTGTGACAATGGCTTTATTGAGCCAACTTCTACCAAACCTTACCAGGAACATATTGCTCCCAACTCAGGAGCTTAACCGATATGCAAATTTATCTTTTTCCACCCATGCTTCTCATATTTATTTAACCCTGAACTACACTATATAGCCCAATTTTAATTTCTAGAGGAACAGTATGGTGGGGTGATCATATAACAGATTTTTCTTCAAGCATTTTTTTGGACCTCCGTAGTGCAACAACCAACAGCATATAAAACTCTCCAGAAAGACTTGCTCAAGATGTAAAACACAAACGTTTGCAGACATTGGCTGAAGTAACCCCTTGAAGGGTTTGATGAAGAACTCAATACTGAAATGTTGCTTATGTATTTTTATCTTTGCTATATAAAGTACACCGTTTGACCTGCTGAGTTTCTCCAGCATAATGTTTTTACTCGCTCAAGATATTCCTGAAAACACATTGCTTTCAACTGTCTCAATATCTGCTTCCTCGATTCATTTTTGGAAACAATGGTTGCAGAAGTACCACATGCAAAAGTCATGGAATAAAACAGAGGGAAACAGACCCTTCATTCCATCTGATCCACAGAGACAAAGGTGCCACCTGAGCGAGTCCCGTTTGCCTGTATTAGGTCAATATCCCTCCAAATCTTTCCTATTTACATACCTATCCAAATGTCTTTTAAACTTTGTAATAGCACCCACCTCAACCATTTCCTGTGTAGCTTGTTCCCAATGCCCAGCACCAGATGACAAGCATGCCCATCAAATCTCCTTTAAATTTTCCCCCCCTCACTTCAAAGGATAGTTTATGGTTCCTGTTTTCTTTTCCACCCGAGTCCAATTTTCATTATTTGGGTTTCAGTTAAATATTGACTGCAGGCACCAAATCAGGCAACCTCATGCAGCTTATTCACTAAAGAAGTGAGCGCATTGCTCAGGTATGGGTAGGATTCAATACTGTGCAGGTGTGGCTGGAGCAGGCTTGGCACGCACCTCAATGTAATAAAACCTCAAATTGTTTCAGATCTGGTTCAAGTGTCCAAGAGACCCACTGGTGCAATGGAACAGCTGTCTCAGTTCCAGTGACCCGGGTTCAGTCCTGACCTCCAGTGCTGTGTGGAGCTTGCATGTTCTCCCTGTGGCTGTGTTGATTACCCCTAGGTTCTCTAGTTTCGTCCCAAGCCTTAAAGACATGTGAGATTAGAGTTGAATTGGCTACTGTAAATTGCTCCTCGTGTGCAGGTAATAGAATCTGGGAGGGGGGTGACTGGCAGGGGTCCTGAAGGAAGAATAAAATTGGATTACTCAAGGATTGATATTGGTAATGCTTGATTTATTGGGCCAAAATGCCTGGCTTCATGCTGCATTATTCTCAGTCATAGATCACAGTTGTCTTGTTGATTGCATTTCACCACATCAAGGCAAAATACCACTTCCCCCAGAATGAAATGACACAAAGTTTGATTTATTCTCCTAAAAAACTTATTGTTGGGGGGTAATACTGAAGCTCCAAAGACTTTTAACAGACATTATCAATCACAAATTTCTCTTTGTTCCAAGTAAAAGCAATGGATTTTAAGCATTAAAATGTACTGATATTAATGAAGTTAAATGCAGTAGAAGCCCAAAAATCCAGATGCCATAAATCTGGACCACCCAAGAATACAGACTTTTCAAAGATTCTCAAACTTTTTAAAATTTAGCGGGCTTTTGTGTGCATACATGATTCACAGCGCCATAGATTCACAGTGGGAACAATCGATCATGAAGGTATATCTTGATGAAAAAGATTAACGTATAAAATAACTTCCACTTTCATTTGTATAACTGTACTTTTCTTTTACAATGTTCATTTTTTAAACACAATCTCAAGCATTACACTTTTTTGTAGTGAAAACATTTTATGTTTACATTTTTTGTCAAATGTTGACTTTATTTTTCTTTAATACTGCCTGCTGTATTTGCTAATGAATAGAAATTACAATTTACCTGTTCAACTCTTATTTACTCCTCCTTAAGTGTGAATTTTCAAAGTGCTGCCCAAGAATTGGGAAATATCCCCAAATCCGGATCAACTAAATCCCTGAGTAGTATGGATTTTCAGACTTCTACTGTAACCCATCTTTATTCACCAATATATGCTTCAAAATGGTAAACTTTTTTGTAAAATTAGGTAAGTATGACAAGAAGAATAACATTTTTCTGCTCTATATTTAATGTCCAAGATCAATGGTGAGAGACCAATGGATATTTGATTTGAGCTGAGGAGTACTTCATTTGACCTCATCCTTTCCAGAGTAATGATAATGGGGAAAACTAAACAGCCACGAGATAACTTGCCATCCTGCTAGAAAGTGTGCACCTGTGAATACTGGGCACAAGTACACAAGGTTATTGACTGAGTGAAGGATCCAGGTTGGCTATGACACCCGTGACAATGATGAAGCCAGCCAGCATGTGGTTAATGAAGAAAGAATGTTCAAATGAATCTGGTATTGTAGAATTTTCAGTGTTCATGGGAATGTATCATAGCAAGTTTCACCACCTGGGGAAAAAGGGAAATATTGGCCAAGTCGTCTAAATCTCAGTGTTCCCAATATTTATGAAGATAATGAAAAGCTATAAACATTGGACCCATAAAGACTAGAGAAGGTTTAAAGTGAACCAGCTGCAAACTACCTTGTCAAGCAAATGCACTACATTCATGTCCATATTTTTTTTTATTATTATAAATACTAATGTGGTAACACAGTCCTGAAGTATTAAAATAGATGCTGAAGAATTCATCTAGTTGAACTTGGCTAGAAAATGCTCTTGATTAAACGTTAGATTTTATTGTGCTGAATGATGCAGGATAATTAATAATTAGAAAGATGAAGTAATTTAAACAACCATGCTGTGAACTAACATGGGTTCTCAGGGGGTTTATATTATCTTGAACACTTACCATCTGGCTGCTGAGGCATTCGCTGATCCCTACAGTAATCGTTTCATTTGCTGTTGAAGCAACAACATATGACACAGCTCCAGAAATGCCAAAGCCACTTCCATCAAAAGTAATTACATGCAGATTTCCAAGAATGGAACATCGACCTATGAATGTTAAATAGCTCACAATGTAATTAAAACTAGATTCCTAAAGATCAGTCCATTGAGCTTCAAGGGAGAAGGTTGGGAAAGAGCAGCTCTGATGGAAGCCAACATACTCTCACATCATGACAAAACAAATTCTAATTTCATTAGAACTTACTTGAGTAACACGAGATTACTGAATGTTAACAAAATATTTCTAAACAACTCAAACCAAACACATCAACTTTAAACACGTTATTCAATCGAGGGAAGAGTTTTGTTTACTGCGGAAAAAAGCGCAAGACTTAAATGTCTAAACTGTCCAAATGAACAAAAGTAGCATTCATAGAGTCTTTACTTTAGTCCGGTGGTTAATAAATGTTTTAAAAACAAAAGGAAAATACTATGAAGGCAGCAGGTCTGCTTTTCCTTATTCATGGGAACGCTCTTACATTTTGGTTCCATGTGGCAACGAATGTCAGTGAAGCAAAAATGGGAGTGGGAGACCCTCTGGGACCAAGCCCTGTTGATTGAGACTTCTGCAAAGGATAAATCTTGCTGACTTATTCTTCCGAGCAACAAGTCTGCAGAGATGGACCAGCAGGGAGCCCCACCACTCACTCGCCCCTGAAATAACCATTTCCTTTAGGTACATGCATGAGTTTGTATATGTGTATAACCTATTCCTGAAATAGTGGCCAAATTTTAATTTTTGCACACATTTGTGCGAGCTCGTTCTCCTTGCAAAAGAATCCAAGTGTTCCATTTATAGTTCTGGAATGGCATTGCGCAGATGCTAGATTTAACATTGTGCAGGGGTTAAGGGCAAAGCAGCGAGTTCTGAACTTGATAACAGGATACCAGCCTGTTACGCAACAACTTGTTGAATCTTCCATAACCCTTGCAAAGTGGATGTACATATGTGTGTTCTTACGATGAACTAGGATGAAAATGAGGAAAAAAACAAGCTTCATCAACTCTTGGGAAAGTCAAAGATATCTGCTGGTTTTTCGCTTGTTTATGAAGGATTCATTGCCCTTGTTAAGTTTATTTTACTTCCCATTGAAACTATAGCTGAAGATATCTACATTCATTGTTCAATGTTCAACAAAAGTTTAAATGTCAATCATCAAATTAATAACAGTTGGAGGCCCCTTACAGCCAGGTGGTCTTTACAAGACAATTATTACAGTCTCTACATAGCTTCTGTTTATCTTATACTTTGCCAAGTAATTTGGTGCATTTCCAAATAGACTTTTCTTATTTCAAAACCTAACCAGCAATGTTCAGGTTTTCATTTCTGTTTCATTTGGGGAACATACAGATTTTTATTTGGAGCTTAGAGTAAATCTCATCCTTCAATTCTTTTCTTCTCAGAATTCATAACACTGCATGAAAGTGCAATTAAAGCATATTTTTTCTTAATGTACAATGTTTAATTATCTATGATTAATTTTTCTTTGAGTGGAGCTTTAAAATTTTAATTAAGCATTCTATATAAGTGTTTCAAACTAGTTATCAGATTGTGGAAAATTGTGACTTCCTCTCACTGGCAGAAATAAACCAACTTCACCTAAAGGCTGGCTGCAATGAAAGCGCAATTCTCTTCAAAAAAGATTGATTTAAACTTGATACATTTTAACTACGTAGTGTTTAATTTTACATGCTTTACTATGTTTGAAGGTTTTCTTTTTAAAAAAAAATTGATTTTTTCACTCATTTTTGAATGTGTGTGAATGTAATTCAATGTCCTTAACGAAAAGCACTCAGTATGTTACGCAGGTGGAAGAGCAGCAGAGCCAATATTTCATCTAAATTGGAAAACTGAGCAAATAATCAAGTTTTAAATTACTGAGAGGGGAGTGTGAAGAGACAAAGGGAATGCATGTGACAAGAAAAGGAAAAGTGGAACGGTCAAAAGAGAGTGGAGTGGACAGAGGGAATGTCTCAGCAGAGAGGACAGAGAAAATGACTGTGACAAGGTGCAGGCATAGGTTTGTAGCAGCTACTTTAATGAGTGAGAGGGAGTGATAAAAAGGTAAACCATGAAATAAACTGAAGCTGAGAGATTCAGCCACATCTTTCGAGAGGGAAATGTCCTTGAGGCGGTTCGAAAGTCGTTTACCTTTGGCATCATGGATTAAGACTGGTGTCATTTTCCTCCCCTCTGTTTAGTAAGGGATCACTATTTTAGATGAAGGCAGCTTCTGGCAGCAACTCGATACCTGCAACTCCAGGTAAATTCAAAGCCGCCACATTGTTCAGCAGATGGTCGGGCATAGCCAGCAAGTTTAGATCATAATTACTTCTACTAATAATGAAGATTAGTTGGTTTAAAATCATAATTATTTTTATGTTTTGCACTTTAATTACTAAGTTTTTGAGGTTTATTTATGTATTTTTAGGTAAACACTTTATATTGAATGCAATAGCTGCAACCAAGATATTCTCATTGGCATATTTAGATCATTTCATTAATATTATGTAATCAATAGTTAATTCAAGGCCATAAAATCATGAAAAGTATTTTCTAATGGTGTATTGAAAAGATCATGCACAAATAAAACTGAAATGAGCAAGGGAAATGCATTTGTTAGGTATTTGGAAGATCCCAAGATGGAGTAACAAAATCAATTTGGGGGGGGGAGGGGGAGAGATCTTTCACTGTCTTCACTATTGGACTTTGTGAATAAATTGACAGCTTTCAGCATACTCAGTGCCAGTCTGCAACTGCCCTTCCTTCATGGATTGTGGTATTTTCAGCCAAATATTAATCAAAAAAATTCATAACCATTTTAAGGTAAAACATTAGACAAAGCCAAATATCTTACATGGACATTCCCACTGTGGGCAACACTTATCAGTGTTCACCTGCACTGCAAACCCCAGGAGCTCACAGGTGCGTGGAGTAGCAATGTTGGGACAATGATGTGATCTATTGATTTGCATTAATTGTCCTTCCACACAGATTTGTGTGATGCATTCGTCAATATCCTGCGGAAATGGAATCTGCAAAACATTTGACAGAAAACAGATTATGTTGCATGGAAAGGAATATGAAGTAGTATATTTTATCATTTGTAAAGTCAATGGGGAACAGTAAAATTGAACGTTTACAAAGGGAAAAAAAAAGACATTTTCTTCTGCTGAAGTAACAAAGTTAAAAAAATGACATAAACACATTGATACAGCATTAATATTGTGATGGTACACCACCAGCCTACTGCAGGGGAAAAACACCTGTACCTGCAGGAGTGTACCGCCAGCCTACTGCAGGGGCATCCTCTGTACCTGCAGGAATGTAAGGGGACAGGACGACACCTGGCCGGCTGTCAATCATTCGGCCTGAAGGGATCAAGCCCCACCCAGTCGAGTGTCAATCACCCTCCGGGATATAAGCCTGCGCCGACCTCCCGAAGCTTACTCAGAGTTACTGCAGCTACAGCCAGCCTGGCTCTGTGGAAGTCTTTGTGGATTAAAGCCTGTTGTATCATCTTTACCTTATGTGTGTCTGATTCTGGCTAACAGTGCACCACAAATATGAAAGGCACCTTTAGGCAATTGGTTGGCAAGTTACCACAAAAAAAAAGCCACAGGGTAGAAAAGCTGATCAATCATGTAGATAGTTGAGAGATGGAGAAAACAGGGAACAAATGCCATGGCTGTAGGGCAGAACAACTGAAGGCATAATCACCAATGGCAGGAACAGAAAAACAGCACAAAAACAAGCTGCTTAAATTGAAAAAAATGCAGAATTCTTCATGCATTGGAAGTGAAAGGGTAAATATGGGAGATGAACAATAGAAAAAATATTAAATTTGCAGTTCCAATATCAACCACTGAAATAGATTGACAAGTAGCTGCAACAATATAAATTTTGCTTCATAGCAAAATGGAATTGAAACCTAATAAACATTTATTTAGCTCTTTTGCGCAACAAAAATGTACAAAATATGGAAGCAATAGCAAACAACAAAGGCACAAAGCAAATAAGATGTTAGGAAATATTAGCTGAAGGTTTGGTCAGAAAGTTGAATTTTAAGAAGGAAAAAGAGAGGTGTTAGAGTAGTTTTTGGAGGGAATGCCAGGAATTTGGACCTTACCTGCTGAAGATGTATTCAGATGTCTAAGACGATTAAGGAGAAGTCAACTACCTTAAAGGGCTCTAGAAAAAATTATGGAGCAATTTGAAAAGGAGGCATGAAAATTTTCAAATATAGTACTGAATGTGTAAGGCAAATGGAACTTCAGGCAACTTTGGAGCTGAAGCTCATGGAGGTGAGAAAATGGTAAGTCAACCAAAATGTTTAAACTTAACAAAGGCTTAAGTTTAAGTGCAGATTATTTTAGAGGTTTAAATGTAAAGAATTTGAAATTGACAATAAAAGTAATGAAGTGGATAGATGTCAGATGTTCAATACTGAATCAGCCATTCAAATAATCCAGTATCGCCCTCAGATATTTGCCAGGATAGAACAAATCAATGGTTGGGGAAATGGAGTTCAGGACAGAGGTTTCGAACGAAAATGTGATCTTCCACTGGGGCATATTTTGTGTTGCATCAAGATCACAGGAGACCTTCATCTGCTTGCTTCATGTGGTCCCAGGTGCAGCCCCTCACAGGGTCTAGTACTTGGTGCTGGAGTGCAGTACAGCAGCCGTCTCCACCCTGGTACCTGGCTGCACTCACAGATAATGCGTGTCCTCGGTCTCAGACTCTGCAGCTGACAAAGCTGTCACTGTAATTGGGCCCACTGATTCTTATGAATGCCTAGGGCATTCACAGGTATTTCGGTAATACTTTGACCCCATATAAAAACACACATATTCTTGAAAAAATTAAAAATAATGCATTCATATGTTAAAATAAATAATATTAAAACCAACAAAAATAATAATAATAAAATGGAATCCACTTTGCGCCTAACAGCTGAGATGGCCAAGAGTGTCAGACTCCATGGGGAGCATCAAGACAGCTGGCAGTTGAGCAGATGCCACTGGCAACTTAAGACCAGTGCCTCTGGTGGAAAGTAAGACTTCTGCAGGGAAACACAGCTATGACCCAGTATTGGTGTTGGCATGGAATTGCAAGTTCAGGGCCATCAATGTTTTAACTGGAAAAAATACCTGTTAATCCAGAAATGTGTGTCAGTGCAGCAACAGGAAATGCCCATAAACAATGTTAATTCTTGTCTATGAATAGAATTGGGTCAATGGAATTGTTGGGCAATGGTGACGGATGCAGTCAGTGTCTCCATCTTATTGACCAATAACTCCACAAGTTCAACATTATTGGTATTTTTTTTTAATGTGGTCAAATATTGCATGGCTTCAATTAAGTATTACAGAATAAAATTCATCACTGAGCTTTGTGTTAAAATAGGTGACCAAACAATAGGTCAAGAAAATAGGTGTTGGTAAGGAGATTTATTTTGAGCAATGTCCCAGCTCAGGGGCAGGGAAGCTGAAGACACAATCACCAAGAATGGAGAAATGAAGATTGGGGATGCGAAAGGGACTCTTCAGGGAGAACAACAATGGAGGGAGGTTCAAAGAGTGGAGAACTTCGAAGCAAGAAAAAAGGAAGGTGTATGGCCACAGAGGGATAAGAACACACCGACAATAAAAAAAAATATTTTGTTACTTGATTGAGAGCCAATTGAAGTCAGCAATGTGCAGGGATGACTGCAGAATGGAACATGTTGCGATACGAATGCCAAAGTTTTGGATGTGCTCGAGCTGGGTTATTAAAGGTCAAACAGAAGAGCATTGGAATAATTTTGTTGCTGGGCTACAAGATTTGAACTAACCGTTGGATGAAATAGGGGCAATATTGGAGGAAGAAAGCAATAACATTTGCGGTGAGGAGGCCACGGGGTCTTATCCATTATGTTGGGGGTGAAAGGGCAGAACAGAATTTTTTTTTTTAAATCGATATAGGACAATCGAGGAACTACCCTTCAGCTGGAACAACAACAATGCAAGAATTTTCCATTTGCTTGTGCCGCACACACTAATGTAAATCAAGTAATTTTGTAATGTCACATCACCTAACAGTGAAGATGTCAGATTTGCTTATATTTTACTTACAACGCAGGCACTAGTTGGTGGGATGGTCAGAGTCGTATTGTAGGCATTTGCTGAAAATACTGTTGGGACTCTGACTGATTCTGATTCTGAAATCATTGTAGATGAGCTGACATTGGATAAAGTAGATGGTACTGATTCAGTTCTCGTAGTAGTTAATGACTGTGTAGTTGAAGGGACAGGTTTAACAGAAGTTATTTTCAACTCAGTGGGAACAGTCTCATTCAAACTCACAGATTCAGGTTCAATGGTACTGGTCAGCTGTGGGGATGGTGTTGTTTTTCCTAGTTCTTGGTCTGTTACAGAAGGAAATGTTGTGGATGTAGAAGGTGCTACAGTTGTCTTAATAACTCCTGTTGATGTAGCAGATGTTTCATTCACTGAAACAGTTGATGTTTCTGTTGCCAAAGGTGTTTTTATCACAACAGTTGTAGACTTAGTTCCACTTACATCCACGGTTGGAGTTACTTTTTCAGTAATGGTTCTGCTTGCTGAAGTTTGTGTAGTTGTTGTTGAAAGTGAAAAAACAGGCGTTGATGCATTTAGTGCAGTGTCTGTCACTTTAGGCATGGGGCCTGAAACAGATGTTGAGGATTTTACTGAAGTACTTGTATGCAATGTAGGGAAAACTGTAGTTGTTGCTCCATGGTGAATGGTTGCAGCAGCAGTGGTTGTTTTTAGTGTTGAAAGAGTTAGAGGAGCAACTTCTACAGAAGTTGGGATTGCTGTGGTGGAAGCTCCTAATGTTGGAGTGGATGCAGTTCCCAGTAGGGTTGCATTTTGAGTAGTTGTGGATCTCATAATAGTGGATGATTGTGATGAAGTTGATTTACTACTTGCATACGGTTCTGCTGTTGGACTGGAGGTCGTTTCTGTGCTCTGGAGAGTGGAAGTCGTTTTGAAGATTTCCATGGTTGAACCTATTCCTGGTTCTTTTGTAGATGACGGGTATTCGAGAAATGATGCAGTTGTTCTATTTGGAAATGTTACAGATGTTGATGGTTTGAGAGTTGTTGTTTCTGAGGATTTTGTGGCAGATGCTGTCAAGTACATCATGGTAGTTGATGAGGGGACAGCTTCTTTTGATATTGTGTGTAATGTGGTTAAACCTCGATAGGTCACATTTGGAATTGTTGTTGAGAGACCTGTTGTGCTGAGAGGATAAGTTGCAATGGGTTGTGTTGCATTTGTGGTGGTGGTTTTATTTACTTCTGTTGTTAAAATTGCTGAAGCGGTGGTTACTTTTTCTGTTAATTCCGTTGATGCTGATAAATTAAAGGCTCCAACAGGTGTTGATGGTTTTGTCTTTTCTGTTGTTAAAGATACTGCACCAGTGGACAAAGTGTGCACTGTAAAAAGTGGATAACTGGAACTAGTCGTCTTTGTGGTCGACTTACTGAATGGAGAGAGCACAGTTGGTTCTATTTCTTTTGAAGTAGGATATGTTGCTGTTGCTCTTGCACTTGAAACTACTGAGGATTTTTGGGTAATTGAACTTGTTTCTGTGGGGGAATATGCAACAATTGTGGAAGAGGAAGTCTCCTCTCGTAGCAGTTTTGTTTTAGAGGAAAATGTTTCAGTGGTGGGCCATCCAGTTGTTGACAATGTTATTCCTGTAGTGGTGTTTGAAGGTACTGTTGTGGAGATAGTATGCTTGGCTTCAACAGAGGTGGATTGATAGTATGGTTTGGTCATCAGTTCAGATGGACTCGTGGCTTCTGCTAATGTTGACATTTCAGGCAAAGTTGCTACTCTGGTGGTTATTATCCTTGTTGGAGTGTTAGATGTAGAGGGAGGTGTTGTGAGAGATTCTGTGGAATGTGCCAAGGCTCGTTCTGTGGAAGCCGTTGTTCTAGATGTTATCTTTTGTATCAACGTTGTTGTTCCGATCAAGGATGGAACTGAAGAAGTACTCATGGTCAACACTGCTGGACTTGTTGACAGCTGGGTTGCCATAGGAGTTTTTATTGTTGACGTAAACACAATGGTCTTTGCACTACTTGTTGCTATTGGAGAACTAGTTGATTGGCTTAATTCTGTTCTTGCACTAAAAGTTATTGGCTTGACTGTGGCATTATAAGGTGGAGAAGTGGACATTCCTGGTGATGCTGTTGAACTTGTGGATTTGGCAGGTTGAATATAAATGCCTGTTCTGATGCCTAGTGGAGGAAAAGGAAAAAGTAAACACACATTAGGTCCTAGTTTTGTTTTAAATCTCAGTGTTGGTTGGGCATTGCAGAAAATATTGCCCCAATACTTAATTTCCAATTATTAGTAGCTCAAATTCCATCTCACCAATTTGTGATCCATTCCAATGTAATGTGCTCTGAATTGCTGAACTTGGAAAGTACACGTAGAGTTAGGTTTTGACAAACAAAATTGTCCTATTAAGTATATTTTGAACCTCCGATGTGAGCACAGTGAGAGACAATAATTACCGATTGTTATCATATCTTCCAATGAGAGAACCGAGTTTGCAATGGTATTTAATTTACTTCAGAAAATGTTGCATTACCTTCAATGCGATGCTTTTCAGATTAAGATGGTTTCACCAATAGGTAGAATAAAACTAGAATCAATTTCCTCTACTTTATCTCTTACTCAATTCTTTTTCTGAAGGACTTAATGACATGTTGGACTAAATTAATATACTTCCCATTTATTCTCAGAAAGCCAAATGCACTGTGATAACATTAGGTTTGCTTTCGATGGAAATGGAGCAAAAAGGTGGTTTTATTGGTAATTCAGTGGAATTATTGAACCAATCTCACATTTTCAATGATACAGAGAGCTGAGATACATAATTGTTTGGATTCTCAGAGTGTAGGAAACTACCTCATTGCAGTGTCCAGAAAATTAAAATGTAATCTTCAAAATATAACATGATCAATACCCTTCAATCATTTCCAAGTAAGGTAATAATGCATTGCTTGGTAAACACTGCGCAAATACGCATTTAGTTTAAGCAGCAAAAGATTAACTTTATAGCTCAAAAAATTGAACTCAAAATTCTTATATATGCTGAGTTCCAAATATTCACAGGCCCGTAATCCATTATAAGACAGTGGACTCAAACAAATCAAGGCAAAATTTCTAATGGGAAATAAGGAAAGTGAGAGAAGCTACAGTATATAATTATATTGCATCTGTCGTAATGGAAGATACACAAAATTGTGCACACGTTGGGGAAATAACGGTCCAATGGACATGGGGAACTGATGGAATTGAGTATTGGTGAAAGAGTAGTAGAATAGAACTTAGTGACCTTGAGAAGTGACGCATCCCAAGTATCTAATTACCTACATGCCAGAATTTTTTAAAAGGTGACTTTAAAAGTACTGAAAGATATGGCTATCATCTTGAAAGACTCTCTAGATTCTAGATTTGTATTAGATGTATTGGAGTAATAAATGAGACCCCACGATTTAAGAGGGAGAAAGAAAACAAGGAATTATACACCTAATATACTAACAATAATTGTAAGAAAAATGGCAGAATCTATAATGAAGTTTTATGATTGAACAGTATCAATGTGGATTTATGAAAAGAAAAGCAAGCTTGACTAATTTGATGGTGCTCTTTGAAAATGTTTTTAAAGGGAGGAACATGATGCGCATGGATTCCTGAAAGGCTTTTGAAAGGGTTCAACACAGAGGTCAACAAAATAAGAGCATAAGGAATTGAAATGAATTGACAATTGATTATTACACAAAAAGCAAAGACCAGTGTTAAACAGACCTTTCTCAGGTTGGCAGGCTGTGGAGTAAAACAGGCATCAGTGCTTCAACCCCCAGATATTTCCTGTTTCCTCTCATTAATTCATTTACATTTTGTATCTTGTGGAGAACTAAGTATTGAAACTGTTCATTACTTCTGCCTATTATTTCATT
This sequence comes from Narcine bancroftii, assembly GCF_036971445.1. Lineage (NCBI taxonomy): Eukaryota > Metazoa > Chordata > Chondrichthyes > Torpediniformes > Narcinidae > Narcine > Narcine bancroftii. Next base: position 269,131,087 of record NC_091469.1, on the reverse strand, counting down.
GGAAATAAACAAAAAGCAGTTGCTGATGCTGGACTCCTCACTGATCATCAATACAGGAGCACCCTAAGGATGTGTGCTTAGCCCACTGCTCTACTCATTATACACCCATGACTGTGTGGACAGGCACAATTCCAATGCTACCTACAAATTTGCTGATGGCACCACAGTTGTTGGCAGAATCACAAACAATAAGGAGGAAACGTACAGGAGGGTGAGATCAGTTTGTTGAGGGTGCCAACGTTAGCAAAACCAAGGAGATGACTGTGGACTTCAGGAGGAAGTCAGGGGAACATGACCCAGTCTTCATCGAGGGCTCAGTAGCAGAGAGGGTCAAGAACTTCAAATTCCTGGGTGTCAACATTTCCAAGGATCTGTCCTAGAGCCTCCACGTTAATGCAATCACAAAGAAGGCTCACCAGGGGCTCTACTTTGTGAGGTGTCTGAGGCAGTTCAGAATGTCACCAAAGACTCTCGTGAACTTCTACAGGTGTACCACGGAGAGCATTCTGGCTGGTTGCATCACTGCCTGGTATGGAGGCGCCAACTCTCAAGTCAAGAATAAACTCCAGAGGGCTGTTAACTCGACCTACGACATCACAGGCACCAGATTTCACTCCATCGAGGACATCTACATGAGGCGGTGTCTTAAAAAAAGCAGGTTTTATCCTTAAAGACCCCCACCACCCAGGACATGCCCTCTTCACTCTGCCACCATCAGGGAAAAGGTACAGGAGCCTAAAGACGAGCACAGGGACAAGGACAGCTTCTTCCCCACTGCCATCAGATTCCTGAATAATCAATAAACCAAAGACAGTGCCTTACCTTTTGTGCACGATTATTATTATTATTTTATTTTTTTATAGTAATGTTGTAAGATGGTTATAATATGAATGTTTGCACCATGATTCTTCCACAAAACACTGAATTTCATGACTTGTTCATGACAATAAATCCTGATTCTGATTGAATCCATGTTAACACGTTTCAATTTAGCAGACTGAAAGAATTTAAAAACCACCATGTATCTGCCCAATCTAATCCAATAAACATGTATAATTAAGGCAGTTCTTTTACATCAGAAATTGTGCATTGTAAAGTTAAAGGCTCAGTGAAGAGTCTTTGGAAAATGACTCATCAATAAGCTGCCAATTAATTGGAAAGCCCCAGTGAAAATGGAAACACCTTCTCAACACTGATTTGGTATTTATAAAATAGGTCTTCCAAATACGGACTTCAGAATACATGTAAATAACATTGAGAAACAAATTATATTGGCCATCTAAATAACACAACCATATTTTCAGTTTCTAAACTAAACAGATTTTTTTTCTGCAACTCAAGTGTTATTTGTACAATGCAAAGAAAATAAACCAAGTTGAAAAATAATATAAATTCTATTCCTAAAAACCCTTAATTCAAATATTTGAAACCAGGTTCTTATGGTGCATATTCAATTTGTTTTTGTTAATTCCCTCTTACCCCCTCCCCCACCAAAAACAATTTTGAGAAGAGAATTGCCTGATTTCCAATTACTCTTGCATCTGTGAGCAATTTGGTTAGATGGATAATAAGCCAACCATAACATCATCGTCATCTAACAATAATACTTTCAGCGAGCGTTAATAGACGTTGCTCAGGTGGGATTGCTGGATGAATTTACATGAACTGCATAAACTTCTTCTAGCACACCCGAACACTGGAAATGAAACTCTCTGCTGGCACACAAGTTGCATCCTCCTACAGTTGATGAGCAATTGCTCTAGGGGGAAAACACACAGCTTGGCAGAAGCACTGAGTGCCATGGGAATAGAATGTACTCTGTAAGGAGGAATTCAATGTGCATTTTCTGGAGTGGGTATTATTGCTGACCGATAGAGGTGATGACTAGTCTATTGTGAGGAGAAACAACACATGGGACATTATCATTTGAACCCATGCTATTTAATCCATCTATTGTAGATATATCTACAACAATTATAGTATTAGTGAAAGCATATATAATATTATGTCTTCACTGAGGGCAGCCTGCAATTATGCAGTGGTACACTACCACTAAACCAAAATGGATCAATTCAAAGCAAATATAACAGCTCAGAACTGGACTTGAATGCAATGCTGTAAGCTATGAATGGCAGCAGCTTTGACCATTAATGTCACTGGAGCAGGTGCATCAATATAGGGGTAATACAAGATGATCAGATGCCCAGTATCATGTGGTCTATCTCTAGATCCTTCAAACACTTCTCCGAATGAGGTGAGTGCATCTCAACACCATCTAGGAAGACACACACTTGATTTGCATTCAGACCAAAACTCATGAATATGGAATGAACAACAGGTCAAACAGCATCTGTGAAGAAAACAAACCATTTATTCCTCCTGAATTCCATAGACAACATTAAAATTGCTTGTTTTCTGCCTTTTACTTTGCTATTGATTTCCAAAGCGTGAACTACTTCCATTTTCTGAGGATGACATTACTTGGGTAAATTCAAATTTGGTTCTGCACAGGAGAATACAAATCACTTACAGTCCTCAAGATAAACGCATCTCTGTGTATCTTCATCAAACACCATTTCCAATGGACAGCGAGGCACACAGCCTTCCACACTGAAGAATAAAATTCAATATCAATTTATTTCATCACGTTTTCTCTCATTCAACTGCCATTTTCATTTACACGAAAGCCAAATACTAGCAATAAAATTACAGCAGAAAAGACACTACGTCTGTGCTTCCTGTCTCAATCATTTTGTCGTTTAGCCAACTTCTCAACCATATTGGTTTTGTTCTAAATTAACCTGGGTAAAATGCCAAGATTACTCATCTATTCTGGCTCAGTATTCACCTCAATAGCATGAAACCAGAAATCCCACATTTAATTCTTCACAAACATGTTATTTTTGATATGTATTGGGCATTTCTTGATTTCTTTGGCTTTTAATAAATTATTTCACATTCTTCACAAGTAAAAATTCATCTCCCATTTCATTTTAGCTTTGTATCCTTTGTAAATTTAAGCTACTGCATTCCAGACTCTGAGCTCACCCTAATGACCATGTTGCCAAATGCTTAGCAATGACAAGTAAACTTGTTGAATGTGGTTGTTGGACAATCATGACAGAAGATCTCTTTGCCGATGCTCCCGTAAGAATGGCAACTTGGGACAAAATGTGGAACACAGTCAGAACCCATTAAAAGGAGAGACAAGTAAATCACAGAAATCTGTCAACATTGTGGTTGAAGTAAGCTCAGCAGGTTAATACATAAAGGTATTGTTTGACTTGTACATAAAGGACACTGTTTGACTGGCTAAGCTTCTCCAGCATTTTGAGTTTTTACCAAAAGGAGAGGGAATGCTTGCAGGAGAGGAGAAGTTAAATCTTCTGTCCAATTATCTTGCACTAAACCATTCTCTGCCTAGCTACCAAAGATAAATCAATTCTAATAGTCAAATAATGGTCAACACAAAACAATGTTTTTATCAATATAATTCTGTAACATTTATCTGGAAATGTATCTATTCTACCGGTTGTAGATATACAAATTTATTCATCTCTACTCGTAAATTAAACTTCTCATACATGCCTTTGTTGGAGTGAGTACAATCGTCTTCAGGAGGCATCCCAGTAGAATGAGAATTATATCTTACTTTCGGATTTGGATAGATTTCCTTCCAGATAATTCATAGTAAACTACAGTTGCCTAATCCACTGGTTTTAACCACTGGGTTTTACCTACGAGTTATTGAATATGGAGTTCTTGGACAATACTAAAACTTATAATTATTAGCTTTAAAGTCGTTGAAACTATTAATCAACCATGTGCCAGTGTGCATCTGTTGAATGACTCCATTACTTTCTTTGAGTTGTAAAGACAAATAAAGACCATTTATTTTTAAATGCTTTGAGTAAAAGGACCAGACTCGATCCATGATGTCAACACTCATCCCAGGTGGAAAATTAATCTCAGTTCAGAGAGGAAATTTAAAAAAAAACAAAGGTGGCACTCCTGATTGGTATTGAATGTATTTATGGAAAGTGTGTTTGTGGATACAAGGTGAAGACTGACTAAAACACACTCTCTAGACACATGCACAAAAAAATGTAAATTTATTAACAGCCGTTGATTTGCACTGCAGGCCTGCTTATACTCTGGAAACTAAACACCGGCACAGGCCAATACACCTGCAGAATTCACTCAAGGGATACAGGAGAAAACAGGAGGAAATCTCGATGATGACAATAATTATCTGTTTGAAATTCATGCAATGTTTTGTATTATTAATACCAACTTATTTTATTTAGAAATAAGAACTGAGTGACTTTTGCAGATGTTCTGCAAGACACACATGTCGAGGATATTAAAAGCTAAAATGACCACTCAGTTGTCAAAAGCTTACATTACTTAGTGCAAGCCCAGAATAGCCAAAGAAATAGTGATACGAGACTGAAATGTTGTGAATGTGCACAGATGTATTTGGACCATGGGTCTGCCTCTAAATAAAAACTTATACTTAAATTCTTAGACAAAGCACATGCATACATGGCATGCCTGTGGATTTGTGTATTTTTTTTTAATAGGTTGAACAACAGACCTCACACAGATATCAATGTTGATTGATTTTATTGATAAAAGTAAAGAAAGAAGGAATATCAATTTGTTTATCAAATCGTGTCACACTGGGGTAAACACTGCAATGAAATTGCAAGACTGTGGCTTTGCTCCGATGTTTCGCACAATTAGACCAAAAGGTTCAAGTCTCTAGGCCTGAAACTATTTTAAACCCAAGGTTGTTACCATCAAATGATGTAAAAATATATTGATTGCAGATTTTCAGATTACCATAATTGTTAAGTGTAACATTATCATTTAACTAACCATATCTTTCATAACATTTCACAACAAAAGATCACTTGAGTCACTTTTTTTTTAAAAAGTGAGTTGCCGTACCTTTCCAGACTAAAATGTAATCACCATTATTGGTTTTGCATTCAGTTTCAAACAGCAAAATTTACTTGTCCACAAAATCTATGATTTTGGTGGATAGACACAAGAAGTTGATGACTACTATAACATCCAAATCTTAAAACCAACCAACTTCTTATCTGACTGATCATTTGAAAGCAATACTTTGAGGGGAAAAAAAGAGCAATGAAGATAATCACTGGGACACTTATCTGAATTATGTTCATAAGCAAAAGTTATCCAAACTGGCTCAATGACAGCAAATAGGTCTCTTGTGGAGAAGGTACTAAACAGGAAGACACAGAGGCAAAGAGTGTGTTGGGAGTGCAATGGGTAGTTAACATGTTTGATTAGGAACCATTGCAGGTGCACACAAGATTCAAACTTCCAATTAATAATTGATGTGTTAATTAATAAATAATGCATATTTTTATTCCTTAGTTGCACATCCAAATGTTACTAATCTCTAAGTGCCTTGGACCAGTTAAATCCAGCCAAGCAGAATCACACTGTGCCAGCTCTCCCATTTTCTGCTCAGTGATGGAAGGTCATCCCATGTCTTCAGGTCGTAGGAGATTTTAATTTTTCATATATTGACTGGGACTTTCTATACTGTAAAAGGGCTGGGTGGCTTGGAATTTGTAAAATATGTCAGGAAAGTTTTCTAAATTAATATATAGACATCCCAACTATAAAGAGTGCAATACTGTATTATGCAAATACGCATGTCTGTGTGACATTATGTAATGTTTTACATCACATTTCAGTGGATGCCATTTTGGAATAAACAAAGTGACTGCAATCCATGTTAAAGCTTTAATATAGAGTAATACATGACAGAACTGGCGACGAGGATTAAAACAGACAAGTCTATATTCCTCGGGATTTTGCCTAAAGAGGACATCAGAGGTAGGAATTTCATTGTGAAATTTCAGTTGAATTTCATTTCAACTGAGATGCCGTCGAGCAGCAGCTGTACAATAGCATGTGTTTGTCAGCATTGAAAGTTCACGACAAAGGCAACAAACAAGTAAAAGTGAACTGTTCTTGGATAACAGATTTACCTTGTGAGGGAATATTAAGTAGTGAAAATGGCAGAAGGTTATTTTGGTGAATATAAAGAGACGAAGGATTGGTCTGATTATGTCAATAGGTTTGACATGTATTGAATTGACCAGCGTTTCAAAGATACTGACACTTGTTTTTGAGTGAGGTGGGGAGCAGAACATATGGCCTTATCAAGGCTCTATTGGCTCCTGAAAAACCAAATACCAAGACTTATAAAGAGTTATGTGACCTGGTCAGAGACCATCTGTCCCCAAAGCCTATAGTCACGGTGGAAAGATACAACTACAACATCTATTTCAGAAAGCAAAAGACTGACAAAACAATGAACCAATATTTAACAACATTACATAGGTTGTTGGAGACGTTTGTTTTTGGTAGCTTTTTGGACGAGGCCTTGAGAGTTATGTTGGTGATCAGCTTGGCTGACCACCATGCCCAACAATGCTTGTTGAGCACAAAAAAATGCAGACATTAAGTCCACCTACGAGACTGCATTGGGCTTTGAAATGGCCGATCCTCACATCGAGGTCACAGAGATCACACAGTGAAGAAAATAGACTGACAAGAATGTTTCTGCTGTGTGAGAAGTAACAACAGCCCTGATGACTTTTATTACAGGAAGTGTTATTCATGTGACAATGTGGGACACATCAAGTACAAGTGTCCAAGACGTTCTGTTCTATAAGATAAAATCGAAGAGGGATACAGGAGGAAGAAACATCAGAAATTCACATACAGAAAACAATCTTCCAAAGTTAAACACATCATTTAAAATGACGTGACTCCAAGGATGACGGTGCATTGGCATTAATGTACATCCGTAGTGTAATGAATTGCAGGTCAGAAATTCTTGTGTGGATAAAACGAACGTGTCCAGATGGAATTTGAACAGGGGCTGCTGTGTCATTAATGCCGAAACATCTGAAGGACAAATTACTGCCCAAATTCAAAATGGAACTGTTCGACATTGTGTTAAAGGCTGTCACAGGAGAGAAAGTTAAAGTGCTAGGGAAATGTAAAGTTGACATCGATTATGATGGACAAAAAAAAGGATCACCTCTCTATATTGTGGATACAAAAGGACCCACCTTGTTTGGAAGGAATTGGTTGTCGTACATCCAACTTGATTGGAATGTCATTGGTACAGTTAGGAAGGTACAGACTGTTGATGACAAAAACTCAAAGCTGAAACAGGTGATTCAGAAGTAACACAGAGTATTTGGGAAGAACCTGGGTAAAATTCAGGGAGTTTAAGCCAAATTTTGCTATCAAGAATTGAGACAGAATTCAACAGATTAAAAAGTGAAGGTATAATCAAGAAACTTCAGTACAGCAACTGGGCAGCTCCAATTGTACCAGTCAGAAAACTCAGTGGTGACATTCGAATATGTGGAGACGACAAGATGAAAATTAATCAAGCCTTGCAAATCTCCAGCCATCCAATTCCAAGAGCAAAGGAATTATTTCAAACTCTGAACAGTGGTTAAAAAAATTCATGAAACTGGACTTATTAACAAGTCGAATTGGATCCCGAATCAAGAAAGTATGTTACTATTAACACTCATCTGGGCTTGTTCACTTATACCAGGATGCCATATAGAATATTATCAGCCCCAACAATATTTCAAGCTGTTATGAACAAATTATTGAATGTTGAATGTTACCTAGATGACATCATCATTACGGGTCAGGATGACACAGAACATCTAGCAAACCTGGGACAAGTCCTAGCCAGGTTAGAACAAGCTAAAGTCCAACTGCATCAGTACAAGTGTGTGTTTATGGTATCCTTAGTGGCATATTTGGGATTTACAATTGACTGTGAAGGAGTCAGGATGGATGCAGCTGGCCCTGAAGCTGTTCGCAGTGCACCCTGTCCATCGAGCTGCAATCGTTCTTAGGTTTGGTTAACCATCACTGCAAACACAACCCCAGCACGTCAACTCTGTGCAACCCACTCAAAAAAACTGCTTAGACAAGACCAAAAATGGTGTTGGATGCCGAGACTGGCAAAGCTTTCAACCGCTTGAAGAAACTGCTGACCTCAAGTGACAATGTTCTTGTTCACTATGACCCAGACAAGGAAGTGACCCTTGCTGTTGATGCTTCACCTGTTGGTTTAGGTGCAGTATTGTCACAAATCATAGAAAAGGGAGAATAGCCAGTTGAATATGCTTCCTGCTCTTTGATGGCCTGTGAACGAAACCATACACAACTGGAGAAAGAAAGATTGGCCATAATATTTGGTCTCCCATTATCACACTTACCTCTGCCTGGCCACAGAACAAGTCAGAAGGGAACATCAATTGGACGGTGGAAGTAACACCTATCATCTAGGAACAACCTCACCGCTTTTCCATTACAGCTCACAAGATAAAAGAACAGAAGTAGGCATATGGCCCATCAAGTCTGCTCTGCAAATCCACTCTGAGCTAGACTGCTCTAACGTCTAGTTCCAAGTTCCAGCCTTTTCCCCTATCCCTTGATACCTTGACTAATTAGATACCTATCAATCATCCCCTTAATTTCCCCCAATGATCACACCTCCCATTGCTGTATGTGGCAACAAATTCCACAAATCCACGACCCTCTGGCTAAAGAAATTTCTCCTCATTTCTGTTTTAAGTGGGTACCTTCTAATTCTAAGGTGATCAGCAAAGAAGAGGCTTCACTAGTGAGGATTTTGGGCTTGACATTGAATGGTTGGCCCGAGGCCAATACTATGACCCCCTGACTTGAAAGCTTTCTATACTCATTAGAACAAAATCTTGATCGAAGAAAGTTGTCTGCTGTGGGGGACAAGAATGATCACCCTCCCCTAAGAAATGGCAGGAGGCCATTCTAAATGAGCTCCACACTAATCATCCAGGAATGGTCCATATGAACGCTCTGGCACGCATGCATGTCTGGTGGCCATCGATCGATAGACATTGGTTCAGAGATGCCACATCGGCCAAGAAATGCAAATGAAAGCATCACAAGCCAAAGCTAGCCCAAGGAAATGGCCAACACAACCCTGACACCAAATTCATATAGATTTCGCTGGTGAAAAATTTCCGATTATTGTCGATGTACACTTCAAATGGCCTATTGTATGGTGAATGGGATCAACAACAGCTGACAAAGACAATTGAGAGACTACGATAGGTGTTCACAGATCATGGATTAGCCACAGAACTGGTTTCTGACAATGGACCTCAATTTGTATCAGACGCCTTTAAGCATTCCTGTGAAACAACAACATGTGGCACATGTTATCTACACCCTATCATCCAAGTATGAATGAGGAAGCTGAGTACTTCATTCAGACCTTTAAATGTGAGATGAAAGCAAAGAGTTCATCAAAGCATCATGTGCCACAAGGTTACAGAATTTTTGTTATCATACAGAACACCACCACACTCAACTACAAAACGAATGCCTACAGAACTGATGTTAGGACACAACTTGAGAACCAGACTCACTGCAGGGCAACCAAACATCGGACTTTGTATTCAACTGTCGACATCCCCGAGTAAGTCAACAAGATCTCTGGAAGTCAGAGAATGAGTATGAGTGTGAGATTACAGGGAGAGTTAAAGAACATGGATGTGTGCTTCTCAAGAAACAAAGTCCATGTTCATATACTGAGTTAGTTATATGGAAATGATATGGAAATGACACGATATGGAAATGACACATCGACCAGTTAAGAGCAATCGAGGACCCCATTTCAGTGACAGTTTCAGGTGATCCCCCTGACAGTTCTCCTTTGGCACAAACCAACCCTTTTTCCTCAGGGATAACCCCATTATCTGTTGCTGAGACACCATCGGTGGTGTCTGCCCACAGGCAAGATTCTAGCTGAGCACCGGATACATAGCCAGTAGGATCAGCCAGTGATGAGATGTTACCTGTTTGAGAAAAGTAGCAAGTTTGTGCTCTGGTTCCGTTTTCTTCATCCCCGTGAAGATCCAAAAGAGAAAAACTCCCTCCAGCAAGGACAATATGTAGTGACAAAAAGACTGTGTGTGTTTTTCCAGTTTAGTGCATTTTCAAATTAGATTGGTTTGTATCTATAGTTTAACGTTACGAGTTGATGTTTAAAATTCACTGCAGTATCCACAAGCATTAGCAGATTAAAGTTGAGCTTTATAGTCATTTTAAAATATGCAGTCTTGGTATGAAGTAATTCGTATTTAAAACTATAGATAAGCACAAATTAATTTTGTGGGTGTTATGTGAACGTGCATGCCTGCGTAACGTCGTGTTATGTTTTACATTGCGTTTCGGTGGGTGCCATTTTGAACTAAACGAAGTGACTCCAATCCACGTATGTTAAAATTTAATAAAGAGTAATACATGACATAGGGAAAGAGACAGGACAGGTGATAGAAATATGTGTAGGGTCCAGCGATCATAATACCATTAGTTTCAAGTTAATTATGGAAAAGGATAGGCCTGGACCTCAGGTTGAGATTCTAAATTGGAGAAAGGCCAATTTTGAGGAAATGAGCAAGAATGTAAAAGGTGTGCATTGGGATAAGTTGTTATCAGGCAAGGATGTGCAAGGTGAAGGAGGACCTTCAAGGGTTAAATTTTGAGTACCGAGTTTGTATGTTCCTGTCAGGATTAAAGGCAAAGTTGGAAAGCAGATTATAGGCAACATGGGGCACATGAGGTACTTGAGGAGTATAAAAAAAATGCAAGAAAAAACTCAAGAAAGAAAGCAAGATGGCTAAAAGGAGACACGAGGTTGCTTTGGCAGAAAATGTTAAAGAAAATCCCAAGGATTTATGCAGGTACATTAAGAGCAAAAGGATAGAAAGGGACAAAACTGGTCCTCTTGAAGATCAGAGTGGTTGAAACCAAAAGAGATGGGGAGATTTTAATTTTATTTTTCTCAGGAAACAGGCACAGAGACTAAGAAAACAAGCAGTGAGGTCATGAAACCTATACAGATTAAAGAGGAAAAAATGCTAGTTGTCTTAAGCCAAATAAAGGTGGATAAATTTCTAGGACCTGACAAGATATGCAGCTTGAGGGAGGCTAGTGTAGAAATTGCAGGGCCTCTGGCAGAAATATTTAAAATGTCCTGAGCCACGGGCGTGGTGCCAGAGGATTGGAGGGTGGCTCACGTTGTTCCATCGTTTAATAAAGGATCCAAAAGTAACCATGGAAATTATAGGCCAATGAGCCTGACAATTATTTGGATAGCCAGGGACTGATTAGGAATAGTTGACATGGCCTTGTTTATGGTAGGTCGGGTTTAACCAATTTTAATCAATTTTCGAGGAAGTTACCAAGAAAGATGATGAAAGAAAGGCTGTGGATGTTGTCTACATGGACTTTATTAAGGCCTTTGACAAGGTCCCATATAGGAGGTTAGTCAGGAAGGTTCGAACACTAGGTATCATGATGAAGTAGAGAAATGGATTCAAAAATGGCTGGATGGAAGAAGCCAGAGAGTAGTGGTGGATGATGCTTCTCAGAGAGGAGGCCTAGTGGTGTGCCTCAGAGATCGGTGCTGGGACTATTGTGGTTTATCATCTATATCAATGATCTGGATGTTGTGGTAAGTTGGATCAGTAGGTTTGCAGATGACTTTAAGATTGGAGGCGTGTGAACAGCAAAGGTTTTCAAAGCTTGCAGAGGGATCTGGACCAGCCGGAAAAGTGGGCTGATAAATGGTAGCTGGAATTTAATGCAGACAAGAGTGAGGTGTTACATTTCGGAAGGACAAACCAAGAAAGAACATGCATGGTAAATGGTAGGGCACTGAGGAGTGCAGTAGAGCAGAGGGATCTGGGAATTCCCTGAAAGTGGTTGATTGGATTGTATAGAGAGCTTTTGCCACACAGTACAGGCCTTCATAAATCAAAGTATTAAGTACAGAAGTTGGGATGTTATGTTAAAGTAAAAGACATTGGTGAGGCCAAATCTGGAATATTGAGTGTAGTTTTCGACACCTGACTACAGAAAGAATCAATAAGACAGAAAGAGTGCAGAGAGGATTTACTAGGATGTAGCCCGGACTTCAGGAACTGAGATACAGAGAAAGGCTAAACAGGTTAGGCCTTTATTCTCTGGAGCGTAGAAGAATGAGGGAAAATTTGATAGAGGTGTCTAAAATTATGACGAGGACAGACAGAGTAAATGTAGATAGGCTTTTTCCACTGATGGTAGGTGAAATACAAACGAGAAGACGTTAAGAGTGAAAGGGGAAAGGTTTAGGGGGAACAAGAGGGGGAATTTCTTCACACAGAGAGTAGTGTGAGTGTGGAACGATCTGCCAGCTGAGATGGTGAATGCAGGCAGAAGAAGAATTTGGACAGGTACATAGATGGGAGAGGTATGGAGGGCTATGAACTGGGTACAGGTCAGTGGGACTAGGCAAAAAAATGGTTGGGCACAGACTAGAAGGGCCAAAAGGTTTCTGTGTTTATAGTGTTCTATGGTTTTACGTAATGGCAGAGTCTGGGCAGGAGAATGTATTCCCCCCTCTGGCTGCACTGGTTAATGAAGACACTCTCACATTTCATCTCCCACCAGCAGTAACATTCTCCTTAAATCCTGGTCCATGCCATCCATGCCATGATTGACAGAAAATGCTAGAAACTCTCGGCAGGTCAGCATCTGCCGAAAGAAGTTAAACATTTCAAGTGCAGAAACCTTCATCAGAACATTTTTGATAAAAGAATCCTGGACCTGAAACATTAACCCAATCCGTTTCTCGAGATGTTGACTGACCTGATGAGTGTTTCCGGGATTTTCTGCTTTTAATTCATTTTCCAGGATCTGCAGCTATTCTGATTTTCTTTACTTTGACAACCATGTAATATTCAAATGCCTCTTCAGAATTTCTCACATCTCAAAAAACCTCTGTTAAACAAGAAAGCAGGCAGACACGGAGGTAGAGTACAATAACCAAGTGCTGAAGCGTTGCCGCATCAGGTCTGAAATGTTGGTTACCCTTTACTTCCTATGGAATGGTGTGTGACCTGCTGAGTTTCTCCAGCACTTAGGTGTATTGTGTTATGAACCTCTTATTCACAAATAACTTTCTCATAGAGCTAAAAAGCCAGCAGGTTAGACCCAGGTTTATTGGCACATCAGCCTGAAGAATTAAATGTTGGCAATAATAATTCTGTAGGCATGGTGGTTGAAGTAAAAAAAAACACACAAAATGCAGGAGAAGCTCAGCAGGTCAAGCAGTGTCCTTTATGTAGCAAAGGTAGAAATACATGACCAGCGTTTCGGGCCTGGGGCCTTCATCGAGGTATAAAAGTGCATCAAAGTGTCGGCATTTACTGACACAGCTCCCACCCAGGCGGCAGACAGCAGCAGCTCAGAGACAACTTGAGGCAATGGTCTGCCTGCATCTTACCCTCTCCTCATATCACACTTCATTTCATGCTAGCAGAATCTGATGTAGGTTTAGCCATAAGATTCAAAATACAAACAAAAAGTATTTGTTGTTTAAAAATAAAATCATTCACTCTTACTGCTTTATAAATGTTAATGAAATATTGTATCTTCAGTCTATCTAAAAGGGTAGTAGAGACATTTATCCCCATATACCTTGGTAGAGCTTCACAAATCTTGCCTGCTGGGTCTCTGCATGTTCTGATACAAGGACTAGCACAAGTCTCATAGCGCCACTCGCAGGTTGAATGAACTGGAGACAAAATCTTTGCATCTGTATGAAAATACAAACATTCATTTCATTTGAGACTCCCTTTACAAAAGTACATTATGCAAAACATCTTTAAAAATCGGAAATAACATCCAATATGCACTTTGTGTTCCATGCAGATGCTGCATGCTCAAGTTTCTTGGAAAAACTGAAATTGTAAACACATCAAAATTACAAAAGTGGTTATTTGGTATCTACCCTTTAGAGGAAATGGAGACACTCCATTCTCCCTTACATCCACAAAATAAACCTATCACCTTCATTTTCTATTTTACCCTTTTACTTAACAGTCCAAAATTGTTTTGTTATAAAATGTTCCATGTTGTTTGATTCCACTTTCTGATTTAAATTTTGCTAAGTTTGTGTCTGCATCCCAACTGAAACCCTCATTCTTGCCTTCTTCCTCCTCACCTTTACACCAGCTTGAGTCATCTCAACTCTAATCTCCCCTCTCTACTGCAATCTCTTGCAGTCAAAGGGATGTACACCGCACAGAAAGACACTTCCATCTTATCCATGGTGAGCAAGGTGTCTTACTGAGCTCCTTTAATTTACCTGTATTTGCCTCATATCCTAAACTTTTCTTCTCTCTGTACCTGGAAAGATGTATTTTGAAATGTAATAGTCCCTGCCTCTATCCCATCACACTCCCTACAACCCCTATCCCTGCACACCATCTGTGTGAAAAGGAATGCCTCTCAGATTTCCCTTAAATCTTTCTCCTCTCACCTTGAGAAATGTCCTCTCGTTTTAGACTTGCTACTTAGAGAGAATAGCCAATGCGAATCATGACTTTATACAACTCTACAAGGTCAACCTTCGGCCTCCTTTGCTCCAGGGAAAGCCTACCCAGTCTCTTGTAATTCACACCTTTGAATCCTGCCCATATCATATCGACACCCTCTCAAGTTTAAGTTTAACTACACCCTTCCTTAAGTATGCTGACCAGAAATGTGCACAATATTCCAGGTATGTTCTCACCCACATCTTTACAAATGCATATGGAAAATTTTTGAAGATGTTCAACAGGTTGGATGAGTATAGTATTTCCTTTTGCTTGGTGTTCAAAAGCAAAAAAAAGTCAGAAATGTCAAAATCATTATCACATCTGAAAAGGAATTTAAAGAGACAACGTTCCCAGAACTTCACACATCATGGAGTTGGGGAAGGAACTAACACTGATGTTAAAGAAAGAAACCAAAGGGTATAGGTCAAAAAAGGAATTGAAGCTTGTGCTGATTCAGTGTTTTTAAAAACAATGGAAGGCGGGCGGGCCACCTGAAGCATTTACATCCTGGACCCCTCAGACCCAAAACATATAGCTGTTTCCTTTCTTCTGATGCTGCCTGGCCCGCTGATTGTTTCCAACATTTTCACGGACATTAACTGGCTCAAATTGAACAACTTGTTTCTATGCCAAATATTTATAAAATGAGTGTGAACATCTCACATTGTTGTGTAATAATGCCACTTAAAGAGTGTAACCGGAAATATTTTTTTCTGCATATTCCCAAGTATGATTTCCTAATCCTTTGTATAACAGGAATCATTTGACCACCCATGAGACCAATTTATTTCAGAGAGTAAACTCAATTGTGATGTGGAGCAACACTCGAAGAATTTTTTTATGGCTCACTGCTACTTCTCTCAGAAAGATTGTGGGAGAGATGAACAATCAAGCTGACAAATTTCAATGCAGCTCTTGGTGAAATTACATCTTTTTCTTTGGCACCAGTAAAACATGGCTTCCAGAATGGGACAAATACCCAAATATCATGGTTCAAAATAACAACCCAGTGAATTTAACTCTACATTCACTTTAATAATGTCTTACATATAGATATGAAAATGTTATAAACCAACTCAGGATAGGCATTTTCCTGGTGTTATTCAATGGACACTGATCAGATTTAAAGTTTGTTCCTCAGAAAAATCAGGATTAATGTTCAGCAAATGATTCCACAGCTGGAGTGTAGAGATATTTATCTGAAATCATACTGGTGACAGAGAGTAGCACCTGTTGGAAAGCAGCTCTTATTACATGTTCATCATGAAAATAATTAAGCCTCTTTTATGCACTCCATTTATTAATTCAGAAGATGCATAAAAGTATAAATACCACAGAATATTATGGTATCAACAATATTCAGATAAAAATAAACCATTAATGCCAGAATTATGAAATGCAAAACACCAAATGTTGAAGTATGCTGCTTCATTAATTGAACCGCTAAAATATTTGTGTATGAACCTGTTTAGATATTTTGGGGGGGATAAAATCAATCTAATGTTCTCACAATTTGCTTCTTATTGCCAAGCCAACATTAATACAGGTATGAAATTATTTACTTTTTGCAAGATTTCTGTGTAACTTCTGAATGTAAAGGTGCAACTGTGCATGGCCAACTGATCCAAAAAAATGGATCTCTTCACTGGGGGCTTCTTTCACCTGAAAGGCAGGATGAACCAGCTCAGAGAGCCATTTTTTGTTGTACACTGGGAAGATCTGCTTTTTCAATCCACAGCACCTTTGAAGGATGATATGCATTTCAATGGTATAGCACAGTCGTTTTCAAACTTTTTCTTTCTACCTTAAGTAACCCTATGCCATAGGTGCTCTGTGATAAATAAGGGATTACTTAAATTGGTATGTGAGTGGGGAAAAACAAAGGTAATAGACAATAGGAGCTGGAGTAGGCCCTTTGGCCCATCGAGCCAGCACCGCCATTTTACAGATCATGGCTGATCACTACCATCAGTACCCCTTTCCAGCCTTATCCCCATAACCCTTAACTCCTTTGCCCACTAGAGTCTTAGCTAACTCTCTTTTGAACATAATCAGTGAATCTGTCTCTACCACCCTCTGTAGCAGAGCATTCCACAGATTCACACTTCTCTGGGTAAAAAAATGTTTTCTCATCTCCGTCCTAAAGGGCCTACCCTGTATTCTTAAACTATGCCCTCTAGTCCTCGTCTCCCCCATCATTGGGAACAAGTAATCCGACTTCACGTCTATCCCCCTGATAATTTTGTATACCTCAATCATATCCCCCCTCATCCTTCTAAACTCCATCGGATACAAGTCCAGTTTTTCTAGCCTTTCAGCATATGTCAACCCCGCCATCCCTGGAACTAACCTTGTAAATCTGCGCTGCACACCCTCTATAGCTAGTATGTCCTTCCTCAAAATTGGAGACCAGAACTGGACGCAATACTCCAGGTGGGGTCTCACCAGGACCCTGTACAACTGCAGAAGGGCGTCTCTGTTCCTATACTCCAATCCCCTCTTCATGAAAGCCAACATGCTATTAGCCTTCTTCACAGCTTTCTGAACCTGCATGCTAGTCTTCAGTGACCGGTGAACAAGTACTCCCAGATCCATTTGCTCCTCCCCACTCCCTAGCTTGTCTCCATTTAAATAATACTCAGCCTTCCTATTATTGCCCCCAAAATGGATAACCTCACATTTGCTTACATTGAACGTCATCTTCCATTCAGTAGCCCACTCCCCCAACCTGTCCAAGTCCCTCTGCATTTTCCTGACATCCTCCTCACACCCCACACCGCCACCCAGTTTCGTGTCATCTGCAAATTTGCTCAAGTTATTAATAATCCCCTCATCCAAATCATTTACATAAATTACAAACAACTGAGGACCCAATACTGATCCTTGCGGCACTCCACTCGTCACATCCTGCCATCCTGAAAAAGACCCGCTTACCCCAACCCTTTGTTTCCTATTTCTTAACCAATTTCCTATCCATGACAGCACCTTACCTCCAATACCATGCTCCCTGATCTTCCCCACTAGTCTCCCATGCGGTACCTTATCAAAGGCCTTCTGGAAGTCCAAATACACCACATACACAGGCTCTCCCAAGTCCACCCTCTTTGTCACATCCTCGAAAAATTCCAGAAGGTTAGTCAAGCATGACTTACCCTTAAGGAATCCATGCTGACTAGCCCTTATACTATTATTTCTGCCTAAGTGTTCTGCTATTACTCCTTTTATGATAGACTCCAATATCTTCCCCACCACCGACGTCAGGCTGACCGGTCTATAATTTCCCGTTTTCTCCCTCCCTCCCTTCTTAAAAATCGGCACCACATCAGCCACTCTCCAATCCTCAGGGACCTCCCCCGAATCTATGGAACTTTGGAAAATGTCAACCAGTGCTTCCACAATTTCCATAGCAACTTCTTTAAGCACCCTGGGATGCAGGCCATCAGGCCCTGGGGATTTATCAGCCCTCAGTCCCAACA
Source organism: Narcine bancroftii (assembly GCF_036971445.1). Classification (NCBI taxonomy): domain Eukaryota; kingdom Metazoa; phylum Chordata; class Chondrichthyes; order Torpediniformes; family Narcinidae; genus Narcine; species Narcine bancroftii. The sequence goes on along the minus strand of NC_091469.1, from coordinate 269,113,113 downwards.
ATTTACTCACAACCTCCTGTTTCTGGATCCGGATATCCATTAGATCCCCTACTTCCCCAGGAAAGTTCCCCAAGTCTCTTGACACCGCATGACCATTACCCCCTAACTGACCGTAACCTATATCCTCCTTGGTGAAGACAGTTGCAAAGTATTTGTTAAATTCCTCAGCCATCTCCTTGTTTCCGGTAATAATTTCACCCTTTTCCATTCTTAATGGACCAATTTTGGACCGAACCAATTTCTTCCTCTTCACATATTTTAAAAAGTTTTTGCTATCCTCCATTATATTATTTGCTAATTGAGAACCACTGCTCTCGACCCAATTGTTACTGAAATATTTTGCTTGAGAAAAATTGTCATTGGCCCATTTCTTTTGGAGTTATGAAACCGTGCAAATAACCAGTCAATTAGGTACAATTAAAACAGTGGTTTTCCACCTTTTGCTTTCCACCCGCATACAACCTTAAGTAATCCCTTACTTATCACAGAGCACCTATGGCATAGGGTTACTTAAGATGGTATGAGAGTAGAATTAGGAACACCTATGGCACAGGGATTATTTAAAGTAATATATGAGTGAAACTAAAAAGTTTGAGAACCACTGGTCTATCAGTTTGAATACTGATGAGTAAGAACTTTGAAGAATCATTTTGCTTGGAAGCTGTGACTTGTATTACCAAATACTTCTGCATTTATAAATCTAGAATAGCCTCACAAAACTTCCAATTGGACCAACAAATGTTCTAACTGTCTACATTCCTGAACTCAAACATGCCAACAACAAAAAAAAATCCAGAATAATTCTAGAGTTGCAAGGGTAGCTGCATGAAATGTCTTTGAGTTGGATTAATTTGCTGGACTTATTCATTGAAAGAATAAGTGGTGAACTTACTGAAACCCATTAGATTTTGAAAGGCTTTTGATGAAATCAGGCAGTTAGGCCTGAGATAAAGGAGAAGTACCTTTAGTCATACAGTTGTAAAACTAGAATTTTCTCCAAAGATGCTCAATCTATTAAGTATATATCATATAAAAGTCAATTAAAGAATATGGAGAACAGGTAGGAAAGTGAATTCTTGTAGATTCAACATCAAGTTATCATGATTTCTGCCATCTGATTGTACAAGTACAACCCAACAAAACAGCATTTTCTGGTCCTCAATGCAATACACGCAGACATAGAACCAGACATAACTCACATACAGACAAACAATACATATGCAGCACCAGTGTTTCATCTATGTAAATAAATAAATACATATATTTTATTTCATGGATATGAGAATCTCAGATGTGACCAGTTCCTTTGGTCATTCAGCATTCTCACTACCTGTGGGAAGATACTGTTCCTCAGCCTGGTGGAGCTGGCTCTGATCCTCCTGTATATCTTCCCCGATAGGAGCAGCTTAAAGATGCTGCGTACAGGATGGAAGGGACCCTCAATGATTTTGCACACCCTCTCCAGATAACGATCCCAGCAGATCACGTTGATGGGGGGGGGGGGGGTGTGGGTGGAGCATGTTAGGGAGATTCCAGTAATCCTCCTAAATGCCAGAGCAGACCCAAAAGGCTACATATACTTCTGCTTTTATTTCTTTGTTTTTAATGCAAGGGTCCAATAAAGATTCAACACAACCCAGGGTACGTGGATATTTAAGCAGTGATAACATTTGCTTAAGATCGTCAGGTATCCAGGTGGCTGGGTGGGAGTCAGGAGAGGGAAAGGGAAAAGGCAGACAGTGCAGGGTACATCTGCGGCATTTTTTTAATAAATAAAAAATATAAAACTTACACAATTACAGTGAAAAATTGGGCCTATGGAAAATAACGCTTCTTGTGAGAGGTTTGCAGCAGTTTGGCCAACCTCTCACTAGATCTAGCCTCTGTGGTCGCCATGTTGGCTGGTGCCCAACGTCTCATGAGAGCTGGCCTTCGTGGCTGCCATGTTGAGATATTTCACCGCATTTGAACTCCTTGTGTCCTGTTTTTTCTAATTCTGTTACTCAATATTCTGACCAACAGACAGATTTTAGAGGCCAGTACAGTCCGTAGGGTGCTCGGGGTCCCAGCAGCAGAGAATGAGAAGGATTTGGAGACAGAATGAAAGGAAATCGATCGTTTTACTCTTCGATATCACAGGTAGGGCAATTCTGACATACATCCACTCCAAGATACGACCGGTAATCCAGAACGGATCACAGACATATATCGGGAGTACAGTTTTGGATACTGCTGAGGGGGATGACCTTCTCGGGACAAGTCACAACAGTCAGGACTCTGGCACAGAGTCTGGCCCTGTGGCTAAGAAAGGGAGGGAGGGAGGCAAAGAGGTGAGCTATAATGATAGGGAATTCAAATGTGAGGGGGAACAGCTAAGTGTTTCTGTGAAAGAGATCGAGAATCCCAGATGACATGTTGCCTCCCAGAAGCCAGGGCCCAGGACAGCTCAGATTGTGTTTACAACATTTTCAAGTGGATGAGCAGCCAAATGTCATGGTCCATGTGCAGGGACCAATGATGTGGGTAGGAAGGGGGATGAGGTTCTGCAAAGACAGTTCAGGGAGTTAGGTGTGACATTGAAGGTCAGGACATCCAGGTTGGTGATCTCAGGACTGCTAGGTGTGCCACATACTCTTGAGGTTAGAAATAGGAGGATAATGCAGCTCAACTCATGGCTAAAGGGATGGTACAGGAGGGAAGGCTTCAAATTTCTGGTTCATTGGGGCTCTCTTCCAGGGAAAGTGGGAACTGTCCGCATCTGAACTGGACTAATAACCTTCCTGGGAAGTTTGCTAGTGCTGTTCTGGGGGCAGGAGGGGAAGGTTTAAAGCTAGATTTGCAGGGGGGTGGGAACCAGAGTGCAGAGCAGATAGTGGAGAGGAGGAGTACAAAAAGATCTGAAGACTGCATATAGAGACAGAAATCAAAGTGTGGTGCATGGTGGAAATTATGTTCTTGGGCGCATCTATTTCAATGCAAGTATTGTAGGAAAGGCAAATGAGTTTAGAGTGTGGATTGGCACCTGAAATTAGGACATTGTGGCCATAAGTGAAACTTGGTTGCAGGAGGGGGAAGGACTGGCAGCAGGGTTCCACTGTTTCAGATGCAATGGGTTAGGATTAAGATTGCAGATGAAAGGGGGAGGAGTGGCATTGCTTGTCAGGAAAATATCACAGCTGTGTCAGATTCAAGCGTTCACCACTGAGGCTATATGGGTTGAGCTGAGGAATCCAAACAGTATGACCACATTAATGGAGTTGTATTGTACACCACCAACTAGTCAGCAAGAATTGGAGGTGCAAATCTGCAGAGAGATAGCAGACACTTGCAGGAAACAGAAAGTTGAGATAGTTGGTGATCTTTAACTTTCCATATTGACTGGGAATCCCATAATGTAAAAGGGCTGGATGGCTTAGAATTTGTCAAATGGGTTCAGAAAAGTTTTCCAAATCAATTTATCAAGGCACCAAGAAGAGAGTGTACAATACTGGATCAGATCTCCTATCAGAGAATGGGATAGAACAGGTGACAAAAGTATGGTATGTGTAGGGCAACATTTTGGGTCCAGTGATCATAATTACACTAGATTCAAGATAATTATGGACAAGGATAGGTCTGGTCCTTGGGTTGAGATTCTAAATTGGCGAAAGGCACATTTTGAGGAACTTCAAGGATTAGGAAAGCATGGATTGAGCTAGGCTGGTTTCTGGCAAGGATATGCTCAGTAAGTAGAAGCTTTCAAAGGTGAAATTTTGAGAGTACAAAGTTTTAAAGGCAAAGTTAACAGAAATAAGGAAATGGATTTTGAGTGATTTTGGAGATCTAGTTAAGAGGAAGCAGGGTATATAGCAGATATAGGCAACAAGGAGCAAATGAGGTACTTGAGGAGTATAAAAATGAAGGAAAAACAAAACGTGCAAAATTAGGAAGGCTAAAAGAAGACATGAGGGTGATACAGCAGACAAGATTTAGGAAAATCCTAATAGCTTCTAAAGGTACATTCAGAGCAAAATTATAGTAAGGAACAAAAATTGGTCCTCTTGAAGATCAGAATGGCCAGCTATGTCTAGAGCCAGAAGAGATGGGGGTGATCTGAATTGGGTTTATTTGCTTCTGTATTTACTCAGTGTCTGAAAGCAAGTTAAACAAGCAGCAAGGTCATGAAAGGTGAAAGAGGAGAAGGTGCTTATTGTCTGAAAATGAATGAAGGCGGATAAATCTCCAGGGTATTCCCTTGGATCTTGAGGGAGGCTAGTGCAAAAATTGCAGGGATCCTGGCAGACAGATAGCCAGAGGATAATTCTGTTGTTTAAAAAAAGACTCCAAAATTGGAAATTGTAGGTCAGTGTTACTGACATCATCAGTAGTTAGTAAATTATTGTTCTTAGAGATCAGATATGAATATTTGGACTGATTAGGGATAGTCAACATGGTTTTGTACATGGTAGGCTATGGTTAACAAATTTTATATAGTTTTTTGAGGTTACTAGGAAAGTTGATGAAGGAAAGGCTATGGATGTTGTCTCTATGGACTAAAGCCCTTAAACAAGGTCCCACACGGGAGGTCCAGTCACTTGGAATTCCTGGTAATATAGAAAACTGAATTTGACACTGGCTTTGTGGGAAAAGCCAGAGTGGTAGTGGATTTCTTCTCTGATTGGATGCCTGGGGTATGCCCCAAGGATCACCGCTGGGTCCATTGTTATTTGTCATCTATATCAATGATCCAGATTCTAGATGATAAATTAAATCAGCAAGTTTGCAAATGACACAAAAATTGGAGGTGTACTGGACAGTGAGGAAAGCTTTCAAAGCTTGTAGAGAGATCTGAACCACCTGGTAAATGGGCTGCAAAATGGCAGATGGAATTGAATGCAGAAAAGTGTGAGGCATTAAACAATAGGGCTCTGAGGAGTGTGGTAGAACAAAGGAGTACAGGTACATAATCCCTGAAAGTGGTGTCACAGGTTGATAGGGTCGTAAAGAGAGCTTTTGGCTCATTGGCCTTCATAATCCAATGTATTGAGTAGAGGATTTTTTTTATTGTAAATTTGTACAAGACATTGGTGAGGCCAATTTTCACAGAAGTGGGTCCATAAATTTTGAGCAGAGTTCTAAAGAGGCCATAGCCAAAAAAGGGTTGAAAATGCCTGGTATAAGACATTGGGGAGGCCAAATTTGGAGTATTGTGTGTATTTCTGGTCATCTAACTACAGGAAAGATATCAATAAAATTGAAATAATGCAGAGAAGATTTACTACGATGTTGCTGGGCTTGAAGAACTGAATTACAGTGAAAGGTTAAACAGGTTAGGACTTTATTCCCTGGTGCGTAGAGGAATGAGGGGAGATTTGATGGAGGGATACAAAATTATGATGGGTATAGATGGAGTAAATGCAAGTAGGCTTTTCCCACTAAGGTTAGGTGAGATACAAACCAGAGAACATGGGTTAAGCGTGAAATGGAAGTTGAGGGAGAACATTAGGGGGAATTTCTTCAGAGGTGGGAGAAGGAAGGGAAAGTAAATAGGAGACTTTGCGACATGCCACAAAAACATCATTAGATGTTCTTTTATATCTGATTATTGTTTTCATGAAACAGCTTGTTCATTTGAGGAAATGCAGTTTTAAAACAAAGGTTAACATAAAAAAAAGCTCATTCTTAGAGATTGTTATTCCAAGTGCTAAAATTACTTTTAATAGTCTTATGAGCACAAAACCACAGGACAAATATATCATTTCTTAAATGAAATGTAGCCTCAAACCATATCTTAATAAATAGCCTGATCATACTGAGCCTTAACTCGCAGTTTGTTGGAGAACCACTGACTATTCTCTGGTCACCAACTTTACAGTGAAGTCAGATGCCAATGTGTCCAACCTTTTACTGTGACACTAGATTCACCACCACATCCAGCAAAGACACAATGGGCAGAGAGGCCTGATACACTTCCATGATTGGCATACGCACAGCCACATTGCTCTGAAAGGAGGCATTCAACCTGGATTTTAAAAAAACACGGTTGCAGGTGAATGATATAACTTGATTAATTGGTTTACTTCTTTTTATTGGTTTCCATTAATTTCATGTTGAGAATGTATTTTTGAGGGAGAGCCTTGGGAAATGCCACCCAAGGCTGGCCCACAAGTGAATCTCAGGCACAGTAGGTCGGCTTGGCTGGTGCTCAATTTTCAAAATCAATCAGTGCAACCAAGCCTGGTCATGGTGTTCCATCCCATAATGTTTACTGTGTGCACCAAAGTTCAGGGAGATGATCAAACACATGCATTCATATGATTAGAACACAAATGCTGCCATCTGCTGTAGAGTGAGAGTTATGGTATTATACAGCATGGAAACGGGCCCTTGTTTGCAGATCTGTTCCACTGACAAAATGTTTTTACTATGTTGCTGTGGGATAGTACCTTAACATTAAATATATACTCGCTGTCAAATAGTAAACAATCTAAAAACACAAGACATTACTCTATCTGTTAAATCTTTTCCAAGAACATCCACAAAACTTACTTTTGAAATCATGAGCTTGGTCTTTCTGTTCAATTGTATACAGTGCAATTTGCCAAAACTTGTCAAAACTAATGCCAGAAATTGTGGTTTTTATACATGAATTACTTTTAGTGCTAGTTCTAGTACCAAAACCTGGCAAAGTAATGCATGTCATGCAGGAGATTGATCACTTGGTAACGTTATTTGGGTTGGTTCAATGGTGAACACATTCAAATCAGCAGGCAGCAGTGTTGGAGCCTATTTATATATGAGATACTATTTATTGTCATGTAAAAAACAGAAATGTAATTTTACATCCAATTATCTTTAGTCTGCCATAAGTACAGACAAAAATTGACCATTAACATTGCCCAGAGCCCCATACAGATGGAGAAAGAGTCTCCCTCCCCACCCCCTCCACCCCAAGTCACCGAGTGTTTACGGGATTCGCTTCTGCAGTCACACAAAACTCCAGTTCAGTTCAAACCATCATCAACCCGAGCCCCACAATGAGGAAGCCTTCAATGCCCAGGGTCTTTTAGGAGCCTTCCTTGTCCTCCGTATCCTCAAGCAAAAATTAATCAAACATTGAAATCATGGATTACAGCAGAGTAAAGGACAATATTATCAGCACAGCCAAGTAGCACTCTTACACACTAAGAAATGGACTTGCTCTGTTTGGGTTTCACCAAGATGATCCAATTCAGATTTCAAGACAATTTGAGCCCAAATACGTCAAAAGAGCTGGATTGCAGAAATGAAGTGAGTGTCACTCTCACTGACATAATGACAATGCTTCAAGAGTAGCAAAATTAAAGGGAATGGCAAACAGCCTAAAAGAGGACAGTAATGACTGTTTGAGGCCAACTATTGCTGCAGTAATTTCTCAAGATTGTGTCCTGGGATCAATGATCACCACTATAGCATCAATAATAATTTTCTCTGTATAGGCCATTAAGAGGTATTGTTTATAATTCAGAATATTTAATTCAATTTGTAGCTCATCAAATAATAAAGTAGTCTTTGCATGCAAACCTAGGCCACATTCAGCCATGAACAATAAGTGGTACTAATGTTCAGACGACATCTCCTAGGCATTGGACATTTCCCAACAAGAAAGAGTCCGTGAAGGCACCAGTGCATTACAATCACCAGGTCCTTCTTCGCCACCACCAAATGAAATAATTGATCAAAACTTAACTGGACTAGTCATCTTTTAGCTTTCTGAGGAGTTCAGGAGGTGGAGTATCCCAGGGAAATAAGTAACTAATGTCCCCAAAGCAGTTCCATCAACAACACACAAATCAAGTACATCTGCATGCTCCAAGAAGCTTGAACTGATTTGGGAACGAGGCTGCAGTCCTGGCAGAGATTTTGGTGAGATGCTGGACAACTGAAAGACAGCTACTGTTTGCTTTTTCCTTGGAAAGGTAATAGGAATAAACCAGGCATCCACAGGCTTACATCAAAAGTGGGAAAGTTATTGAAAGGGATTCTGAGGGACAAGATTTGCTTGTAATACAAAAGGTGAGGAAGAACTAGGAATAGTCAGAATAACTCTCTGCTTGGGAAATCATGGCTTGTAGCTGCGTGCTACTTGAAACAAGACACACAGACGTGGTCTAGTCAGGTTAAGCTCTCAGTTTTATTAGGGCTCAAGCCCGACATTTATACTTGCACTGTTCCCGCCAATGGTCCCCCTTGGCTAACGTCACAACATGCATAACAAAAGCGGGTTTCCTGCACCGGGTTCTTTCCTGCATAACAATGCTCTTCTTCCCCATGTGCTGTCCCTGTCTGTTCGCTGCGCAGCAAAGCCAGTGCTATTTTAAGGTCACTGGTCTTTAAGCTGCCCTTGCCGTTCACCTGCCGGTTCGCGGTGCTGCTGTTGGCCTTTGTTTGTGGTTGCTGCTCGGAGTGCTAGCTTGAATGCTGCAGCGGCAGGCCGCCACTTAACCCCCCATTCCCCAGAAATGGGGGTATTGTCCTTGTTATTGTCCTTTGTGCCCGGAGGCAAATTCTTAGCAGCATTTGGTGGCCTACCTCTTCAGCATGGTGCTGGTGAATCGACCGGGTGCACCAGGTCCAGGTGTGTCAGATTCAGCCTGCCTGTGGTGAAGACACCCAAGGAGGACCTCAACACCTTTTTGGTTGAACTCATGTACAGAGCTCCACTATCATCCCCAGGTGCACAGCTGGACGACTCTGCAGCATTCCTCAGAAGACTAAGGGAACGAGTCAGCAACCTGGCCCCGATTCCACCTTCCAGGCACGGACACGCGAGCACCAACATACCCAAAGACCTGCAGGACTCTGAGTATATTTTCATTTGCAGGTGTCCACATCGTCCACAGCTTCAGAAGCCATACGAGGGTCTGTTCCAGGTCATCCGCAACAGTGGGACCACATTTGAGCTGGAGGTCAGAGGCAAGACGGAGGTCTTCACCAGACAGGCTGAAGCAAACACACCTGGACCTGGTGCACTCAGTCGATTCACCACATGGACATAGTAGGACTCTTGCCAGTATCACAGGGTTTCCGCCATCTGTTCATGATGGTCAACTGCTTCACCAAGTAGCCAGAAGCAGACATGTCCACAACATGTTCTGCAGGCTCGAAGTGCTGGGGTGGGGTCTTGGTGCGCTGCTGAACCTTGATTGTTTGGCAATGTGTGCACACCTTTGCCCATCCACTGACTTGTTTCTGCAATCCATGCCACACATATTTCCTGGCCACCAGCCGGACCAAGGTCCTGATGGATGGTTGAGCCAGTCTGTGGATAGAGTCGAAAACCTGTTGTCTCCAAGCCACCAGGATGCTGGGTCTGACCTGACTGGGATGTCCTAGAGCTGCAGTCCTGATATGGCAGTCCTATATTGGAACATCTCCTAGTCTTTCTGCTGCACCTCCGCCAGTGCCATGAGGTCCACTCCCCTCGATAGTGTGTAGATAGTTTGCCTAGAAAGTGCGTCAGCCACCACATTCTCCTTGCCAGAGATGTGTCTTACATCTGTGGTATATTCCGAAATGTAAGTATCATTGCTGGTGGGCTGACCGGGGGTCTGAGATCTTAGCCAAGGTGTAAGTCAGGGACTTGTGATCTGTGAAATCCGTGAAGGACCTTCCCTCTATGAAGTATCTGAAATGGCAGATGGCTAAGTACAGCGCCAGTAGCTCTCTGTTGAAAGTGCTGTACTTCAGTTCTCGAGGCCACAGATGTTTTCAGAAGCATGCCAGCGGCCACCAACTTACTTCGATCTGCTGCTCCAGAACTCCGCCGGTCTCTGTTCCTGAGGCATCCACTGTCAGAACCTTTGGAGAGGCTTCCCTGGGATGTGCCAGGAGAGTGGCATCCGCCAAGGCTTCCTTGGCCTTTACGAAGGCTTCCGCTGACTCCTTGTCCCAGGTGATGTCCTTCGCCTTGCCTGCCATCTGGGTGAACAAGGGCCACATGATCCGGCAGCTGAGGGGATGAACCTATAATAGAAATTGATCATCCCCACGAACACCTGTAGACCCTTGGTCATGTTGGGTCTGGGGAACTTCCGGATGGGCTCAACTTTACTGGGTAGCGGTGTGGCTCCTTTCCTGGTTATCTAGTGGCTCAGGAAGTCGATGGCCTCCAATCTGAACTGGCATTTGGCTGGGTTGATCATCAGTCTGAACTCACTCAGTCAGGTGCAGAGGTTGCGGAGGTGCGCCATATGCTCTTGTTAGTTCCTGCTCACCACCAGGATGTCATCCAGGTACATGAAGGTGCCATCCAGGTCTCGGCCCACAGTGTCCATGAGTTGCTGAAAGGTCTGTGCAGCATTCTTTTTGCCCGAACGGCATTCGGAGGAATTCGAAGAGGCTGAATGGGATGATGATGGCGGTCTTGGAGATATCATCGGGGTATACCAGGATTTGATGATACCCCTGCATGAGGTCCATCTTAGAGAAGATCCTTGCCCTGTGCAGGTTAGCCATGAAGTCCTGGGGTGCAGCACTGGGTACTGATCCAGTGTTGTGGCCTTGTTGAGCCGGTGGTAGTCGCCGCATGGTCTCCAGCCCCCAGTTGCCATGTGCAGGGGAGAAGTCGCATGATGTCAAGGTCCTTCAGCTTCCTAAATTCCTTCACCAGCTGGAGCATTTCCAGAGGAAGGCATCTTCCCCTTGCGTGGACTGGTGGGCCCTGGGTCAGGATGTGGTGCTGTACTCCATGTTGGGGCATCACCGTGGTGAATTTGAGGGGTGAGCACTGCAGGGAACTCGGCCAGGACCCTGGCGTACTCATTGTCCAATTCCTGTAAGGACTGCTGGGAGCCTGGCATCTTTGAGGGGGAAGGTTTGAAAAGTCTTGACATGGACCAATCTCTTTCCCTTGAGGTCCACTAGTAGGCTGTGGGCACGCAGGATGTATGCCCTGAGGAGTGGCTGTTCTACTGTGGTTGTTCTACTGCGGCCAGCATGAACACCCACGAGAAGAGGCTTCCTCCCAACTGCAGATGGGTCTTGTAGGTTCAAATCATGCTGCTGTGGGCAGCCCTCAGCGTGGGGCCTGACAGCCTGTTCCTGGTGTCCTACCCCGATGGGGGTAGGATGCTGACCTCTGCTCCTCTGTCCATAAGGAAGCGTTGTCTGGACTGGCAGTCCCAATTGTATAGGAGGCTGTCTTGGTGGCCAGACGTCGGGGCCATTAGCAACGGCTGGCCCCGGCATTTCCCCAAAACATGCACAGTGGCCTGCACCAGTGGGCTCTGGCACCCCACTTTGGTGGTAGAAACACCGCTGGTCATTGGAATCACCTCCCCTGGGGCTCTGCTGTTCTCTTGGTGCCTCTGCATGGGTTTGGCTGTGGGGTTTAGTGATGAGCCCCACAGACGCCAAGCACTCTCTCTCTCTCTCTTCTGTTTCCACAGAACGACCACTCATGCTGTGACTTTCCAGGGGTCACTGAAATCCACATCAACCAGGAGCAGTTGGATGTCTTTGGGCAGTTGCTCCAGGAATGCCTGCTCAAAATGATGCAGAGCTCGTGTTTGCCCAGGAGGGCCAGCATCTCGTTCATGAAGGCCTGTTCCCTAGCCCGTCCAGGTGGAGCTGGCGTGCCCCTCTCTCATGTCGTGAGAGTCCAAAGGTCTCCATCAGCAAGTTCTTGAAGGTGGTGCCTTCCAATGGGAGCTCCTGGATGAAGTTGGCCACCTGGCCTGATGCATCCTGGTCCACGTGGTAGTACTGGGTAGATTCTGCTGTGATCTGCTGGATCTGGAACTGTGCCTCAGCCTAGTCAAACCATATGCGCGTTTGATTCGTCCAGAAGGTCGGCAGCTTGAGAGCGACCACGATGGCTGCTGCCTGTTTGCTCATCGCTGGGTTTAGATCCCTTCTAAACCATAATGGTAACCAACTGTAGCCGCGCGCTACTCAAAAGAAGACACAGACGTAGTGTAGTCAGGTTAAGCGCTCTGTTTTATTGGAGTTCAGGCCCAACTTTTATATTTGCACCTGTTCCTGCCAAGGCCCCCCTTTGGCTGACATCACAACATGCATAACAAAAGTAAGTTTCCCGCATGTGGGTACTTTCCTGCATAACAATGCCCTTCTTCCCCATGTGCTGTACCTGTCTGTTGGCTGCAAAGCAAGGCCAGCGCCATTTTGGGGGTTGTTGGTCTTTAAGCTGCCCTTGCCGTTCACCCGCTGGTTCGCTTGTTGGAGCCAGTGCCATTGCGCGGGGTGCTGGCCTTCGGTTGCGCTTGCCACCCAGAGCGCTGGCTTGATCGATGTCACAGCGGGCTGCCACTGGCTCACATATTAGACGAGTTGATTTTTGAAGAGGTGATCAAGAGAATTGGTGAGGTCAGGGTGTCAAACATCGTCTGCGTAGACTTTAGAAAGGCCTTTCACAAAGTCCCAGATGGTCATCGAGTCCTGAACGTTAGAACATCAAATGTGGGGTGAGTTAGCAAATTGGATACAGAATTAACTTGGTGGAAGGAGGCAAAGTGTGGTGTTTTTCAGATCGAAGCTCTATGACCAGGAATTGATGCTTGGTCCTCTGCCAGTTTTCGACTTGAGAATGGATGTAACGTGATGAGGAAACTTGCAAATGGCAGCAACATTGGTGATATCGGGGACAACAAAGAATGTTGTTTAAGAACCTTGCATTTATTGAATACAATCGTTGGGACATCGTTTTACAGTTGTACAAAACATACACTTGGGAGTTTGTGAACAATTCTGTCACGACATTGTGATAGTACAGATCTATCACCAATGTACATAGTGTATATAGTTACTGTATCTAGACTGTGCTTACAGCGATTGGCTGAGAGCAAAGCCACGCCTACTGTCTGGGCCTTAAAGGGTTGTGTCCCTACCCAGGTCGGATCATTCCGGACTGGTCGGCCACCTGTGAAGAGCTCCTGTCTTTTGCTAATAAAAGCCTTGGTTTGGATCAACAAGTATTTGATTCTTTCGACGAGCTCTACAGACACCAGAGGAGAAATGTGACAAAGCTTGAGAGGATGCAGAAAAGATTCACAAAGATGTCGCCTACATTGATGGGGTTGAGTTATCATGACAGAATGGGTTTGTTTTTCCTGGAAAAAAGGCCGAGAGGTGCCATGCTAGTCCTACTTAAAATTCAGAGAGCCATCGATAGGTCAGGTAACTGGTATATGTTTCCCATGGTAGAGGGGCCTAAAACTAGCAAGCTTGGGTGTAAAATGTGAGAGGGGAAATATTTCAAGGAGATCACAGGAGTGAGAAAGATCTTTGATAACTCGAATTAGTGCCCAAAGAAGGTGGTGGAATTAAATTGAAACATGTAAAAAGCATTTTGACAGGTATTGAATGAGTAAGGCATAGAGGAATAAAGAATAAATGCAAGCAAGTTGGTATAGTAAACAGACACAATGGTCAGCATAGAAGCACTGGGCCCATTTCTATATCGTACAACCTATGAAACGCGATGACATACATTATCCTGACTTGGTTATATGTTGCCATTCAATCAGCATTATTAAGTATTGACACTCGCTCAGAAAAACTTTCAAAATGATACGTTGCGATTGTGCAAAGTGATAAACTGACACCACCAATTGGGGACAATTAAGGAGGGGGAAAAGCTTTGGCTTTTTTCACCAAATAGCTCATCTGAATAAAATAATATGTGTCAGACAATGCTTCAACAAAATATCTTAAAAGATCCCAGAATGAAATATAGATTATAAAAGTTAACAGTTTATGCATTAGTAATTATGTACATACTTTTTTTTCCAATTTCAAAGGAAAACACATCACCAACTGACTAATGATAAATAATGCTAAATACAGGACTTCCCACGTTCAAAGGTATCAGCCAGTGACTGTGGCATTTGCTAGCTTTCCTCATTTAGAAGCAGATTCAATCAAGCTAAAGAAAAAGTTAGCTTAACTTTTGTTTCTGTTCTGTAGACAAAATATTTGCATTAACATTTTAAATCTGATTTTAAACACTCAAGTATATCAATGCAAACCTGCATTGCAGAACAAGCCAGCAAGAAATAGTGTTTTGGTGTACAAGTATACTACCTAACATCCCAGGGGGAGTGGTAGTTAATTTTATAACCAGGCCTACGTGAAAATAAATAGCAGCCATTAGATTTCTTTCCCAGGTGCTCTAAGTTAAAATTCTTACATTCAATAGTACTATGAAAACTTTCATTTGAATTTTAAGGCACTATTTAAAACAGATGTCGATTTTGTATCAAGACAAGGGGAAATCATTAAATTTAACATGTAAGAAAAATTGAAAGTTTTGGTGATATTGTTATTAGCTACCTTTTAATATTTTATTCAAGATTCAGACACAGCCAATGCATGACTAGTGATGCAGAATCTCTTGAAGCATTGATGTTCAGAGGGAACTTAGGGAACAAGTTTATTGTGGCCTGGAAGTGGGAGTAGATAGGGTGATATTAAATGATCAGGACATGAATGTAACAGTTCCAAAGACATGTTACAGTTGCATAAAACTTTGGAGAATTGTGTGTAGTTCTGGTCGTCACATTACATTCGGATGTTGAGAGCACTGGAGAGAGTGCAGAAGAGGTTCATCTGTGGGTGGCTTGGATTAGACATACTGGCATCAGCAGGCATTCATTAAATATTTTTTCATTTACTAATTTTTTTTAAAGCAGGTGTGTATTGGAATTACAATTTCACATAGTTTCAGTGATTTAAAATCAGGTGACTCACATGAAGGACTACACATTTAAAGTTATTTTCTATGATGAACCCACCTTCAGCTGTAATCATAACACTCAAAATATCACATCAAAATTAATATATTTTAATTAAAACATAGAAAATAAATAATTTTGTAGCCTTACACTGCCCAACAGCACCGGTTCAAAGGTCTTTGCTTCTGCACCGGATAGTTGCCTGGAGCCTTCACTTTGTAAAAACAGATCACTTTCAAGCTAAATAATTCATCTGGGATTGTTGCATTCTCCAAGACTCAATAGTGAATTCTCTAACTTCAAATAACTTGCTTATGTCAGGATTTAATGTTGGGCTTTCAATTACTTTTGTTCCCCTCCTTTCGTTCCTTGCAACTTTTCATTCTGTATGTATGGTTCAGTATGTCCCATTCAGCCAGAATATACAAATCACCGAGACTTCACATTTGTAACAGACAACAGGGTTTAACTGTCATTTCAATTTATGACATCCACTGCCTTCCCTTCTTCCTCTGCTACTTAGACCAAGTTACCTTTTTTTCTCTGTTTTGATGAAGGGTCTTTGAGCTGAAATTTCAAGTGGCTTCTCTTTCCACAGATGCTTCTTGACTGGCTGAGTTCTTTCAGCAATTCTGTTTCTATCCCATGATGGCTTGTGCAAGTACACATTTTTTTTTAATCCAGAAAGTGAAATGTCAAGAGTCAAGAAATAAGATTCATGCCAATGACACAGTGGTGGAGGTTCACAGCTTCACTTCCATTAAATTTCTCATATTAAGAAACACAAAAAATGTAGAGATTACTAATTCAATAAAGTACTTTGATATCCACATTGTGATAGGAAGAAGTAAAGGTTTTCATTAATTCTGTCTACTATTTATACCATCAAGCTGCAGGCAGCAGAAGCAGTAACTGTGAGAAATACAGGCAGCAGTTAATGTGCGAAAGAGAGACTGTATTAATGTTTTCCAATTCTTATATTGTTTCTATTACCATCTTTTATCATTAGCTCCCACAAACTATTCTTATATCCTCTTTTAGATACATTATCCAGTTTCAGAACTAGCTTAATTAAAATTTTCAAAAACTTGCAATTTATTTCCCTTTGATTTTGAGATTACATTTCCCAAGTTAACATTCTGACAACCAGTACAATACCTTGCATTAATGGAAAAATAAATTCACAATGACAGTCAGCTGTGCAAGGATCTTCTCTTCCCAACTATATCCCTTCATTAGCGACACACTTTCTCCATCCTGCACCTGGTCAAACTGCCCATGATAAATACAGGTGATGGAGCTGTGGAAAGCTGTAAAAAATCTTTCCATCCAAAGAAGGGAGAGTCGTTGAATTAAAATTAAATTTAAAAATACATAAATTCTATCAATTATTTTTTGTTCCACATGAGATAGAAAGTGAAGAGTTTTAGCCCATTGAATATTTGCCTATTATTCTGTTCATTTTACTTCAGTCTTTTCTGAATCTTGATTCCCAAGTTGGATATGATCTCTGATCTAATATGCAAGGCATGTACAACCGTCAGCATGAAACTTAATCTGCCTTTGCCTTTGCGCTCTGTAGCTGGTATAACTTTTCCATTAACCTAAACAAATGGTACTATATTTTTAGAACATGCAATTACCCTGCCTCAGCATGTTAGGCTCTGACTGTGCCCAAGAAAGTGTGCTGGGAGTGAACTAAGTGCAATAGTGCATTGCTTATAAGAATGCTGAAACTTGAATCCTTGTATGCAATGATTAATGAAATGCTTCTTGATCATTCGATCTGATCCAATAGCTGAGGTAAATTGTTTCAGTTTTCCATTGGAATAGGATAGATTTTTTTTAACATAACGAGCTTTGAGAGGAATATCCCTGCACTTTAAAAAGATTATGCAAGGAATGGTACTTGCAGTAAATTTCCACATGCTTTTTCTCTCATTTTAAGGACAACAGATTATTTAAAGATTCAAATGGTTTTACAGCCAGTCACTCCACCTATTAAAATCTAAGCAAATATGTGATTGAAGACGTGATTAGGCCACATTTCCCCCCCAAAAACACAAATTTTCTATATTAAAATCAATCTACAACTGAGTCATCTTGCTAGTATCATGAATTTTTTAAAAAACTCAATGTGGTCCAAAATTTGGCCTGCAAGTCCTTTCCTAGAACCACTACAATGGTAATCCTAAATGATAAATGTTTTCTGCTTGTGCATTTGTTATGGTGAAATTCTCAGTTCAAGAAGGGCTTATTTTTAAAAACAATTATCATCAGATTTTAATTTAATTTTAATTTTTTTAAAATTTAGACATACAGCACTGTAACAGGCCAATTCAGCCCTACGAGTCCGTGCCGCCTAATTTACACCCCATTAATCTACACCTTGGTACATATTTGAAGGGTGGGAGGAAACTGGAGCCCCCATAGAAAACCCAAGTTGACATGGGGAGAACTTATAAACTCTTTACAGACAGCACGGGATTCGAACCCAGATCTGGTCCCAATTGCTGGTGCTGTAAAGGTGTTGCACCAACTGTTATGCCAACCGCCCCATTATCTCACACTCCAAACTCTGAACATCTAATTTAACCTCCCCCAAAATAAGAATCCTGAAAAAAATCCAGCATTTTAATAAAAATCTGTCTGCTCACTGCAACATTGGCAGTTCAGGTGGATATTAAATTCCTCTCCACATTTTTGAACTAAAGAGAGCTCCAGCCAATTATTGTCCCTAACAAATGCCATCAAATAGAAAGGTAATTTTTGCCAGTTTCAATTTGGTGATGCTGCCTCATTCAGCAAATGTCACTTTATGCAAATATAATTTACTAAATGCTGTGACTGAAAAAAATTCTGGGCCACTGCAACATCCATATTTTAAGTGACAAAAGAATCAGGCTTCGTCAATGTGGATTTCTTTATGCTTGACGTTATCAGTATTTTCTTTTGAGGTTGCTACTAGCAGATTAGACAAGGAGGGAGAGGAGGTGTGAAATCAGTTGATATGATGTATTTAAACCTTCAGAAGGCCTCCTATAAATTCCTGCACACACTCAAAAAAAGCGAACAATATCAGCATACAAGAGATTACATTCATTTATAAGTGCAGATTGGTTATCCAAAAATATTTACATTAGCATATCATTTTCAAGTGGAGAGGCTGTGAATAGTGCAAAGATCAGTATTGCAAGCAGATTTGTGTGAAACAATCTATTTACAAATGCAATCAAGTTTACTGGTAACAAAACTGTGCCAGTGTGAGGAGTCACAGACATTTCATATGGAACATTACACCATAATAGATCCCCTTAAACCCATGTTGTTATGCCACTCCTAAACAATATACCTGTTGAAGGGACCATGCACAATAAGCTGGATGCAACATGACTTACTTGACCTCACTATCTGCAGACTTTTTCCTTTAACTCCACAACAATCTAATCCAATTTCTGGCTAAAGAAATGGTAATGGTATGGTAGATGAAATGCAATGTACAAAATTTTAGAAAAAATGGAAAGCAGTTTTTTTAAGATCTTGAAAGAAGTTAGCATTCAGAGAGGTCTGGGTGTCTTCCTAAAAGAATCACAGCACATAATTATGGGGCAAATAATATTTTACCATTAATTGACTGAAGAATAATAAGACCCAGGTGAGATTTCACCTGGAATATTGTGCACAGGTGAGATTTCACCTGGAATATTGTGCACAGGTGAGATTTCACCTGGAATATTGTGCACAGGTGAGATTTCACCTGGAATATTGTGCACAGGTGGAGCCTCCCTACTTAAAAGATAGACTTACAATAAAGGAATCACATGATGGATCACCAGCCTTGTTCCTGAGATGGCAGAGGATTTAAATCAGTGGTTCTCAATGTTTTTCTTTCCCCTCACATACCACTTTAAGTAATCCTTATGCCACAAGTGCTCTGTGATTAGTAAGAGATTGTTTAAGGTGGTATGTGAGTGAAAAGGGAAGGCTGAGAATCACTGCTCTAGACCCATTTATTACTGAAATATTTTACTTGAGAAAAATTGTCGTTGGTCCATTTCCTTTGGAGTTATGAAACCGTGCACATAACAAGTCAATGAAGTACGATTAAAACAATGGTTTTCAAACTTTTTCTTTCCACCCACATACCACCTTAAGCAATTCTTTACTAATCACAGAGCATCTATGGCATAGGGAAGTGGTATATGAGTGGAAAGAAAAGTTTGAGAACCACTGGTTTAAATGATGAGGAAAGATAAGCAGTTGAGAAGAATGAAAAACGAAATATCCAAGGATAGATACAGGAATGCCATTTATCCTAGCTCAGGTGTTTTGAATAAACCAGGTATACGGTCTCACAAAAACACTAAAACTTGAAAAATGTCCTTCATCCGTGGCTGTGAATCTTTGTAATTGTCAAACCAAGAGGACTAAGCTGGTTCAACCACTGGTAAACTAGTGAGTTTACTATTGAGTATATTCAAGGCAGAGAAGCATTAATGTATTTTTGGGTCAGAGTGAATCAAGGAGAAAGAAGGTTCTGCAGGAAAGTGGAATGGAGATAAAAAAAAGATCAGCTACAATTTTTCTGTGGCCCAGGGACATTGAGCTAAATAGCCGATTGCTATTTCGGTTTTATTGAAGGCTGATACTGAACAGTTGGAGTGGTCAGCAAACTTGTTGTCTCAAAATCACCATTTCTAATGAGCTATTTTATAATCCACTCTTTTATTTAATGAATTGAATTTCAACTCCTTGGCTTTTATGATCAGGTTCAAATTCATGTATCCAGAAGAGTTAAGGATTCTGGACAACGGACCAGTAACTTAACCCTGAGGCTGCTATCCATGAGACAGGCAAGGTAGACCTGGAATGTTGTTGCATACATATACAGGGAGATCTGTTCCAAATTCTGGCCATGTGACATTTGTGTTCGCATTCCTCCTTTACAGTTCTGCTCTTTTAGAGCTCAGATCTATCCAGTGTTTGTAAATTAGCTGACTAGAAACAAAATAACATTTCCTGTCAATTCAGATTAGATTGCAATGTTTCCAAGTGAGAATCATCTATTTAGTATTTTTTAAAACCAAAGATATTATTTGCTCACCGACAAGCTGAAAGAGTGTAGCATGTCTGAAACCCTCCGAGTGATTGTATTTCCACAGATGGAGAATAGAACTTGCGAGATGAACGAAGAATCCAGGATTCATGTAAGATTCAAAGGCATTGTATCCCAACACCCACGCATCCTTGTGGAATTTAAATGTTGCCTCTTTCTGAAAAGTTGTATTGAATTCCCATTTACTGAGGTGCAGGTCCCCATCAAGTCCAGTCTTAAGAAAATAATTTGGTTTGTCAGCCACTTCCAAGGAAACTAATGATGCATCTGTTGTAAACAAATATTTTTTAAAAATATTAATCACACTGTGATCAAATATTTATAAATGATCACTTTATTGCTGCAACAAAAAAAAAATAGAACAGCACAAGTGAAATATAATTACTGAACCCCAAGATACAGGTTTTAATTGACATCATTTCCTTTGTAAGCCTCATGTGCTCTTTAAAAAAAAATATTGGCCTGGTCACGATAGGAATTTCAAACTGCTAAAATTATTTTTGTACTTTTAGATTTACGTTAAATCTCCAGAAACACGAAGGTCTAAGACTGCACTTCGACACAAGCATTCTCAAGGTGAGGATTATTCAAATGTTTTCCATCTGCACTAATATTAAAGCAGTACATTCAAATTTATATGTGAATCTATGCCTTTTTTTTCAGTAAAAGATGAAGATGCTGTATAAAGATCAATGGAGCAAACTGCAGGGAAATTTTGTTACACTACTTTTCTCACTGCCTCGTTCAGATAGCTTTTTTCCAACAGTTATTAGGCTCTTGAACCTCCCTCGCTAGACTAATCATGAACTGTTCTGACACCGAAAAAAGTATGTCTGCATAACTGTTAACACCACTTTTGTTTTTGCGCTATGTTAACTATGAATATTACCTGTCTGTTTTTTTTGTGCAGTATTTATTATCTCTTTCTATTTAATGTACACTATTTTTCTTGGTGTATCTTATGTAACTGTTCGGCTGCAGCTCGCGAGATTTTTGTGTGCATGTGTACATTGCACAACGTATATGACAATCAACTAATTATCCATCAGTGTGACCTCACTTTTAAGGATTTATTACAGATGTATCCTATTTTTTATATTTTTCAATATGGACTTTCAAAAGGCATCTAAAATAGCAAAAATAAAGTATATATATATTTTTTTTTATTTAAATCGGTTACCCTAATGATGCTTTAGTAGCTTTATGTTGAATGTGAAAAATATGAAATTCAGATTAGATTGCAATGTTTCCAAGTGAGAATTGGTTAGAGAATAATCTATTTAGTATTTTTTAACACCAAAGATATTATCTGCTCACCGATATATCAACGATCAGATATTTTTGGAGGCAAACTGTTGCGAGATACAATGTTATTTATTGGCAAATAATATTGTGATTATTGCTGAATAACTGCAAAGTTTGTCAAACTTCGACTTGCTTACCATGCGGCTGAGTTGAGTAAAGCCCTGGTGTCAGCATAAAGAGTGTCACTACTCCTGCAATGGAAATTTCTCTTGTAGCTGGAAAAACCTCTCCACTTGACAAATTAGCTGCGATGACTTTGCTTGCATCCAAGTAACTGACCAAAAAGTAAGGACCCTTTCCCAGCACTGTAATCAGAAAAAAAAATTCACTCAATTTCATTTAGAAAAAATACTCATGTATAATGAATATCAACTACATCTGTATACTTTACCCCCACCACCACCAAAGGACTTGGTTCAATTTTGTAATAAGGAGTCAAGAGATAATCATTTAATAAATAGTTACTTTTTAAAACTCTCTTCCTTCACTGAAGAATACATAGAATATAATTAGCATTTAATTCCAAAGATTTTTCTCTACTTTTTTCAGTAAGCAATGCCTCTTTATTTTGCCCTTTTATTTGGTTGATTATCAGTAAAGCTCCTTTGGTTGGTTACATACAAGTTATGTCAAAGCAGTATGGGCAGCTATTTAAATTGAATGGTTGAAGATCAAGCATCTTGTCTTATTGAGTACCTGTCTACATTTGAACTGGGAGAAAGGTGGAAAAAGAATAAATTTAGACATATCTCACAGTAACAGGCCATTTCAGCCTATGGGCCCATGCTGCCCAATCAAACCCAATTAATCTACACCCCCCCCCCCCCAATATGTTTCGAATGGTGGGAGGAAACCGAAGCCCCCAGAGAAAACACAGGGAGAACATACAAACTCCTTACAGACAGCACAGGATTTGAACCTCAGTCCCGATCGCTGGCGCTGTGACGATATTGCGCTAACCACTACATCAACTGTAACATCCCAAATAAGATAATGTAATTTTTTTTAAACTGCTCCAAACCACAATTTAAAAGGATTACCTTGTTGAATCAATTTTTGAAAACCAATTTTTCAGTAACTAATTTACATTAAGAATTATCTATTTCCTTAAAAAAAAATGGGACAAGTATCTACATAATGAGATATTATACCTTATAACTTTTCAAATATTGCAAACACAGCCCCCTCGAGGGGCTCAGTCTTAATGACTGTCCTTCACTATACAGAATTTCAGATAGAGATGTTCCACTACATTTTTCAAATATCTTGGTTTTTCTCTGTCAAAACTCATCCTCTAAATACTCATACAGTGTGAAACTGGGATATGGTTTGTATTTTAAGATTTTTTTTCCTGTATGCACAGAACTCTGAATGAACTTCACAATATGACTCTCATGGTGTCCCTGTTACTTACTGATTGATCTTTTACACTGTGACTCTATCTTCTGTAACTGTGCTTTTGCCCCTCCTACTTTCAACATCTGTATGGATAGTAGAGTTGACTATCTTGATTACACATGGAAGAATCTTTTGTCCATACCGGGGAAAAATGTGATAATAAACTTGAACAATTATTTCACTTTGCCTATAACACAATTAAAGAATCTCTCTAAATGTAAAGCCAAAAGACCTTGAAAATCCAGTTCTATTCATTCCAAAATTTCAAAGGACATTTGTAGTTTTTAAACTGCCATTTTTCCTAGAAATTGCCTATCCATCACAATTACTCCCTTACTCAAAGAAAATCACTGTAAATGCAAAGTGCACATTTGCTTAAAAAAACTAAATGCACAAATGTTCTGCTTAACTGGCATAATAGTTCTTACCTTTATTATAGTATTCACAGTCATAAGCTGAAATGAAAAAAAGACATTAATGTTATGCTGTCTGGCACTTACAGTAATCAAATTTCTAATAAATTTAATTATCTTTAAATCCTTTATATTACCCTCAGCATTTTCTCTCAGCAAATGAAGAGATTGGTTAAAAACCTGGGAGCAGGTAACCAATGTTACTGTGCATTGAGCCAACCAAAAGCTCTTTAATTTTCACTTTTTAATCAAATAAGATTAAAACAAAAATAGCAACTTCCCTTAAAGTGATTCATATACATTTAAAACAGTACAGTTGAAAATTATGAAAGATTCAGACGGTGCAAAGTGCTTTTACAATTCATTTTATTATCATATCAAGGAATAGGAAAAGATATATTTTGAAATTTAGGAAGGGATCTTACTTAAGTACAGCATGAAATTTGTATCTTTGAGAATTTTGGCATAACCTCAATGTTAAAAAGCTGTATTTAAATAATTCTTTAATTTGACCTGGGACAATTCCAAAGTTGGTAATGGTTTACAGTGAATTTTTATGTGGGGACACGTTTCCACAACTGACCATGTGGAAGAATTCAAGGAAAGGAATTTCACATTTAGGCTATCTCTGGATTCCACGCATTCAATTTAAGGACACCCCTCCAAACAAGTGGGGCTCCTGTAATAACATTAATTCTGACTCACGCACATATGCTTGTTCCTACAAATGGCAGATCTAGTTTCCACTTGCTCTTCAGTTTTACTCAAGGCTTATTTTTGGTTTTATGTGCTTCTGAAGTCATTTATTACAATGTAGTTAAGGTTATACTAATTGTGTGATTTTTGTGTATTTTCCCATTTATCGATAAAATTAACTTATGGGGGTCTATAAAAACAGAGCCTGTTCATCATTTGAGAATGGTCTGTAACTGGTCTCATTGGAAATATGCTGTACCTAAACTCTAAATGAAGCACTGAAAGCAAATTACGCTTTTCCCATGCTCCTCCAAAAAGTCCCACAGTCACAAGAAGCATGTTGCAAAAACATAAAGGAGGAATGAGATTCACTGACCACAAGACTCCGTTTCAAGATATCCATGCTAAAGAGATAATAAGACCTGAATGGCATGTATCACTGCTCGAGTACTGTTATCTTACTGCTGCAGGTGTGTAATCAAGTTTCAATACTTACGGCAGATCATGGGAGTTCTCCAATCAATTGCAACCCCATGTTGACAGCATATGTGAGCATATGCAAGTACACTGGTACAAAAACACTCACAGTCACCACCTCTGTTACAGGCACATGTATCAGACAAGCAGTTAGAATAAAACCAGGTGACATCAATCTGAAAGTTGACAAAAGAAAATAGAACAAAGTATTTTTGTAAGATATTATTCAGCAAGTCCTGAAAACTAGTTAATAAAACATTAATTTTATAAACTCATCTTCTCATTTTTGGATATACAAGTTTCCATATAGCCAGAAATCCTAATCTCCAAATTAGTTGTGTGTTGAAGATAAAAGATCAAGATGTGTCTCGTGAAACAGAAAAACAGACTAATTTGTACAACAGTGAAACAAGAAAGTCTGCAGATGCTATGATTGTAGTTAATACACAAACATGCTGGAGAACCTCAGCAGGTCCCGCATCATACATAGGGAGGCAAAGGTATATAAACAATATTTTGGGCTTGAGCTCTTTGACAAGATATGAGCAAAATGCAGGTGGGCGTCTGAATCAAACGGTGGGGGAGAAGGCCTGGAGCAGGGGGGAGAGCACAGGCCAACAGCCCAGAGGCTATAGGTATCCATAGATAAGACAGGAGAGAAAAGCAGAGAATTGATTGGGGGAAGGGAGTAACTCAGAATGCAGGGCTAGAGGAAGAAAGACAATTGGATATGGAGAGACAGGAGGCTGAGGCATAACAGAGAAGTCAATGATAGTGCCATCTGGTTGGAGGGTGCCCAGACAGAATTATTGATGTGTGAATCCGCAGGGGGTTCATTTGTGGCCTCCTCTACATCAGAGAGACTGGACACAGACTAGGAGATCGCTCTGCTGAGCATCTTCGCTCTGTCCACTGTAATAGCAGGGATCTCCCAGTGGCCACCCATTTCAATTCCCCGCTGTATTTCCTTGTCTGTCCACGGTCTAATGCACTGCCAACTGAGTCCACCTGCAAATTGAAAGAACAACACCTCACAGTCCGTCTGGGCCCCCTACAACCAGGTGGTATTAACATCAATCTGTTTTCTGTTAGACATCCCCCCCCCCACCCCACAGTCTCTCCCTGTCCCCCAGTCTCCTTTTCTCCAGTTCTGCATTCACAGTTACTCCCCTCCCCCAATCAAATCTCAGCTTTTTTTCTCCTGTCCTCCTAGTTACGTCCACCTTGGCTGTTGGCCGGTGTTCCTCCCCCCTTACCTCACCCTTTTATTCAGACATCTGCCTGCTTTTTCCTCATGCCTTGATGCAGGGCTCAGGCCCAAAACATTGGTTATACATCTTTGCCTCCTATGAACGCTGCGGGACTGCCGAGTTTCTCCAGTACTTTTATTTTGTACAGTATTAATTTCAGCTCTCTGGTGTAATTTCCTCCTCACAAACTTCTGATCAGTAAGAAAAAAGAAACAAACTCATCAGATCAAGCAGGATCTGTGGAGTTGGAGGGATGGTCAATATTTCAGGTCAGGAAATATCTGTCTCATCCCTCCCTCACATTTCTATAGACTGGCTATCTTACCTCTAATCTCTCAAGAGTCAACACTCAGGGCTGATATTTCCCATTTCCCAAAACAGTATGAAGCACAGGGCTCGTGTTTAATAGTCCAACAATAGTGAACATCAGGACATTGGTAAAGATGCAACAGTGTCTGATTACCTTTTTTTTTAAGACTACTCCAACATCAACATAAAATGCATTTTGTAGATGAGATTGATCAGTTAAGAGGCACATAAAATGGATATCAAATAGCCTGATATAACTGTCAAGTGTGACAGTTCAATCCTTTCAGTAAGAACAAGAAACCCACACCACTTTTGTCTGTCTTCTTGGAGTGAGTAAATCAGGGATAAGCATCAGAAATGGGAGATAGGCATCAATGGATTAAGAAAAGTAATCGTCCGATTCAAACTCTTATTAGTCTGGACCGAAGGCCACTCTTGTACAATGGACAAAAGTTGAAGTGGAAAAATCCTATGGTTTAGGTCAGTACTCAC
Organism: Narcine bancroftii; assembly: GCF_036971445.1. NCBI lineage: Eukaryota > Metazoa > Chordata > Chondrichthyes > Torpediniformes > Narcinidae > Narcine > Narcine bancroftii. The sequence continues at coordinate 269,086,946 of NC_091469.1, read as the reverse complement.
CACTGGATGGCAGGGCTGGAACACCTCGCACAATAATATTCCGCATTCCTTCTTCGCAAATGGCTCACGCAGAGGGTTCATGTTGCACGGATCACGGATGTCAGGGCTACTTGCACACTAGGAAAGATTAAGTCGCAGATACAAATGTTAAATAACGTTTACTTTCAATTTTTAAAAAACTGTCTTCAAATGCAGTCTTGCGATACACTTAGTGAAAGAACTTAATGTTACAAGTATTTCAGAGAAAATTCCAATTCTCCGTGCTCAGGTGAAAGAGGCTTTAAAATTGCTCCTGTGATTTATCCCCACATTTAAGCTCTCAATTCTGTTGTTTACATCATGTGCAAAGGTCTGGGAAGGAATCACAGCTGTGCCCCAATAACTCTTCCCACCACCACCCACACCCCCACCCTCTCCACCCAAATTCCAAATTCCTCCACCCCAGCTCGCTATTCAGGAATACAATCACATATTTAAATAACATATGATGCAGATGGAACAGCAACTTGAAGGTAGATCAATAGAGCTACTTGCAGGGTAGATGGCACAGAAAAGGAACAGTCAATTTAGAATCGTGGCATTATAAGACACTACTCTGCCTACCACTTCTGTACTGTTTGAAAAGGAAATACTCAACCCCATCTGACCTTCCAGCCCTAAGCCCTACGTCATGGTTCTTCACGTAGAAGTTCAAGCACTTTTTAAAATGGGACTTGGCCTTCTGCCTCTACCATATTTTCAGGCAGTGCATTGCGATAACTTCCAATCTATTGGTGAAAATTGCATTCCTCACATCTCTAAATATTCTGCTAAATAGCATTAATTAATTGCATTTTGACTACTCTGCCAAAGGAAATAGATCCTTCCTGTTCACTTTATCTCAACCTTGAATGAATATACACACCTCAGGTATGTTTCCCTTCAGATTTCTGTCCCACAGTAAACAATCCTGTCTTATCTAGCTCTTATTACAAACCCATGGTATACAGAATTCAACCGTATATTTGCCACTTGGTGAAGGGAAAAAAAACAGTGATCATGAGGTAGTGGAAAAGTTTTAGTTAGGCGTTGTAAGAGTAAGTCTAAACCAACTGAAAAATACACTTACTTGGCATCTACCAATCCCCATTACTACAATATTTTTGTGCTAAGTTTCGAGTGCTCTTAAAGGGAGAGTCATCTGCAATTTTTTGGATCAGTAGATCTGCATGGATACCAAGAAACTTTGATTTGAAGGTAATTTTAACTTACCTACTTGTCTTTCACCTCTCAGTGTTAAACCCTATTGAAGAAAATGTAGGTTTTGTGTGCATAGCTTAAATACCGCAAGTGACTACCGTGATTCTGAGGTAGAACTAGCTTAAAAAGGCTCCCTTGGACCAGCATGGACTTAATGGACTAGATATTCTCCACCCCCCCCCCACCCCCTTGCATACAAAACTTTACAGTTCTATGTTTTTATGGAGAGGTAGCCAGCTCTAGCTGGTTTCAAATCAGTTCAGTACGTTTAAAATTAATGTCAGGGAAAGGATGCCACTTGGTATAGACATCTTCATCCAATGTTTAAGAGCTTCATTCCATCTATCATTCTTATCATTCCATCTACAAAGATAAACTTTCACCGCATGCTCAGCACAAGCCTTAAAGAGTGGCCTGTGTTCAACAGAGGAGATTCTCAAAGTGAATGTTAAGTATAGCTGTCAAAGGAGAGAACCAGCCAAGAAGAGAGATTCTTGAAAAATATTATGTGAATACATCAGTACAATCAGTAAAAGAGAGATGGGGGTAAAAGTAGAGGGCCAAGGATAGCTGCACAGTTACATTTGAGTGGAAATTAGATCAGTATACGAGGTCAAAACAATTAAGAAATAAAAGACTGACATCGGTTGATTAATTCGTATTGTCTCTGGGAGTGATGTCTGTTTGAACTCAGTCAAATGTATGTGTCAGTGAAAGCATAAAAGCAGAGATAGGATGTTAATTGTCCCAATTCAGTCAGTGGTCCTACAAATTGAAAGTCACGTAGTCACTTTAATTTGAATGCTCTGGAGATCTCAAAGACATAACACAAACATACAAACACAGGGACTTTAGGCAGGATTAGCTGCTCATCCCCTCAAGCATCCTTCGCTGTTCATTATATACTGATCTGATTGCATCTCCTCTTCCATGATCTGCCACCCTTCGTAGCCTTTCACATTCTGATTTATCAGCTAACTATTCTGCCTGACAATTGTACAAAGAACCTGCTTCGGTTTTCCTTTCAGGAAGAGAGTGCCAAAGATACAAAACCCTCTGAAAAAAATCTCATCCCTGCCCTAAATGGGTGACCCCTTATTTTTATAGTCTAGTATATCATATATAGTTTTAAGTTTTGTCACTGGAGGAAATATCCTCCTCATATCCACCCTGTCAATTCCTCAAAATGTTACAAGTTTCAAATAATTACTGCCATGGTTTCAGAATATGTGCAAAAAAACTCTTCCACTTGGATAGCTGTATTGAACTGCATAGATAAAAATAAAATATTCACTAAGAATCACCTCATATTGAGATCATAATTAACCTGATTATGATCCCAAATAGAGTTCTTTCATATCAATTCTTCTTATACAGCAGTTAGTTTGTCTACATGGCTTTTAAGCACACCAGAGATTGTTACAAGCAGCACACACAATTTATGGTGCACATGACAGGAATGATCAACCCAATGCGGTTTTACCTGCAAAAATTTTGGTATCATCGCTCTCAAGGAGGATCACAGTTTGAAGATTTGCAAGAGTCATAGCTTATACTCTCTCTCTCTCTCTTTCTTTGGTTGTTCTTATCATCCCAGTATTTCACTTTATTATCTAAACCCCCAATAAGTGCCTTGGTTCAATAGATGAGGACTCATTTTGTGCCATGGTGCACAATGAGTGTCACTAGAACAATAGATTGTTGGAAGCACCAATCTCAGACAAACTTCTTCTTGAATCTCACTTAGCATCACAATTATGCAAAGTGTTTAATGCCTCTCATGTTTACATACCTCCATGGCTGTCCAGCTGTTCCCAAACTCTTGTGGATTTGATACTTCCATGTGATCCGGAGTCTTCATTTCATTGACAGTTTTCATGTCAAAATTTCCACACAACCCAGAGAGTTTACCCTACATGAAAGTAGAAAAGGAAGCAGGAGGAAAATAATTCAATCAGTAGCAAAATATGCACAAAGATTTTGTTAATTGGTCTGCAGTTGACAAATGTGAACAAAATGCAGTAATTACTGATCTTCAGGAAAAATGTGAATACACAATTTTCACAGTAAGGGTTGCATATAATTGGGTGTACCTGCCACTTGGGTCCAACTTGGGTGTGTATTGTTGTCTTTTGATCCCATAGTATGGAAATTTCTTCAGTAGGGAAATGTATCACAGTAAAAATACCAGCTTTCCATACGTGCATTAATTGTTTGGTGTCCATGATATTGGAAAGACTCTGAAAAGATTTATGACAATTATTTGACAAATGATATGAAAGATCATACAATTTAATCTAGATATGATTGCTCCTCAATGCAGAAAGATCCAGTGGGGAAAATAGGCCATTAGTGTCACTGAATAAATTATTCAAATTTAACACAGTATTTCACAAAACACAGACATGATGCAAATTTTTGCCACAATCAATGAGGTCAACACTGGACACAACTTCTCTTCCCCTTTTAGCATTTTAAAGGTACTGGTTTCTTTTTCAACTTCATTTTCTGCTCTTGCATTTCCACCAAACAATTTCCTTTCTTATTCCACTTCTCGAAGCTACTGCAGAATACACACTTGTCCTTTTCCATCTTTGCACCATTCAGGCAAACAGACCTCCTGTTCACAGCAGCGATTCACTTGCACATTTTCCGATCCAGTGTACCGCAATTGGGGTTCTCACGTTGGTCTCCTCTTTATTGGATTGGTGGCCACTTTGTGAAGAGGCCATATCCAACCCACTGGAATAATCCTGAACTTCTTCTTAACTGCCACTTTAATTCTAGACCCCTCTCCCATTCTGCATTTCATAACCTCTGTGTTTTTGTTCCCTCTCTCCAAACATCTCCATGAACCTATTAAGCTGATGAACTTATTTCCCCCATTGCAATAGTGGCTTCATCTTAAAGATATTCAATTTGTCCCATCCTTCATGCAACACAAAAACAATTTAATTTTCCCCCATTTTTCATGAAAGTCTTTAAACTCCAGATCTCCATTGATGCCACCTAACCTAAATGGGTTTCCATTTTATGATATTGAAACCTTTAACAATAGAATTGCTTAATCTAATTAAGTTAATTTTGATGATTATAGAATTGCTGTTAATTACAAAGCAAATAACCAATAAAACAGAAGTAAGCAGGTCTTTTCCAATTATTAAATGTAGTGAATGAAAATTGTTTGGTTAACTGTTGAACAACTTACAAGATTTCTGCTACCATCGTCAAAAGCTAAGAAAGTATTTCCAACTGAGATGGATAGAGCTTTCCTACAAATGATACCACTCCCATAACAATCAACATTTTCAGTAGTGATGGACAGATTTAAACTCCCAAGACCCTGGCAAAAGGAAAAAAAGAATGTATTAATATACGTAGTTAGAGATGTATGTTCAAATGTATTGTCAGAGTACATACATCACCTACAACCCTGAGATTCCTTTTTCAGGCAAGCCAGGCAGAATTTCTACTTATTGGTAGTGCAAAAAAAAATGTACTCAAGTAAAGATGTACACAAAAGAGAGAAATATAAACAAGAAGGAAGTGCAAACAAACAGTGGAATACAGAAAATAACTATTCAATAATATGCAAATTAAGAGTCCCTGATTGAGTCTGTTGTTTAGGAGTTTGATGGTGGCAGGGAAGCAGCTGCTCCAGAACCTGGTGCTATGAGTTGTGTGGCAACGATACCTCTTTCCTGATTGCAGCAGCGAGAATAGGGGATGCTGCTGGTGGTGTGCATCCTTGAGGACTGCTGCTGCTCTCCTTTAACAGCATTCCACATACATTTTCTGGATGGTGGAGAGAGTTTTGCCTATAATGAACTGGGCTATGTCCACAACGTTTGGTAGGACTTTCCACTCAAGTTATTGGTGCCCCATACCAGGCTGTGATGCAGCTGGACAGCACCCTTTCCATTACACAGCTGGGGAATTTTGCCAAGGTTTTTAATGTCATACCAACCCTCCACAACTCCGAGAAAGTAGAGACACTGATGCGCTTTATCATAATAATGTATGTTGGGTCCAGGAAAGATCCTCCGACTCCCAGGAATTTAAATTTTCTCAACCTCTCCATCTCTGATCCCTCAATAATTACTGAATTGTACACTTCTCATTTTCTCTTTCTGAAGTCCTCAATCAGCTCCTTGAGTTTGGTGACATTGAGTGGAAGGTTGTTGTTACACCATTCAGCCAATTTTTCAATCTCCCTCCTCCATGCTGACTCAATCACCCCTTATTATACAACCCACTACTGTGGTATTATCAGCGAATTATTAGATGATGCTATGGTCATACCGAACTGCACAGTCATAGAAGTGAGTAGAGCAGTATGAAGCTCTGTGGTAATCTGGCACTGATGGAGATTATGGAGAAGATCATTATATCATAAAGTATCATGATGGAGTTTGCAAATCAATCAAAAAAGTTCATGTTTGCTGGTTTTGGATTTAGCTCAAGGAATGAATTTCTTTAATAACAGTACAATGCTCTAATTTTCCAACACAATATGCCCAAGACAACATTAAAAGGATCATACTACCTATACAAAAGTAAAGTACAGCAGATGCTAGATATTTAAAATGTAAACAAGAGGTGCTGATGTAATTTAGATTTTTCTTTCTTTTTTTGTTTTTCTTTTTTATATATAAAATATCACGTATTTAGATTAAGTTTGAAATATTGTGATGTGTGTTTTAAGTGGTTTTATAGTAAATAAGATGTTTTTAAAGAGTGCTGATGTAACACTACAAGTTTCATTGGATCATCTTTGAATTGAAATGTTAATTTGATTTTTCTCTCTGCATCTTCCTGAGCGGCACAAATAGCGTAACCGTTAGTGCAATGCTGTTGCAGCGCCAGTGACAAATCCCATGCTGTCTGAAAGGAGTTGATATGTTCTCCCCGTGTCCGCATGGGTTTCCTCTGGTTTTCTCTCACTGTTCAAAACATTACTGGGGGTTGTAGGTCAATTGTGTGCAATTGGGTCTGATGCCATGCTGTATGTCTATTTTTTTTTATATCTAAGTATTTTCTGCATTTCTAATGAGTTTCATACTTCAGCTTCTGCTTTATATGGTTTATGACATGCATATGCAAATCATCGCATTTCCTTGACCAAGTATTTTATCCCATCATTTTCAACCTCACTTGAATTGGCTCCTTTGTAACAATGTGGTTTAATGTAAAGGAATTTGTGCAGAGGACTGAAACTAAATATAGTTTAGTACCATGGATTACTATTATACACAGAGCATATCAAGACTATCTAAAGGAGACTCTAAACCAGAACAGTAGCTGACTTAGGAGAGAATTTGAGGAATCCATGCAGAAAAATAGAACAAGTCTGCGATCTCAGCTTCTGTGCACAACATGAGAGACTAATGCAAGTCTCAGTTTGTAAACTGTTGCCCAAACATTTTAACATGCTGATTTATGCATGCGTTTAAATCAAATCACAATTGTAGAATAGTTAATGTTGAGTGAATGAATGTAAAGTTAAATGAGGGGATGTTTTGTTTTATGAAGGAATTTATTAGTAGATAAAACAATTTTCTTGTTTTCTCCAAGAATGAAACACATCATAGAAGTACACAATATACTCGATGCTCAAATGTGATATCAGAGTGTAGTACAGCTGCAACATCCTTAGTAAATATAAGAATAGAATTGAAGGCAAGGTATAAGGCATACTTGAATGCATGATTGAGATTCCATCCATAAATGGACAGTGAGAATTCTCCAATGAAAAACAGTTTTGTTTTTACAATGGCATTTATAACATTGTAGGTATGTCTGTCTGTTAGAGTGAGTGGTGGGGCTTGACTATGCTTTTGCTTTGGACTATCAATTCCAATGGCTTGATTCCCATCATTTAATGGAGATGTATGGTATTTGCTTTTTCTCTAACCTGTCATTTTAAGATAGATATGTTGCAACTCCATTGTTTAAGCTAAGGTTCAATTCACACTGTGGAAGTTCACACTGACGACCATGATTTTAAGGGGGCCTAACGTAGCTCGAAGTCAAGACATCATGCACAACCTCAAAAGCTTCTTGTGGCTTCTGCTTTAAGCAGACAAATGCCAATGAATCACAATGCTTTTGCAAGTGACTCTCTAAACAAATACATTTCCAAAACAAATGAGATTGCACTCATAATAATTCTTACCTTTACAAGGTAAACCTTACATCCACTAATAAAATCGTAATGGACGCCATCAAAAGTCTTGAAATGGCGGTCCCCATATGCTGTACACATGGAAGGACAAGGATGGAATGCGCATTGGAATGTTCCCTGTTGGCAAACACTAAGGGACATTTCATCAATAAGGATACGTAAACATCAGTAATAAAGAAAATTACTTTGTGCCTACTTTAAAAAAAAATCTAGATCTTATATAAAATATATCACATTATTATACAATGATTTATACCCACCAAGGCATTGATCATAATTCAGAAAAATTGGCACTGAGACAAGAATAATCATTTCTTGCTGATGTTAGCCACCTAAATTTCCAGATCAAGACAGCTTTATATTTGTACAAAATTTCCATGTTTATATATTAGAATCAAACATTTAACCATGTCTACTGCTCATATTTGCTCAACTTCTGTTAGAATGCTCATTGATTAATAAGATGTTATTTCTAAGGAAAAACTTAGAAAACATAAGCTGATATTTTAATGGAACCATTGAGGAGTAACACAAGATTTCAAGAGTTTATAAAGGACATGTGGTATCAGATCTTTTTAGGAGATATTGGGAAAAAAAAAAGTTCAGTTAACTTGGACCCAATAAAGATCCATTCTGGAGGTTGACGAAAATAGCTACAGAGTAAGGAATTGGAGGTAATATACCTCCTGGCATGGGTAGAGGATTGGTTATCAGACAGAAAGTAAAGACTGGAAAGACTGGGAGTAAGCTGATCCTTCTCAAGTCAGCAGAATGCAACTGGTGGGGTACTGTAGGAAATCAATCATTGGGTGTCCCAGCTAGTCACAATCTACAGTTTATCAATGATTTGGCTGTGACTGGAACAAATGTCATATTTCCAAATTTGAAGACAATACTAAATTGGGTGGGTTTTCAAGCATCTAATTCTATGCTTTTAATTAAGTATTCATCAAGATGCTCTTTTCAAATTTATAAGTTTGAAATTCATACAGTAAAGAGAACCTGCATGAACAATCTGGTAAACAGATGTACTCAGAATAAAAGAAGAAGAGTTTACCAGCAACAAATTTCCTGCATATTGTTGTTGAGTATTTCAATAAAAATATTGGTCCATCTTAAATGTGGTTACATGGCCAATAAATGTGTCTGATTTGTTATGGTTATTAAAGTTTGTGCCTCAGTGGAATAAATTGTTTGAGTGCTGACATTGTAAACCCACCTCAAAATTTGAAACTTACAAATCAATGAAATGTGGATTTGGCCTATTTTACAATATTTGTTTTGCATTTCAAAATTACACAAGGGAGAAGCATTGCAGGATGTTCTTTGAAGTGCAAGTCTATTGGCTCTTTCTTGTCTGAAATTTATCCTCTCATTTGGAGTGCAAAACCCAGGTAACATATTCCAATCCACCAGAGAGTCAATTCAAGAAAGGGGGGAGGAAATGTTGTGCTGGAAGTAAGCACATTTCCAGTTTAAAGAATGGGAGATTATGCACATTAACAACACCAGAAGATTTCTCACTCACCAGGTATAACACCAGAAGATTTCTCACTCACCAGGTATAACAAGCTGATGATACGATATCACCAGGAAAATACTCCTTTCCTTTCCACAGACAGGGACATTCTTCGGGTCTAAAGCATTCATCTTCATGCTTCACAAGGCTGGTAAAAGCAAGTGGAGATGAAAATGAATGGTGAAACATGGCCTTTAATGGAAATAAAATTGTGGTATTAGCCACATCCTACTTGGGCTTACAATGTATTTACACTGAGGTGAATATATTTACTCAGTTATTTATAAATTATAAATGCAAAGTGTTTAAACATACTGGAAGAAATGAGAACACAAACAGTACCATCCAGTTTTTTTTTTAAATCAGGCATTATATTTGTTTAAATTCAGCCTATTAATAGTTTGGACTGCTGATTAACAACAATCTATCTAAATACTTCATATTTGGACTGTTTAACTTTAAAAGAACAGTCGATTCAACATAAAAAATATTTCTGGGCACCTTAAGCACTCACTGCAAACTGCTTCAACACTCTCCAAAGTTAAGAGTATTCTTAAAATAGCAGGGGGAATTTCCTCCAGTATTTAGCTGGGGAAATAGTCATTCTTTTAATAGTCAATTCACAAATAGCACTGGAGTCTTCATCAGGGTGAGGCAGACAGTAAGCACATGCTCATCAGTAAACAAGCCGTCCCGGAGAATCTTCAGAGACATCACATCGAGTACGATCTTTCAAGCAATGTTTTCTCAGGCATCAGTCTGTATTAATGCAGTCATACTGGAACATGTTATATAAAAAAATAAGGGATAATTATTTTAGGATTCACAAGTTATGGGAAGAGCATGGTAAAGTGGTCTAGAGGCCACGATGGAATTAGTCATGTTAATTGAATGGTAAAACTGGTTTCAATCACCTAGTCATGCACTACTTCTTACGTTCTCCTGTTCTGAAACCTTTAGTCACATTCTTATGCCTAGACTGCTGTGCTCAAGGCAATAGTTCACATTGACTCTCAACTTCATTACCACAGAATTTATTTCCAAGCAGCCGCAGAAACTGGTGTCATACCATAACTCTAGATTTATTCCTGCAGTCCTCGATTCCAAGAGGGAAAGCAGCCATTGACAATATTTATGCACCCATTATGAATCCCTGCAGAAGCCTTGGTGTTTTTGTCAACAGGAAAGGTTTCCAGTCCTTAATGTGCAGCCTACCGTTATGTAGAGAAGGTGGTAGTTCCCAGGGTTTGCTGAGTTCATTTATGTGGTCACATTTCAAGGAGTCACCAATCCCAGTACGACCACATTCATGCATTTATGTGTGTGTGTGTGTGTGTGTGTGTGTGTGTGTGTGTGTGTGTGTGTGTGTGTGTGTGTGTGTGTGTGTGTGTGTGTGTGTGTGTGTGTGTGTGTGTGTGTGTATGTGAGAGAGATCAGACATTTATTGCTACAGAAAACAAGGGTGCATCACACTTCACTGAGAGTACATTCAAATACAATCAATCAGGTTCCCAACCCCCTAATTTCTTGCCCCACAACCACTTCTGCCTGTTTATATCCAGATGGATAAATTGCACCTGTCCCCTTCAGCAGGTCCATACTTTTGTGCTTTTGATGAGCTGGACATGCCACCACCCTTTCCAACTTCCTTCTCACCCCTCCTGTTAAGGTGAGGAAACTGGGAGACTACCACAACAAGTTCAGATCCTAGTAATTTGCAAAATGCAGTCAGTAATTTACAGGAGGCATCACCATAAGCTGGAAGCATTTTGTAGGTGTTGAATAACAGTCAGGGTGCAAAGGGATACCTGCTCTCATTAGAATGTTATCACAGGCAGGACCAAGCATCAGGGAAAGGGTTTCACCCCATCAAATCTGACACAACATGTCATGGCAGATGTTTTAGTTTCCATTCCATTCGATGGGCCGGTTGTAGTGAAGATTTAGAGCATACCTCTGACACTGGATTTCCACGTTCACCTGGTCGAACAATTCCGACAATCCTATGTTCCTACAATTTCAGTTTCTCTTTGCTCACAGAAAAACTAATTTGACTCCTCAAATAGGCAGCATCTGTGATATTCCATGCACAGCACAGAACGCGAACTTCACCTCTACAGAGCAGAGCAGGCAACCATAAGTGGCTGGACCAGTCCGTGCAGAAGGTGACAGACTTCTGCTTACAAATAAAAACTGCAGGAGGAACTCAATGGGTGGAGCAGCATTGGTGGGAGAAAAAGAATGGACACAATTCTTCATTAGGACAGAAAGAGGAGGAATACCTGATATAATGTGGACAGGCCGGAAGGAATTTGACAAAGGGTGTACAAGTGTGGGATGAAGGATGATGGGAATTGGCAAGTGATGAAAGGGAGAGGCAAGAAGAAACAAAGGAAATAGAAGGCATCAAATACCCTGTCTCTCCACCATTCTTTCTGTGTTGTCCATTGGGATTGAGGAGGGCTTGCTTTCTGTCCAGTTCTGTGGGTTCCAAGGTGGCTGCTGAGGTCATTGTAAGACCGACGGATTCCAATGGAGTAGGGGCAGGGAAGTATCCGACAGGATGGCCGATTGTGAGAAGGTGCATACTATTGATGTATACAATAAGGCTCAAAGTTCTGATTCTTCCCCAGGTTCACTCATTTTTTTTGTGTGCTATTATTTGATTTAAGTTTGACCAAACCCCCCCCACCTCCACTTCCAGGTGAAGCAAAAATTAATGTGCACCTCCTCCCACCTCATTTACTGCATTTGGTACTCCCAATGTGGCCTCCTCAATGGTGAAACTCTCAAACTTGGGAATCTTTTCACAAAACATCTGCATTCTGTCCACAATCGACATCCCGATTGTTTGCTGTTTCAACACTCTCTCACATTGAAACACCAACGTTGATTCTTGGCCTGCTCCACTATCAGAATTAGGCCCATTATGAACGACACCTCACATTTCACCTGGGCAGTCTGCAGCCCAATGGTGTAAACACGAAATTTTCCAGTTTCAGGTAGTGAGTACCTTCTCACTTTTTTTTTTTGCAACTACTTCCATTATTCCGTCTTCCAACTCACCCCATTTTTGTCCCCTTCCCCACTCATTCTCATCCCCCTCTCTCTCTGGTTGCATCCCTCAAAACATTTTACACATTTTATTCCCAGCAGAAAAGAACAGCAAGGATGAGAACTGCATTCAAATAAAATATTGCAATCAGTGAGCTGCATAAGCCAAGTATTTCATCTGCATTATGTTACATGATAGGCAGTACGGATGTTAACAGATTCTTTTACCAGCAAGCCAAGAAGACACATTAATTTCTTGGATCAAAGGATTTTAAACAATTCACCATTCATTCCCAGTTTGAAGAACAGATTAAACACTTTCTGGAAAGCAGTGAACATTAAATCTTAGGTACTTATCAAACAAGACTGATTTGTCAATCAAAACAGAGTCCATGACTTCGTAAAGCTGCACTTACTCCTTCTAACAAAAAAAGGAACATCAGTTGCAGTCGAATATATTTGCCTTTATATTTTTCCATTATAGGTTTTTGTGAAATCAAACTTAGTTCCCCCCAGTAACTTAGGGGATAAGTACAGTGAATCAAGTACTGAAACTTTCTGATGAGAAGATCCAAAGTTCAATCACTAACTTTTTTCAACAAGTTAACAGAACTAAACCAGAATAGTAACTTTTTTTTTGCAGGTAACCTTAGTATTATTGGGCCTGCGAGAAGAAAATGTGACCAGCATCTTCCTTTCTGAATATCACACAGAAACATCCATGCTGAATTTTGAGCAACAAAAACTTTGTGGCCACCCTGTCAACATAAGTTTGGCTGTGTCTAAAGACCAGTCTCCTGAACAGGGCTATGCAAGCAGCTGTACAAGGACAGGCTACAATATTGATGGGGGGCAGTGGGGAGGGGTGGTAGGTGGAAACAAAATATACTCTGCTATAAATAACTTTGGTTGCCATTGGTGGTTATTCTTTTCATGCTGTCATTGGGATTGAGGAGGGCTTACTTCCTGTCCAGTTTTGTTGGTTCCAAGGTGACATACAAGGCCATTGTAGGACCTACAGACTCCAGCAGAGTAGGGGCAGGAAAGTGTCTGACAGGATCGACGAATGGCTCATTGTGAGCAAGTGCACTCCTACTGCTGTACAGGCAGTCCCCAGGTTACAAACGAGTTGTTAGCTGGTTTATCCATAAACCAAATTTGTACACAAGACAGAACAGGTACCTACGGTTCTTATTTAGCGTTCGTGAGGTAACATTATGTGCATTTATCAATTGGGGGCACAATGCATATGCAGGAATTGGAGGAAAGCCCACTCATAAGTATGTGTTTTTCATAATCCGGACGTTCATAACCTGGGCACTGCCTGTATACAATAAGATCAATGTTCTGCCTCTTCCCCAGGTTCACTCTTTTTTTTGTTCCACTATTTGATTAACAATATCACAAAACAATGGTCTAAAAAGTTACCATAAACTAATTACTTGATTGCAACAAAATTTAAATAGGGTAGAAATGCAAAAATCAGTATGAAAAGAGCATAAAATTTCACTAATCAAAGAAGCTGGCTCAGGAAAGCAAATATTTTTGTCCAGCAGTTAAAATAAGTTTGAAAATAAAAAATAATATGCAGTTTATCACAACCGCATTCCTGCACTAAGCATGTAACCAAAAACAAACTATTGTTGGAAAAAATGCAACTTTATGTTCTATTTTTAAAATTTAATTTAGACAAAAAGCATGGTAACAGGCCCTTTTGGGCCATGGGTCTGTGCCGTTCAATTACACCCAACTGACCGACAACCCTATAGGTTTTGAAAGGTGGGAGAAAATTGGAGCACCCGAAGAAAACCCTAACAGACACGAGGAGAATGTACAAACTCCTTACAGACAGCACTGGATACGATGCTGGGTTGCTGGGGCTGCAATAATGCTGACCTTATTTCGATTCAAGTTCGACTTAATGAAATAGTGCTGAGTTCTTGTCTATTGCCTACCTGTTAAGCCTCTTAGAGTATCCAATCCTCTTGGCACATTCCTTTATATTTAAATAATACTTATAACAGTCGAATCTGGAAAAATAACACTGATAACCAAAGAAGAGTTGTAAGTTCATTACTGCTTAAATAGCAAAGTTTTCAATTGAATACCAAAATAGGTTCACCTTATCCAAATGCCTTTAGAATATGTAAAACATCTATTAATAGGAATTAGATAGCTGCTTTCTCAGATCTACACAAGTACATTGTACATCCAGTCTAATTTCAAAGCTCAAGGATGTGAGTTGGATTCCAAGGAAGCAGTGAGAGTAATCATTTGTTCAGCATTTCTTTTTCAGACAAGACCCATTGAGGTCATTCAGGAAAGAATTTGATTCCAAGGGTCTATTCAACATGAGCAATAGGGTTCTTTGAGCTCCCTTCTGAGGAAGGCAATTCAGAATAAAATTTCTTCATGCATTACATGTCTATTTGTATGACTGTGTTGTCCTTTGGGATCAAATAAAAACTCTTCCAATTTATGTTTTAGCCATGTGGTCTTTGAAGCAATTCTGAGGGACATTTTTTTCTTTGTATAGTAAAATAGATTACAATACTGGAGTGTCATTCCCAGGTGCAAGATTTTACCCTTGGACTGTCCTGGCATTGGAAGGATTCTTATTCAAAAGGATGACAGTTGCAATTCCATTGAAGGACTGTTCAAAAATTGCACACAAAACAGATTGCACGGCTCGAGAGCAAATGAATCCTGACGGCCACCTGTGTTGCACCTGAACTGGATGTACCTGGAAATTCTCGCACTGTGGGTACCTGAAATAATTTCTCAAGACTTAAATACTTTACCTGATGAAAGTCAGGATCAAAAGTGCATGAGGAATACAAACAGTATCCATCCTCCTTTCTACTTCTTGTTTTACTTGTATTTACTCACTTCCCACAAATTCTATCCTCTTAAACAACATTTTTTATGTAAAGTGTCAATGGTGAAATATTAGTTTCATTCGCTTTTTTTTAAAATCAAGCGATTTTTCTTTGAGATCCAAATAATATTCATAGAATCTGTGCATATTTATGAGGACTGGGAGAGTTACCATGTTGATTAGGATACCTGCGAATGCTCGATAACTATTTATTGGTGGTATCCAGTGTAGGCATAACATCATCTCAAGAAAGCAACCGCTATCATTAAGGACCATCACCACCCAGGCCATGCCCCTTTCTCACTTCTACCATCAGGAAGGAGGTACAGGAGCTCCTTCACTGTCAGATTTCTGAACGGATATTGAAGTATGGAGTCTACCTCATGTCCTCTCTTTTTTTGCACTAGTTATTTTTTTTTTAAACTTGTATTTACAAATTTGTAATTTATGTTAATTTTGCATCTTGTTCTGAACAATACTGCTGCTCCAAAACAAATTTCATGGCACTTGTTCATGACAATAAACCTGATACTGGTTCTGACATCAACCAGCAACTAATGTTGTTTTGTTGCAACTATTGACATTTGGCTTCTGGCAAAAGCCTTTTTAAACCTCCTCTAAATATGTGTTCAGCTGCAGGAGGCAGCTATGTCAGCATGACAATTTACACACCAGTCAACCTTCTTTGATAGCACGTTCCATCAATGTGAGATATTCTCACTCCTAGCCTGCAGTCAGATTCTGCCACAATAGTTTTCTCTGAACATCCCATTATATCATGCAGCTGCAAAAATGAATTGTGAATTCAAGTCAAAGTAAATCTTCAGCATTTGTCTTGTCATTTCTCCATTGCATGGTTAAGTTGCACATAGTGAGTGACTGAAAGGAAAAGGCAATAGTGGCAAGATTGAGTAGCCAGAGGGTGGTAAATCTGTGGAATTTGTTGCAACAAGCAGTTGTGGAGGCCAGGTCATTGGGTGTATTCAAGACAGAGACTGATCGTTTCTTGATTAGCCAGGGCATCAAAAGGTTATGGGGAGAAAGCTGGGCAGTGGGGCTGAGTGGAAAAATGTATCAGCTCATGATTAAATGGCAGAGCAGTCTTGAAGTCTATTTCTGCTCCTATATCTTATGGCAAGGGTTCCCAACCGTTTTGTTCCTCTGTACCCCTTGGGCATTTTTATAGGTTCCCATATACCCCTAAAAATTAAGGATTTTAAAAAAAAACATGACATTGTGCAATCTGAATGCAGATTATAATACCATGTATTGTACAATAGTGGTTATTCTCTCAGACCCAATGTACCCCCTGAAAAGTGCAAATGTACCACTGGGGGTACATGTACCCCAGGTTAGGAACCCCTGTCTTATGGTCTCCTGAAGCAGGTAGATGGAGATGGAGTTGAGGAAAGTGAGAAGTATAAACCTACACTATGCACAGCTTGCAAAATTTGGGTTGATGGAGAGAGAGATTGAGCTGAAGTACAAGCACGACAATAACACTTTATTCAGACAGAACAGGTAACATTTTGATAATTACCAAATCTTCACCAGGTGGTTTAGTTCCTCTAGAGCCATTAGCCCCCTCCTAGCCAACTTCTGTTGCCTCAACTTGTCGAACCAGAGCAAGGAGCAGAGAGGGATGCATGTCATGAAGTGTCATGTCAGGTAGGCAAGGAGTCACGTGATGGAGTAGTGGCCAGTCGGGGAACTCCAGCCCTCTCCAGAAAAGTTAAAAAAAGATAGAGAAAAAACAAAGGAACAAACATAGAAACCATAACAAAGTGAAAGTGAAAGTGTGGAGAAAATGGCAGCGAAGAAAGAAAAACCAAAAACGGGAAGAAAAGAAGAAGGAAGGACGTCGGAGGAGGAAGGTGCAGGCCTTACCGGTACGAGGAGGCCCACCGTGGAGAGAGAAGCCCGCTCCCTGAGGTCAGTGGAAACCCCGAACTCAGGACTACAAAAATGGCTCATGGAGCCAAACAAAAGTGCGCAACAACACTGACGGGAGGGGGGACGAGCTGAGGAGTAAATCTCCACAGCTGAAACAGACAACAACACGACAGCAAGACTCTCAACAGGAAAACATAGAAAATAACGAGGACAAGAAGGAAGAGAATAAAAATAGGAAATCAAAGAAACAACAGATGACCAACTCAGAGGAAGATGACCAACACCAAGACACTTTTAATAAAAATAAGAAGAACAAAAATACCCAACAAAATAAAATAAACACCCAACAAGAAAATCAGAAGAGACAGAGGTAAAAGACACAGATCCTGGAGTGGAGCCAGAAGAAGAGGAGGAAGAACACAGAGAAATGGAAGATGAAGGGAAGGGACAGTACATGGACATATTTTTTTTTAAAGAATATATGGAAACAGTAAAAGAATGGCAGACACAAGAATTTAGTGAAATAAAAAGAATAAAAAGTAGAGAAGAAAAAGTGAATAGATTAGAGATGATCATGACAGATATAGGAAAAAGAGTAGATAAGGTGGAAGAACGAGAAACAGCCATAGAAATGGAGGTAGATGACTTAAAAAAGAAATTAGAAGAATCTGATAAAAAGTTAAAGAAACACAGGAGCTGTTAGCTCAGAAGATAGATATAATGGAAAATAATAATAGAAGAAACAATATAAAGATAGTGGGCCTTAAGGAAGATGAAGAAGGCAAAAATATGAAAGAATTTATAAAAGAATGGATCCCCAGGGTCCTAGGAAGACCAGAATTACAGGAAGAAATGGAAATAGAAAGGGCACATAGAACATTAGCCCCTAAACCACAACCACAACAAAAACCAAGATCCATTCTAGTAAAATTCCAAAGATATACCACAAGAGAAAGTATATTGGAGAAGGCAATGAAAAAAATAAGAGAAGACAAAAAAACCACTGGAATACAAGGGTCAAAAATTTTTTTTCTATCCAGATATAAGTTTTGAACTCTTGAAGAAGAGGAAGGAGTTCAATGCAGCAAAAACGACCCTATGGAAAAAAGGTTATAAATTTATGTTAAAATACCCAGCAGTACTTAAAATAGTTATTCCGGGGCAGCAAAGCAAACTATTCTCGGATCCGGAAGAAGCACGAAAATTTGCAGAACAACTACAAAACAGACAGAGAGATGAAGAGATGTATCAAGAACAAAAATGACAACTCTAAATATATATACACACACACACAAAAAATATAGAGTATAAGTAAGAACTAAGAAGGGAAAGAAAGGGAAGAAAGGAAGTAAGGAGGGAATTAAGAGAGTGACCTTTGTTATATATGAAGATTAAAATCTTTTCTGGGGGGCTGGGTGGGGAAGAATAACAGTCACTGCGAAATCAGTTGACGCTTGCGAGCGGATTCACAAATCCAAATGGAGAGGGGAGATGTGGTTGCCTCACAAGAGACAAAGGGCAACTCAGAAAGGGGAGGGACTATTGGGGTTAAAGGAATTTTAGATATGAGAATAGTGGAAATATTTTATGTTTTAGAAATGTTGTCTTATAATGTGTTCAAAAAAAGAAAGCAGAAATGGATAAGAAGGGAAGGTGGTGATGAGGAAATGGAAAAGAAAGATAAACAAAGTATGAAATGACTGTTGAATTATATGACTTTAAATATTAATGGAATACATAACCAAATCAAAAGGAAGAAACTGTTAAATTTACTGAAAAAAGAAAAAAATTGATATAGCATTCATACAAGAAACACATCTAACTGAAGTGGAACACAAGAAATTAAAGAGAGATTGGATAGGACATGTAACAGCAGCATCATATAATTCAAAAGTCAGAGGAGTAGCTATATTAATCAATAAAAATGTACCAATCAAAATAGAAGAGGAAATAATAGATCCAGCAGGGAGATAAGTAATGATAAAATGTCAGATATATTCAGAATTTTGG
Source organism: Narcine bancroftii (assembly GCF_036971445.1). Taxonomy (NCBI): domain Eukaryota; kingdom Metazoa; phylum Chordata; class Chondrichthyes; order Torpediniformes; family Narcinidae; genus Narcine; species Narcine bancroftii. Next base: position 269,068,169 of record NC_091469.1, on the reverse strand, counting down.
AATTTACTCAATGTATATTCACCTAATGAAGAAGATCAAAAATTTATGCAAGGTATCTTTTTGAAGATAGCAGATACACAAGGGAACATACTAATAGGAGGGGATATTAACCTTAATTTGGACTCAAACATGGTTAAAACTGGAAAAAAAACCAACAGAAAGAACAAAGTAACCAAATTTATAATTAAATCGATGCAAGAAATGCAACTTTTGGATATATGGAGGAAACACACCCAAAGGAAAAGGAATATTCATATTATTGGGTTGACATAAAACATACTCAAGGATAGACCTATTCCTGTTATCAGCCCACATTCAAGGGAGAGTTAGGAAAACGGAATATAAAGCTAGACTATTATCGGACCACTCACCCCTGTTATTGGCAATAGAGCTAGAGGACATCCCACCAAGAATGTATAGATGGAGATTAAACTCCATGCTACTTAAAAGACAGGATTTTAGAGAATTCATTGAACAACAAATTAAAATGTACTTTGAAATAAATACGGAATCAGTGAAAGATAAGTTTATACTATGGGAGGCAATGAAAGCGTTCATCAGAGGGCAAATAATAAGTTATGTAACTAAGATGAAGAAGGACTACAATCGGGAAACAGAACAGTTGGAAAGGGAAATAACAAATATAGAAAAAGAATTAGCAATAAAGGAAGATACAACTAAAAGAGAATTGGCGGATAAAAAAAAAATGAAACACTACAAACATATAAGGTGGAGAAGAACATAATGAAGACAAAACAGAAATATTATGAACTAGGTGAAAAAATGCACAAAATCCTAGCATGGCAGCTTCAGACAGAACAAACTAAAAGAATGGTATTGGCATTAAGGAAAAAGGACAAACAAATTACATATAATCCAACGGAGAACAATGCAAACTTCAGGGAATTCTACAAGCAACTATATCAAACTGAAAACGAAGGGAAAGAAGGCAAAATAGATGAATTTCTAACTAAAATTGAACTACCGAAATTACAAAGAGGAGCAAAATAAATTAATAAAATCATTTGAAATAGAAGAATTACAGGAGATATTAAAAAAACTACCGAACAATAAAACACCAGGAGAGGATGGATTCCCAATAGAATTCTATAAAACATTTAAAGACTTATTAATTCCTCCCCTCCTGGAAGTAATCAACCAGATTGATAAAACACAAAGCATACCAGATTCTTGCAAAAAAGCAATAATTACAGTAATACCAAAGACAGGGAAAGATCCACTTGCACCAGCGTCATATAGACCAATATCTCTACTTAACACAGATTATAAGATAATAGCTAAACTATTAGCAAACAGATTGGCCGACTATGTACCAAAAATAGTAAATCTAGACCAAACTGGATTTATTAAAAAAAGACGAACAACAGATAATATCTGTAAATTTACTAACTTAATTCACGCAGTAGAAGGAAATAAAACTCCAACAGTAGCAGTTGCTTTAGACGCAGAGAAGGCCTTTGACAGAGTAGAATGGAATTATTTATTCAAAGTACTCCAAAAATTCAGCCTACCAGAGAAATATATTAATTGGATTAAAGCATTATATAAGGGGCCATTGGCGAAAGTGACTGTAAGTGGATATATATCAAAACAATTTAACTTGAGCAGATCAACAAGGCAGGGATGTCCACTATCTCCCTCACTGTTCACGTTAGCTATAGAACCACTAGCAGAACTGATAAGAAAAGAAAAGAAAATAAGAGGGATAAAAATAAAAGAGAAGGAATATAAAATCAGTCTATTTGCAGATGACGTTATAATATACTTAACAGAACCAGAAATATCAATAAAAGAATTACATAGGAAATTGAAGGAATATGGAGAAGTATCGGGGTACAAGATCAATGCAAATAAAAGTGAAGCAATGCCAATGAATAATGCAGATTTCACAAAGTTTAAGAAAGAATCGCCATTTAGATAGCAAACACAAGCAATGCGATACCTAGGTATACAACTAAATAAAAACCTCGACAATCTATATAAACTAAATTACCATCCATTAATGAAAAAATTACAAGACGACTTAGAGCATTGGAAAGACTTACCACTAACACTGATAGGAAGGATAAACTGTATTAAAATGAACATTTTCCCAAGGATACAATACCTATTTCAGTCATTACCAATACGCCTAACAGAGAAATTCTTCAAGGAGTTAAAGAAAATAATAAGGAAATTCTTATGGAAAGGGGGGAAACCAAGGATAGCACTAGATAAATTTACAGAATGGTACAAACAAGGAGGCTTACAACTACCAAATTTTAAAAATTATTATAGAGCCGCACAATTAAGATACCTATCAGATTTTTATCAAACAAGGGAAAAACCAGATTGGACCAGATTAGAACTAGATAAAATAGGGGAGAAGATACCTGAACATATACTATATAAATGGGATGAAAAATTGGTGCCATGTAGGAATTCACTGGTATTGCATCATCTGCTTAACATTTGGAAGAAGATTCATGTAGAAAGGAATAAAACAAATTACCAACTACCAAAACTAATATTGATGCAAAATCAACTAATCCCTTTCACAATAGATAACATTTCCTTTAGAGAATGGGAGAGAAAAGGGATCAAAAGAATAGAAAATTGTTTTTCGGGAAATAAATTATTATCCTTTGAACAAATGAAGGAAAAATATAATATAACTCATGATACAATGTTTGCATACTACCAACTGAAAACCTACTTGAAGGACAAATTGGGAAACAGTCTGAGGTTACCAGGAGGAAGCAATTTTGAATATGTAATTACAGACACAATGATAATTTAAAAATTTGTAACAAACATGTACATCAAACTGCAAGAAAAGGAGAACGAGGAAACAAACGGTAAACCTAAACAAAAATGGGAACAAGATCTAAACATAAAGATAAAGAATGAAACATGGGAAAAGCTATGCTCCGGAACTATGAGAAATACAATAAACATGAGGTTACGCATGATACAATATAACTGGATACACAGGCTATACATCACACCTCAAAAGTTAAATAAATGGGACCCAAAAGTATCAGACAGATGTTTTCGCTGTAAAAAGGAAACGGGAACAATTCATGCAATTTGGACATGTGAGAAAGTGGAAAAATTTTGGGAAGATCTAAACCAGATATTAAATAAAATCACAAAAGCAATATACCAAAAATCCCAGAGATCTTCCTCCTAAGTAATATAAGAAACAAAGAATTTGGATTCGATTTGGATGGAGCACAAAAAAGATTTGTTATGATGGCCCTAGCTGTAGCAAAAAAATGTATTATGTCAACCTGGAAATTAGAAGACAACTTGAAAATACAACAATGGTACATAGAAATGAATAAATGTATTCCATTAGAAAAAATAACATATAATTTAAGAAATAACATCACAATATTCAGACAAATATGGGAGCCATACATGAAATACAATAGAGAAATCCTACCATGGACTTCCACCACCTAAAATGACAGAAGGAGAAGACAACGAAAAGAAATGACTCAGTAAAATTTCTTGTTTATTTTTATTAAGTGACAACATTGTTTAACGGGTTTAATGTATCTTATAGATTGAACTTCAAATAAATGGGGAAGGGGGTGAGGGAGGGAGGGGGGAAAAGGGGGAGAAAACGACGCTATATTTAAGAAGAAAAATGTCTGTATGTATCTTGGTCAATATGGTTTATAGTGTGAAAAATAATTTTTTTTTTAAAAGTGTCATGTCAGGTATATGCGGCGTATTTAATAAAGCTTGTGATAAACATGACAATATGGTTGAGTATGCCAACTCTGAGCAGCAGCAAGCAAGCAACTGCATAATTTTATAACTTTGGATTATCTGCTACTAATTGGTATATTGGTATTTCTGTTTAAAAATTGAAATCTATTGTCAATGCAGAAGGAACAGCAATAGATTATAGTTGAAATTACTGGAAAACTAATTAAACATTGACTAATCCAAAAGAAGAATTCAAAAGGTTTTGAAAGTAAATTTCTAAAATAAAAGATCCATTATTGTTCTCTAGATCACTCAGAATACAAAAAGTGGCTTTGCTGCCAACAGAACAATGTAATAAGAAGCCCAATGAACAAAACTGCTCGAGAGAAAAAAAATAAGTTTTTGGAAAATAAGTACAAAAACAATGTGTGGTGCCTGAAGTATATGAATTAACACCCTATTACCTCTAGTATATATGGGCCAAAAGAGCTTTTCAACTGCTGCAATGACAAATCTGGAAGATTAAACACAAAAAATCCTTACTAAACTAATAGTTGCAAACGTAATCTCATTACTGCTGAAATCAGTACGTTCTGTGTTTTCCCCACTGAGTAAACCAAATTGTTGAATCAGTCATTAAAAGAAGCATACAAAAAACTCAAAATAAAATTCTCATCATAAATCTATCACTTTTCCTTATGTGCATATGAAAGATCAAATATTTTTATTTAAAAGAGTAAGCAAAGTTTGAGGAAAATGAATTCCTCCCTTTGCCAAACAAAATTTGTTGGAGAGGAGAGGAAAAGTGAACTAATCTGGGTCAGATTTCAGCAAGTTACAAAACAAAAGTCAGTCTGTTTCTCATCGGTAAAGAGAGCAAAAACTACCTGCAAAATGAAGCAAAAGTGACTGGTGGCCTCTGTAACTGTATCACATTGACTAATTATTTGCCAAACACACAAGTATCGGCACTCATTCTTATTATTCCCTGAATCTGTCTCATCTAATGAAATCATTGCTTTTGAAAAATGCTGCAATTGAATCATCTTTCAAAAATCTACAGTTTTTTTTTCATTTTAACTACTGGATGTGATTTTTTTAAAAATTTAGACGTACAGCACAGGAACAGGCCTTTCCGATCCATGGCCCCATTTCCCCTAAATACACCAATTAGCCTACAACCCTTGACCGGGCACTGGAGGAAACCCACCTAAACACAGGGTGAACGTACAAACTCCTTATGCTGGTTACAAACTCAGTCGCGGAATCAGTTTTTATGGTAACTTTATTAAAATGTAGATTTATATGATTTACGGCTCATTTAATGGATTTACTGACGTGGTTAAGCTGTCCTAATTTGTATTAGCTAAACTACACATCATATTAAAGGGATTCGGATACAAACCAATGGAATAGTCATTCAATTTTATCTTAAATAATTATTCATCTCTTCTCTGTAGTGCAACTCATCATTATTGCTGATGAGGATAGCTAATGTTTTGGCTTCCTGATGCCCTACCTGAGACATATGCTGCAATCTTTATATTTGTTCAGAGCCACATCTTATTGTAACTTCTTGAACCTTAACACTTGCAATGCACAAAATGCTGTAGAAATTTAGCAGTTCACACAGCATCTATAGGAAGCAAAGGGTAATCAACGATTTGGACCCGAGTCATTCGTGAAAGTCCAAGCTTACCTTTGTCTGTGACCATTTTGAAAGTTAAGGAAGATTGATCACTTTTCCCAAAAAGTTAACCCACTGGAACTCTGATCATCTGGCCAGTTTCATTTGCCAATAGGAGGTCCAGTATGACCCCCTTCCTGGCTGAGATTCGGACCCAGGGAGAGCAGAGAGTAGAGACACAGTGATCCTCCTCAGGTTCTAACTACCTGGCCCAAAATGCTGGCAGTTCTGCCCAGGCTTTAAACAGCTTGCAAAAAGAAGCTGATGGTGTTTTATTTAAAATACAGCACCCACAGAATTTGTGAAATACAAATCTGTAGATGCCATGATTGTAGTAAAAGCACAGAAATGCTGGAAGAACACAGCTGGTCTCACAGCGTCTATAGTAGATAGATATATTACTAGTGTTTCAGCCCTGAGCCCTTCAAGGTATGAGGGGAAAAAAGATTGGCATCTGAATTAAAGGCTGGGGAGAAAAAGGGAGAAGAGTTCAGGCCAACAGACATAAGGTAGCCATTAGATATCATAAGAGACAAGGTGAGAATTGATTTTGGCTCTGTGAAAGGAGACAGAGGGAAAAGGGAAGAGAGAGAGAGGCAGAGGAAAGGAGTCAGGGGGGAAATGGGGAGGGTGTGGGCAGGGAATTCTAATGGAAACCAGAGAAGTCGATGTTCACGGCATCCAGTTGGAGGGTGCCCAGATGGAAGATGAGATGCTGTTCCTCCACCTTGTGGGTGGTCTCAGATAGTCACTGCATGAGAACATGGAGAAACATGTCAGCAAGGGCTGGGGAATTGCAATTGGTGGCCAGTGGGAGGTTCATACTATTGTGACGGACAAAGCCACCCATTTTGATTCCTCAACCCATGACCTCCTGTGAATACTGCAAGACCACTGAGTTCCTCCAGCATTTTTAGTTTTGACTAAAGTCTGCGCCCAAGATAATGATGTCTGTGCTCAGCAGCAATCTCAAGGGGTTGCAAGCACTGGAGGAGTAGCAGACCCACACAGGGTGCCAGAAATGGGGAGAAACATCCCCCCACCCTCCAGTTGAGAAGAAGCATAGGTGACAACCCTACATGATAGAGACAATGGCAGTGGACCAGCGAGGGGTTCAGTGGCTGAAGGTCCCACCCAGGTTGCGGTCTGTTGGTAACTTGTTGTCGAAGGATGCACTCAAGCTATGGGTTGCTGGTGACTGGCTCGTGGGAACCAGGTATCAGAACCAGCATTCGAGTGGGTGCTGAAGGCAAGAAGAGTCCCCAAAAGACCCTGGGTGCTGAAAGCTTCCTGATCGTATCGGAGGTTTGGATCTGGAGCTCGGGTAGCAAATGGATCAAATGGGGGTCTGTGCGGGAGCAGAGACTGTGGGAGCACTGGAGGCAGACTAGAGGATATTTCGTGTAATATTTTATTTCTGTTTTAACAGCACCTAATAGCCTGAATATTGCTGGGATTGTCTGATTTTGGAAGCTAAGCAGGCACAGAACTGGTCAGTACTTGGAGGGGAGGCCACCTAGGAACAACAGGTGCTGTAGGTTTCTGTGAGGGGCGCAGGACAAAGTGGCAACTCTCTGCCTGCCTTTCGGTCAACAAAAATTAAAGAATTTAATGCATTTATAAATGTTGCATTATGTGACAATAAGAAGAACCTTGAATCTATAGCTCTTTAATGAGCTAGGTTTTACACAAGCTCCTTGGAAATTTAATTGATATTCAGCTCTCAAAAATACATTCCTTGCAGATAACCAGTAAAAATCTAAGGGTTATACATTTACTTTTAAATTGGCAACAGTTCTTCAAGTTTTTAATGGCTAAAGATGCAACGATCAAGTGTTTTCTTTAAATAGCCAGATACAATAAAGTCTTGCCATGCCAAATTAACAACATGCAAGAGTTTTGGCATCAGTAATGTTAGTCTTTCATCTCACCCCACAAAGTGCACAATTTGCTTCATTCACTCAGCACATGATATAATACAGGAAGAAATATCTGCAAAGAAAATTCCAACAAAATAGCTCATGATGAATTGCTTCATTATGCCATCCATGATTCACCCCGGTGCTCTTAAAATTGAAAGCAATAAATGTGTCACACAGTACAAGGAACAGTCATTTTTAATTTGACTGTCTACCCTACTGGCCAGTTGTTGCTTTTATATACTATGCAGAATTCTATAATTAAAATTTCACATTGACATTTGTTCATCAACTCTGGTAAAAGTATTGGATGCATTTTTTAACTTGTTTGGCACCTTCCATGGCTTACCCAATCTTCGTCCTCCGCTGATGCATTAGGCTTCAGCTTCATGTTTTTCTGATAACGATGATTATTCAACTACTTTTTCTTCTTTGGCTTGGCTTCGCGGACGAAGATTTATGGAGGGGTATGTCCACGTCTGCTGCAGGCTCGTTGGTGACTGACAAGTCCGATGCGGGACAGGCAGACACGGTTGCAGCAGTTGCAAGGGAATATTGGTTGGTTGGGGTTGGGTGTTGGGTTTTTCTTCCTTTGTCTTTTGTCAGTGAGGTGGGCTCTGCTGTCTTCTTTAAAGGAGCTTGCTGCCCGCCAAACTGTGAGGCGCCAAGTTGCACGGTTGGAGGCGAGATCAGCCCACTGGCGGTGGTCAATGTGGCAGGCACCAAGAGATTTCTTTAAGCAGTCCTTGTACCTCTTCTTTGGTGCACCTCTGTCTCGGAGGCCAGTGGAGAGCTCGCCATAGAACACGATCAATCCAGTAACTAAACCCTGAAACCCATCCCCCAGCACTCCAATCTCAGTTAGTGCCCATTGGTACAAGCCGAGCCAACTGGCTGTACTCTGATGAACATCTGACTGCTGGCTGGCGTCATGTTAACTTGTATGTTATTGGAGCATTTAGTTGTCTTGCCTAATGAAACATCTTTAAAAAGAGCTGAGGTGCTCCAACTGTTCCACAAGGTAGTCACAAGGAAATCATTGCAAAAAAAGAAACTTCACATAGAGAGCCAGCAAGGTCATTTTTGGCACATTAATGCCATCCCTGAAATACTTCTATGGACACATCCTTGAAAGCATCCAATCAGGGTGTTTCACTGTGTGGTACAGGAACTGTTCTGTCCAAGGCTACAAGACACTCTGGAGGATTGTGATCATGTCTCAGTCCATCACACAAATCCTCCCCCAAACCCCTTTACTGCCTTGAAAAGAAACCATCATATTAAAATACTCATCCCACCACAGCCACACATTCTTCACTGCTCTCCCATCAGAAAGAAGATTCACAACTATGAGATGAAACCTGAGATCACCTTATTCAATGAGTTTCTTTTCCACCATTAGTAAACATGTATGTGTATGCATGCATGTCCTTGCATGCACTATGCATCTCTATTCCCCCATGAAAAAGACCTCAAAGTTCTCCACTACCACCCTCCTCCAGCTAGTTCTCACTCTCAATAACTTCTCCTTTGACTCATCCCACTTTCTCCAGGTCAAAGGGGTGGTTATGTGTACCCGCATAAGCCCCAGCTATGCCTGCCTTTTTGTTGGCTATTTAGAGTAGTTCATGCTACAGGTACAAAATCTTTTATCCAAAACCCTTGGGGCCAGACACTTTTCAGAATTCAGAATTTTTTGAATGATAGAATAGTAATGGCAGAACATTAAGTAACTGCGCTGATTTCAGATTCACACAAAACAAAGACGCACTCAAACTTGAAGAGTCTCTGGACTGGGGAGGGGGGTTGAGTTGTGGCAGTGGTGCTGGATGGGGCGAGTTTACAGTGGGCATCGGCTGTCCGTATACACTCTCCCTTTTTTGATTCCTAAGTTGTCAATTCAGGAGACAAGATTTTGACAGGCATCTTCTACAAACTCATCAACTCACACTCTATCCCCTGTGAAGATTCCATTCATTTTTCTCAATTGTTCTGCTATACCCTAGAACGAGGTCTTCAATGCCAGATCATCAGAGAGACCTTCAAACAACATGGCTTCCCCTCTACCATCATCAACTCAGCCCTCGCCCGCATATCCTTCATTACCCACACCAGTCCTGGCTCCCTTTGAAACCACAAGGACAGAATTTGTCTTCCCACCCTACCAATCTCCACATCCAACATATCATCCTCAGCCAATTCTGCCACCTACTATATGATCCCACCACCAAACACATCTACCCTTCTGCCCCTCTCTTTGCCATCCACTGGGACCATTCCCTCCATGACTCCCTCAATCACTCTCCTGTTACCACCAATCATCCCCATGACACCTGACCCTGTGACTACAGAAGGTGTTCCACTTGCACCCACACCTCCTCCCTCACCACCATTAGGGCCCCAAAACCGAGTAAATTAATATTGGGAGATCGCTTCGCTGAGCAGCTCGGCTCTGCCCTCCACAATCACATGGATCACCCAGTGGCTACACATTTCACTGTCTTGCCCCATTCCCTTCCTGACATGTCTGTCAGTCTGCCATTCTGAGGCCACTCACAAATTGGAGGAACAACACCTTATGTTCTGTCTGGGCACCTTCCAATTGGAATTAATATTAACCTCTCCGATTTCCATTAACAACCCCCCTCCCCACCTCCTTTCCTCCAGCTCTGTCTCTCTCTTTTTCTCCCCTTCCCCCCCACCTCCTTTCACAGAGACATAAACTGCCCCCTCCCCCAATTAATTCTCACCTTTCCTCTCTCCTGCCTTCTCATATCCAATTAACACTTTTTGTCTGTTAATCTGTACACCTCCCCCTCCCATTCTTCCCTTTTCACTAAGATTTTAATACAGGCCCCTGCCTGCTTTTTTTGCATACCTTGAGGAAGGGTAATATAGCCTTACCACCCATGGACACTGCGAGACCGGCTGAGTTCCTCCAGCCTTTCGGTGTTTTGACTACAATCACAGCGCCTGCAGACATTTGTGTTTTACCACTTCAATCACCTTATGAAGGATTTACTTTGTAGAGATCAATGCACATTCATTTCAGCGTCTCTGATCCTCCACACCTTTGAATATCTTTTCATTGACTGGACATTCTTGGACCTACCAACAATGACAAAGTAATTGATGTGAAAATTTCTATAAAAATACAATTGGAGATATTGAAAGTTATCTTTGTTGGTTGAAGAGGAACCTCCATTCTATTGAGGCTGAAATCTGATTTGGTTCTCATGAAACTAATATGAAATAACTGTTTTTCAATTCTGTTACTCAAAACCATTAAAAAATGAATAGATTTTTTTTAGAGAGATGAGTTGGCAGATATCTGAAATACTTTCTCACAAGCAACCCACTGTACTTCACAAAGAACAACTTGTGTACTGCAACAATATAAGATAAAAGTTCTTTAAAAACGTTCTGAATAATGCAATAACTTCCAGTTGCCTGTAATATCTTAATGAATTAGTGATTACAGTTTGATTTTAAAAAAAATTACGTCTGGCTCCTTGACAATTAACCAGCACATTTTCTGCTCCTGCAAGTGGCATGTAAGTCAGTGCTACATAAATGTTGTCTCTTGACAAGCCACAGCTACCAGCATTCAAGAGCAATATAATTGAACACTTTATGTTCAAGAATTCAGGGTATTTTCCTTCCCAATATTATTGTACATATGAATGGAGGACCATCACCTTCCCAAGATCGTGTTATTTGGCGAGCACTCCACTGACCACTGAGACAGAGGTGCACCAAAGAAGAGGTACAAGGACTGCCCAAAGAAAGCTCTTGGTGCCTGCCACATTGACCATCGCCAGTGGGCTGATATCGCCTCAAACCGTGCATCTTGGCGCCTCACAGTTCGGCGGGCAGCAACCTCCTTTGAAGAAGACCGCAGAGCCCCCCTCACTGTCAAAAGACAAAGGAGGAAAAACCCAACACCCAACCCCAACCAACCAATTTTCCCTTGCAACCGCTGCAACCGTGTCTGCCTGTCCTGCATCGGACTTGTCAGCCACAAACGAGCCTGCAGCTGACGTGGGCATTACCCCTCCATAAATCTTCGTCCGCCAAGCCAAGCCAAAGAAAGAGATTATTGTACGTGTGATGGATTTTAAATGTTGTTGATAGTAAAATCTACCCATCAATTATACCAATTGCTCATTCATCTGTACTGGAATTAACCGCATTTAATATTATACTGTTGTGCTATGTCTATTTATATTAGAAAAACCAGTATTTTATCCAGACAAGTTGAAGTAAGCACTGTGACACAGTTTGATAGCACTGGATGCAGTAAGACAACAGCCAAGCAGCAGTAATAATGACTGTGCTCTGGAACCAACTGGAGCTTCTTTCACACTGTTCCAGGATCATTACAATATCACCATCTCCCTAACAATGTGGGAAATTGTCCACGCATGCCCCATTTACAGAAAGCAGGACTAAACTGATCTGGCTTAATTGCCACCCAATCAGTCTCCTCTGCTAAGTGACAGAACACATCACTGAAAAGATCATATTTATTGCTTTGGAAACTGAATAACAAAGTAGAGAGGACAGTCATAGGGTCATACGCATGGCCAGTGGTTCCCCATCCACATTAATCCCATCTTCCACCAGTCCCACTTCATGGCAACACAAGGGCTCATCAGGACCCTTTTAAACGCAATGACTCTGCTTCCACCACTTTCTCATGTAGTGCTTTCCAGGTGAACAGAGAAGCTGGAGTGACTCATCAGGTCAGGCAGCATCCACGGAGAGAAAAGGAGGGGTAGGAGGCGCCAAGAAATTATAGGGGGCTCGACAAGATGGTGAGTGCGGGGGAGAGTGGGTGGGATGGAGGGGGAAGCTCAAGGACAAAAGTGAGAATGGGAGCAGGTAAAGGAAACAGTAGAACTGGACAGGGTCCATGGGTGGGTGGGTGGTGTTACATAAAAAAGGAAAAGTAAATGTTTATGGGCTTGAATAGATAGAGAAGAAAATGAAATGTTATTCCTGCTTATATTTACATGTTGAATCATTTTCATGTCCTTTAATGTTAAAGGATTTTAATGTAAAATTGTTAATCCTAACAGCTTTGACAGCCAGCAAAAGTTTAACAATTACAATACTACATCCTTGTTTATGTAATCAAACCATTAAAACTGTCCCATTCAAGATTCATTTATTGTTATGTAATAATACACACCAGGTGATATAACACGAAATTGCCTTCTGCCTGCCATAAGGCAGCAAAGAGTAGTCCAGCTACTCCCTGAGAGTACAAAAGAAAGGGAAGCAAAAGAGAGCCCCTTCAAAATCACTGAGTGTCCATGGATTCCCCTCAAGAACTCCCACAGCTTCCACAGCCGCACAGATCCCTGTTCGACCCTCCAGCAGCAACTGAAGCTGTAAATCAGGAAGCCTTCAGTACCTGAGGCCCTTCAGGAGCCCTTCTTGCCCTCAGCACCTACACGAATCCTGGCTCCAATACTTGATTCCCATGATCAGCATCCTCAAGTTATCTGCAACCCATGTGGGCCCCTCAGCCGCCGAAGTCCTCACTGATCTGGTGCCCTGGTCACTGTCCTGTACGGTCTTTCAGCCACTTAAGCCCCTCACTGGTCCGCCACCGTGGTAACCATCCTGTTGGGTCATCTCCTCTGCTTCTCTTCACCAACAGTGGGTGGGGTTCTTGGGGGGACAGGGGGAGGGAGGTGTCTTCTCCCTGTTTCTGGTGTCCTGCACCGATCTGCTGTTCCCCCAGAGTCTGGAACCCCTAGTGGCTGTTGCTGAGCAGGCACTGCCTGTTGGGCACAAACCCATGGTTGTAGGATTTAGTTTGCCAACATCGTTGGCTCCTCTAACAGATGTTTAACACCAACACCGTGATGTCAGCATTAGGACCAATCAGTCGAACCCTTCTGAGCAGCAGTGTGTATCCGCCCTCTCTGGCTACAGCAGCTCCTGCATCACTGACTTTTTTTTTTAAATGCAGGTCCTCGAGGACATGCATTGGAGGTGAGAAGGGAATGTCCAGGGATCTTAATTTTCACTTTAGGCTTAACCGTATTACCTCTTATTTTTAATACCCCTACCATGGACCAGAAGGACCCAGAAACAAGGGTAAAAATCTGGGTGGAAGAGGATGAGGGATGAGAATGGATGAGGATTTGAGTGGGGAAGGGGACAAAAATGTGGCGAAGCAGGGGAGAATAAAATTAGCTGGGAGGTGAAAGGGGACATTACCTGAAATTAGAAATCCAATGTTGATTCAACTGAGCTGCAGACTGCCCCCAACCAGCATACAAGGGGTTGCTTACAGTTAATGTTGGGCCTCCCTCTGGTAGTGAAGAAGGCAAAGGATGGACAGTTTGGTGTGAGAATAGGAAGGGGAATTAAAATGTAATGAGGCTTTGGATGGCCATTGTGGACAGAGCAGAGATGCTCTGCCAAAAGGTCCCAAATTCTGCTCATCATTTCAGGAGTCAAGGTCGGAGGAAGTGTCGTGCACGTAGCTGTGGGTTTATAGTAAATATCGGTAGACAGCTTTCACCCCAAGATAGAGACAGAGATCTAGAAAAGTGTCAGAAATAATCCAACTAAATTTGAGAGGGGGGTGCAGGTTGGCAGCAAAGTTTATAAAATTTACAAGATCTGCACAGCTGCAGGAAGTAGCAACAATGCAGTTGTTGATGCGACAGAGGAGATTTGCAGGGCGGTGATTACTTGGTTTGGAACAAGGAATGTACCAAAAACAAAGTTATTTTGGATAAGAATAAGTTCTACCTGGTGGAGGAGGGTGTTGAAGGAGGGACAATGTTCGGAACATTGTCCCAGGAAAATGCCAAGGGCTTGAGGATCTTCCTAGTGGAGGTTGGAGATGTAAGTCAAGACATCATGGTGAAGAGGAGACGGTGGAGGCTAGGAAATCAGAAATTGTCAAAATTGTAGAGGCATCCTGTTCACAAATGGGAAAGCACTGAACAAGGGGAGAAAGGATGGAATCAAGGTACAAAGAGATAAGTTATATGGGGCAAGAGCACAGAAAAACAACAGACCTATTGGGACAGTCCTATTTGTGGACCATGGGAAAAAGACGGTCTTGACAGGCACTACAGTACCACCCTTGTCTGCGAGTCTGTTAACAAGCTTGGGGTTGATGTGAAGTGAGTGTAGTATTTGGGGGGGTGGGGGTGAGGTTCAGTGGGTGGGTGGAAAGAGAAGTAGAAGCGGTTAGAGTCACATCAACAATTAGAAACTAAAAGGACAAGAGAGGGTAAAAGGCCTGACGAAGGTGTCCAAGAAAAGTGGGAGTGGTGGAGGCACACTAAGAGGTCATCTGTCAGGGGGTGAGGACTCCTTGGTTGGGCAGCAGAAGATCTCAAAATCATTTTGGTCCCAGAACTCATTTTACAATGTGTGTTTTGCTCCTCTAATTAAGAAGTGATAGACAACCGCAAGATTCTTAAGCAATCACTGGTGTGCAACATGCACCATCATGGTCGTCATTGCTTTCCACCAATAAATTCATGAGTTGGTGCAATAGACAAACAGTTGGATGGCCTATCAGCAGCAATAACCTCAAGTATATGCTCATGGGTTACTGAAGAATTAATATTGTTTCAAAGATTTAAAAAAAAATTTCTTCATTGGAAACCATAAAGAAATACTTAATCGCCGACACAGTTCCTCCCTGACTTATCAACACCCCATACTTGCCAATGAGTGTTTAGACCAGCGGGATGGATGGATTTGCAGATATCATCTGCCAATGGGAACAGGATTATTTACTTCCCACCCCTTCCATCCCAAATGAATGACAACATTCAGCGGCTGGATCAAGTGAAGTAGAGCTGAGAGCAGCCACTTTTCCCACACCTGCTCGCTCACCTGTCACAACTAATTTGGTGATCCTCACACTGCTTTTATTTATTTCAAACACTTCAGGTTACAAACAGTTCTGAGGAAAGGGACCCTGTCATAATCTGGTGATCTCTTGAATGCTTGGTTTCTGCCATATCTTGCTACTTATCAATAATTTGCAAGGGGTGGGTTGGGGAGGGGGTAAAGATGAGGGGGATATTCCATCCATCTATACAAGCCAAATAGCAGTCAGAGGGCAGTCAGTGGTAGGAACTGCTGGAAACAAGAATTCCTGCTCCTCATGCTTATTTTAAACTTTTTCTTCTGATCAATAAGTCAAATGATTAGCTGGATTGCCTGCCTCCATTTTGCATTACTCCATGATTGAAAGGATGCAACTTCCTTAGCCTAGAGAACACTACATTGTCCACCAATGTACTAGATGTTTTATTCATTTATCCTCAGCAAACAGCGACACAAGATGTAGATGTAGAATATGCCTGTGCGGAAATTTAATTATTGTAAAAAGAACTTGCTGAAGACACTCCAGGTTAATAACCTAATCTTCTTTTCTTTGGCTTGGCTTCGCGGACGAAGATTAAAATAGATTTACAAAATCTCCAATATTCCAGGCTTAATTCATGCTGTAAATCAATCTGAAACAGATTGGGGATTGTCGGTTAATTGGGTGGTATGGGCTCATGAGCCTGTATGCATGTCTAATTTTTTTTTAAATTAAATATACTTCCTTCGGCTGAAAACCAGCTTGATGGACTCTCATCATCATCATCTAATGTATTTAATTCTTGGATTTCCACCTGATTCTTTCCCACAACAAATGAGGAAAAGGGGATAGAAGATTACAATCTAAACAGTAGATAAAGTTTTAATGGAAAACGAGGATACTGTTGGTAAGTCAAATAGTTACATTTGAGTTAATATTATAATGGATCATTGCACATGTGCATTGGTTGCATAACTTAAATTTTATTGCTCTTTAAGAGCTTTTGGTGCTTTATATGGATATGTCATAGATTACAATTTTGAACTCTGTTGCTATACTATACTTAAAATTATTCCTCTCCGCAGTAACCCATTGCTGTAAATACAACACCGCCATCAACTATAGGGTAATATCACTGATGAGAAATGCTCTTTGATAAGTACACATATTTGAAAATAATCATGTCAAAGATTATTTTTGACTACCTTTGTTTTAAATGACGCATCACCAAGCACAGCCATTCAGCTTCAACAGATCAAAAAGCCTAAGCACTATAACAAATAAATTGCAAGAGCTCTCGACAGGAGTAGTTCTCACAGGTGTAAATATTAATGAAGTATAAATGACAGTTTACAAAGTACAATGCCTATGCCAGTGGGCCTTTCAAATATAACACTATATCACTTCAACTACATGAGAAATCAAAAACTGCTGACAATCCTTCTTAATATTAAGAAACGACCAAGCAAAATAATGAGGCCTGGACACAAATGCAAGCGACCATATGCAATCCTCGATCATGGCAGACTACATTATAGCTTAAGGCTTATTGGCTCTGCTTCATATTTTTAAAACATCAATCTAAAATGTTAAAGTCAAAATTATTGTAACATAATTAATGTGATCTTTTGGGTTTTTTTATTTTAATGTCATACAACACTATTTACTGCAACTGGTCACTCACCCAGAGGGGCAAACACATCCTGAAAGACATGACATAGATTCCGGGCACGAAATGTTTAAGAGCAGATTTTCACACGTTTTTCTGCATCTTGCTCCACCACTGGTCTCAGAACCACTCACAGGAGCACTGCAGTTAAAATATTTTTGGCCAGGTCCACATTGGGTATCTGTAGAATGAGGTAAATGGTTATTTGTTTTCTTTTTCAGTTTAATTGAAATAACAGGCATTGAATAATAAAATGCAGGATTATCAGTGCAATGACACTTGTTTTCATACTTTCTTTCAATGCTAATGCATTGAAAATTCAGATGTTGGTCAAGCAACAGGCAAAGAGAACAGTTAATATTTTAAGCAAATATCAGAAGTGGAGAAACTAATTATTTTCACATACTAGTTGAGCTTCACTCCTTTTTCTGTTTTGCATTTTATCTTGTGATTGACAATCTCCATTGGCCATAACTTTAATAGGTCATATAAATGCTATCAAGATGATCATTTTACCCACATTTTCAGATATATTTCAAGCAGTTCCAGTTTTTATTCCTAAATCAATTTTTGCCAATATTGACTCCAAAATTTCTTCTTATACATGGAATATTAAAGGATGCTATGTTACATAAATTTAATTTGCTGAAAATTACCTAATTTTAGCTTTTATTATTGGGCAGTTAGTATTTGATATATTATTTTCTGGGTATATTATTCTGACAGACCTGAACATCCTCAATGAACAGATTTGGATTGAAATCTGTACAGAGGTATTCATTAGCTTCCTTATTGGGAGTGGTTCTTCCTTTTACAATTTCTAAAATTAGTAGACATACCTTTAATCCAATACTTAAACATATATTACAGATTTGGTTTCAATTTCACAAATTCTTTGATTTAAAAAAATTTTGGTTTATCAAGTACAATTAATCTCAACTATTTTTTCTTATCATCTATAATGGATCAAGCCTTTTCTCTGGAAAAGCAAAGGGATTGTCTATTTTTCAGATCTGTTATAGATGGTTCTTTAATGTCTTTTGATCTAATGCCTAACAATTATTATACCTAAATCACATTTTTTTTTAGATATTTCCAAGTTGGAAGTTTTTTTTGAATGAGCTATTACCTAACTTTCCTATATCATATCAACCTGATTTGGTTGATACTGTTTTTTATTTGAATCCTCCCATAAGGGTTTAATAGGTAATATTTACAATAATTTATTAAAATTGCAATAGATTTCTAATAATAAAATTAGAGGAGCTTGGGAATTGAAACTTCAGTCACTAATCCCAGAGGAACTTTGGGAAAAGATTTTTGAAATGATTAATAACTCTTCATTATGTGCTCAACATGCATTGATTCTGTTTAAAGTGGTACATTGGGTTCATGTGTCAAAAGATAAATTGGCCCATATCTTTCCTAATGTTAGTCCTATGTGTCTAGCTCTGTATTGGAGAAGTTTTGGGCAGATATTTTCAAGACTTTGTCAATTATACTGGGTATCAGATTGCAATCTAATCCATTGACTGCTATTTTTGGAATTATAGTTCCAGAGGTGGGTTGAGTTCCCACTGTTGGCCAGAAGAGCCATTTTATTTAAATGGAAAGATCCTAATTCACCTATTTTGAAGCAATGGTTCTCTCAAGTTATGTCATGTTTAATTTTTTTTTAATTAGAAGCTGCACTTTTGATACTTCTATTATGTTTGAAGAGACTTGGCATCCTTTTATAAACTATTTTCTTATGAGTTAATTTGTATTTTGACTTTACCTTACTGACTGTTTTGGATTCCTCTTGTTTTTTTTTTATTGACAAAGACCAGATAAATACCTTGTATTGATCTGTTGTAGTGAACTCTCATTTTTGGCTGTTCAGACTTTTTTTTGCTGTTCTTTTGTTTATTTTAGTAGGTTAGATGGGGTTCTAACAATAATTTTTTTCCTCTTTTTTTGAATATTCCAAATTGAGTAGAAAGGCGTAATATTGTTCAATATCTTGTAGTGTTATACATTGTATTAACTATTGCAATATATTGATGTTTTGGTTTTTACTAATTGATTCTGTATTCTATTCTCCTCATGTATCGTTTACTTATATGTTTAATAAAAAGATTAAAAAAGAAAAAAGACAGTTTTCAGGATTTTAGCAAACTTACAATTTGAACTAAATTTGGAGTTCATTACACAAATTTGTTGTTCAATGCAATATACTGATCGTCAAAGCAGGTTTTGATGAAAGTTCAGTGATTGGAAGCATTAATTCTATCACCTTCCTGACTTGTTCTATTTGCTGACTTCTTTCAGCATCCGCAGTTTGAAACTTTGAATGCCTCTGCATCTCCAGGGTAAAAATGAGCATTTTGCAATCTATCATAACCATGATCAAATATGCCTCATTTGTTTAAGTGAAAATCTGTATTTATACAACATTTTTAAGGGCACAAAATAGTCTTTACATAAATGATGTGCTTTCTAAATTTAGTATGGTAACATGGAAAGCATTCTAGCTAATCAGTACACAGCAAACTTTAAAAAAAATAGCAGTACGAAAATGCTAAAAAAAAATGGGTTTAATCTCACGCTCATTTGATGCTATTGTCCACTCATCTCTGTATCACGCCATTTCTTTCAGCCTGATCCAGATTCAGTTTTCTCCCCAAGCCTGGCTCTCAGCTTCTTTGAGAAGCTCAACAAAGGGGTGGTATGAAGCTCAACAAAGGGGTGGTATGAAGCTCAACAAAGGGGTGGTATGAAGCTCAACAAAGGGGTGGTATGAAGCTCAACAAAGGGGTGGTATGAAGCTCAACAAAGGGGTGGTATGAAGCTCAACAAAGGGGTGGTATGAAGCTCAACAAAGGGGTGGTATGAAGCTCAACAAAGGGGTGGTATGAAGCTCAACAAAGGGGTGGTATGAAGCTCAACAAAGGGGTGGTATGAAGCTCAACAAAGGGGTGGTATGAAGCTCAACAAAGGGGTGGTATGAAGCTCAACAAAGGGGTGGTATGAAGCTCAACAAAGGGGTGGTATGAAGCTCAACAAAGGGGTGGTATGAAGCTCAACAAAGGGGTGGTATGAAGCTCAACAAAGGGGTGGTATGAAGCTCAACAAAGGGGTGGTATGAAGCTCAACAAAGGGGTGGTATGAAGTTCAACAAAGGGGTGGTATGAAGTTCAACAAAGGGGTGGTTTGAAGCTCAACAAAGGGGTGGTTTGAAGCTCAACAAAGGGGTGGTATGAAGCTCAACAAAGGGGTGGTATGAAGCTCAACAAAGGGGTGGTATGAAGCTCAACAAAGGGGTGGTATGAAGCTCAACAAAGGGGTGGTATGAAGCTCAACAAAGGGGTGGTATGAAGCTCAACAAAGGGGTGGTATGAAGCTCAACAAAGGGGTGGTATGAAGCTCAACAAAGGGGTGGTATGAAGCTCAACAAAGGGGTGGTATGAAGCTCAACAAAGGGGTGGTATGAAGCTCAACAAAGGGGTGGTATGAAGCTCAACAAAGGGGTGGTATGAAGCTCAAAGCTTCATTCAACACAACTTGTTGTCTCCATTAAACAATGTCTTTGGCGATTTCACAAACACAGCTCAGCAGGTGTGAAAGCTTGTCATTCTTATTAAAAGGTTATGACCATCTTTGGCACGGTAACTAACATTTGTGCTGGATATGCGACCACTTGGCATTTTGATTTGCTGCCTTCCAAAGAGCAAAATTAAGTTTACAAACTAAGTTGTTTTCATGCTGCACATCATAACTTATTTATTTTCTATTATTTATGGCAGAGTATAATCGAAACCTAGTACATAGTAATATCCATGTTTTATGCAATCTCAGATCACATATTTAATGAAGTCATCTTATTACTTAATACATGCAATATCATGGACAAGTGATATTCATGAAAACACAAGTTTTGTAAAACAATCTGCAAGTCACAAATGTGTCCCCAATTGGTTGATGATTAATGCCAGTCATTCAATTTCTCAATACTGAGAAAGCATGATTCACCAGAAAGTTCCCGAGGATGGAAAGTTTCAGTTACAAGGAGAGATTGGAGGAGCTAGGTCTGTTCACCTTGGAGCAAAAGAAGATTGAGATTCATGAATTATGGGCAAAAGTTATGGGTGCAGCTACAGGAAAAATCTCCCATCTAAGAGGTAGGCAAAACAAAAGAACACAGATTAAGGGGAAGAGATACAGAGGGGATGCAAGATGGGGGGAGGGGGCATTGCACTGCCCAAGGGGGAAGTCGAGTTACTGATAGCATTTAAGATGTCTCTCAAAGAGCACTTGAATGATCGAGGCATATAAGGTTATGGCCAAATTCTGAGTGAAAGGTTTGGAGCAAATAGTGTTCACTGATCTGAGCAGATGTAACTGGACAAATGGTTAGGTCTTTGATTCACAGTTTAAATTTTTCAAAGGCTAGGAACTTACCCAGTTTTTGACTCTGGAATTGCATGATACCTTCAGAACATATCCTGAAAATGACAACAGAATTACTTTAAACATTCTTTTTTTCCCTCTATTAACATTTTCAGTTCATTACATGGTACTCAAGGATAGAACAATTCAGTTATTTAATGATAAAGGCTTCATGTTCAACATACACATGCATGCCTACAAAATATTTTGCCATTCACTAATGTGCAGATCACACCAGAATTGATGGTGTAGTTGTCAGTGGTGAAGATTATCGAAGATTACAACAGGATCAGGATTAACTGGGAAAGTGAGCCAAGGAAAGGCAGATGGGTTCAACTTAAAGAAGTGCAAGGGGTTGCACTTTTCTGGGTTAAATGGCAGGACTTGTGCAACAAAGGGTAGGGCCCTGGAGAGTGCAGTAGAACAGAACAACTTGGAGGAAAGGTACCATGAAAGTGGCAATGCAGGTAGAGCGGATGGTGAAAACATCTTCAATATATTCATATGCAAAATAAAGTATGCATAGTTGCTGAACTATTATCAATGGATACAAGATCAAAATTCACATGATAAAAAAATGGTCCTTTCAGACAAGATCATGTTGAATGTGGACAAAATCTGTTTTACACTGGAACTAAATGTGATGACAGTGTGTGTGTGTGTGTGTGTGTGTGTGTGTGTGTGTGTGTGTGTGTGTGTGTGTGTGTGTGTGTGTGTGTGTGTGTGTGTGTGTGTTCTTCCTAGACCATTAAATACCCAGAGACCCCACACACTATAGAGTTTTGATGGACCAGCAAATGGCAGCTTCTCAGTAAAAACAAGCCAAGTTGTTCTGATTTTGAAGGGAGTCAGGGGAGCAGAGAAGGGTCAGACTTTCACAAAGGAAAACAATAGGCACATTTGAATATTTTTTGAGACAATCTGATCAATTTGTCCAAATTAATTTATTAAACGGCCTTTGTTTGCCCTTTACAAACAAAAGCTGTAATATGTTGTATATATGACATGTTTTGCATTATCACATGACAACAAAAGGAACCTTGAACTGTGAACCTATTTTATTTCAACCGTGTGCCCTTTTCACCCTCTTCAGGAGATATATGTAAATCTTATCAAAATGGTTTCAGGAAGCTAAAGAATGAGCATTTCTCTTTCTTCCAATCTACTTCCCAGTGTTCTGAAGGTAAGCAGTGGTGAAAATCATGTCCTTGTTTTTACTAATTGAAAAACATTAATTTGTGTAGTTATCTATTAGTTGATGTATTTTAAACCTTCCACAAAAGAACATTCAAACTTTTGACTTATAAGTTACATCATGTTGAAAACAGTATCTGTTTGAATAATGGTCTTCTTTTCAGTTCTGTAACAGTCTTTTGTGCATACAGTTAGACATCTCTCAATGAAACAAGTATTTCTGGAATAAGAGAAATATGATAATCAATTTATTGCGATTATCCTGACTTCTATTGAGTTTTCTGCTAGTCTATGATCCGAAGATGTGTTGCTCAACTCTTTAGAGAAAAATGGTCTTCTCCAAACTTAGAACTGCAAAAACAATTTAAATAAATCATCTCAGCTGGAGGTGTTTTCTTTCCTATATTCTCCAAGATGAATAAAATTAAACTGTGATTGAGAACGGAAGGCATCATCCTTTAATTTGAAGTGGTAAGCGAAGGGGTAGTGAAGGCAAATACTGTAGGCAGTATTCAATTTCAGAAAATAAATTATTCAAGATGAATAGGAAGCAATAGTTGCTACTCACCACGTTCCCATAGAACTAATTGCTACTTCTCCAGGTGAATATTCTGTACCCATAAAATAACAAGGACAATCATTTCTGTAAAAGTCAATCACATAATTTCAAACCTTTCTATTTACCAAAATTACAAATGAGTTAAAATGCAAGAATAAAAAACAAAATCATAAGAATAAATTAAATTATTGACAGATTTAAGGATCATTGTTCATAACAATGAATAAGGGGTTTACTTAAGCACAAGAAACTCTTTTAAAGTATAAAGAACACATTCTACAATTTTGCTAAAAAACAGTATTCCACTAAATTCTCCCCATTGTCTTTCTTTGGCTTGTCTTAACGGACGAAGATTTATAGAGGGGTATGTCCACATCTGCTGCAGGCTCGTTGGTGACTGACAAGTCCGATGCGGGACAGGCAGACATGGTTGCAGCAGTTACTAGGGAAAATTGGTTGGTTGGGGTTGGGTGTTGGGTTTTTCCTCCTTTGTCTTTTGTCAGTGAGGTGGGCTCTGCGGTCTTCTTCAAAGGAGGTTGCTGCCCGCCGAACTGTGAGGCGCCAAGATGCACGGTTTGAGGCGATATCAGCCCACTGGCGGTGGTCAATGTGGCAGGCACCAAGAGATTTCTTTAGGCAGTCCTTGTACCTCTTCTTTGGTGCACCTCTGTCATGGTGGCCAGTGGAGAGCTCACCATATAACACGATCTTGGGAAGGCGATGGTCCTCCATTCTGGAGACGTGACCCACCCAGCGCAGTTGGGTCTTCAGCAGTGTGGATTCGATACTTGCGGACTCTGCCAGCTCGAGTACTTCGATGTTGGTGATGAAGTCACTCCAATGAGTGTTGAGGATGGAGCGGAGTCAGCGCTGATGGAAGCGTTCTAGGAACCGTAGGTGATGCCAGTAGAGGACCCATGATTCAGAGCCGAACAGGAGCGTGGGTATGACAATGGCTCTGTACACGCTGATCTTTGTGTTTCTTCAGGTGGTTGTTTTTCCAGACTCTTTTGTGTAGTCTTCCAAAGGCGTTATTTGCCTTGGCGAGTCTGTTGTCTATCTCATTGTCGATCCTTGCATCAGATGAGAAGGTGCAGCTGAGGTAGGTAAACTGGTTGACCGTTTTGAGTTCTATGTGCCCGATGGAGATGTGGGGGGGGGCTGGTAGTCATGGAGGGGAGCTGGATGATGGAGGACCTCAGTTTTCTTCAGGCTGACTTCCAGGCCAAACATTTTGGCAGTTTCCGCAAAACAGGACATCATGCGCTGGAGAGCTGGCTCTGAATGGGCAACTAAAGCGGCATCGTCTGCAAAGAGTAGTTCACGGACAAGTTGCTCTTGTGTCTTGGTGTGAGCTTCCAGGCGCCTCAGATTGAAGAGACTGCCATCCGTGCAGTACCAGATGTAAACAGCGTCTTCATTGATGAGGTCTTTCAAGGCTTGTTTCAGCATCATGCTGAAGAAGATTGAAAAGAGGGTTGGTGCGAGAACGCAGCCTTGCTTCACACCATTGTTAATGGAGAAGGGTTCAGAGAGCTCATTGCTGTATCTGACCCGACCTTGTTGGTTTTCGTGCAGTTGGATAACCATGTTGAGGAACTTAGGGGGGGGCATCCTAGTCACTCTAGTATTTGCCAAAGCCCTTTCCTGCTCACGGTGTCGAAGGCTTTGGTGAGGTCAAGAAAGGTGATGTAGAGTCCTTTGTTTTGTTCTCTGCACTTTTCTTGGAGCTGTCTGGGGGCAAAGACCATGTCAGTAGTTCCTCTGTTTGCGCGAAGGCCACACTGTGATTCTGGGAGAATATTTTCGGCGACACTAGGTATTATTCTATTAAGGAGAATCCTAGCGAAGATTTTGTCTGCAATGGAGAGCAGCGTGCTTCCCCTGTAGTTTGAGCAGTCTGATTTCTCGCCTTTGTTTTTGTACAGGGTGATGATGATGGCATCACATAGGTCCTGAGGCAGCTCACAAGGTTAATATTAAAGGGTTGCGATACAGCAGAACCAAAATACACAAAGTTAATTTAGCAGATGCAACCAAAGACAATTCCCTCCACTACTTTAACCTAAGGATCTAGATGATTGCTTCTATACTTTCATAATTTGATTCAACTTTTGACCTCCACTAATAAATATTGAAATTAAGAGATCTTGATAATCCATGTTTGTTCTCAGTTATTAACATGCAATTACTATGATTCTAATAATATTGTATAATGAAAGAGAATATAAATGGTTAGTTTACAGTATTCAGAGTCTGAACTACACTAATCTTCGGTTGGAGCAACTTGCATGGTAAATCTGGTTATTCTTTGGCTTGGCTTCGCGGACGAAGATTTATGGAGGGGGTAAAAAGTCCACGTCAGCTGCAGGCTCGTTTGTGGCTGACAAGTCCGATGCGGGACAGGCAGACACGATTGCAGCGGTTGCAAGGGAAAATTGGTTGGTTGGGGTTGGGTGTTGGGTTTTTCCTCCTTTGCCTTTTGTGAGTGAGGTGGGCTCTGCGGTCTTCTTCAAAGGAGGTTGCAGCCCGCCAAACTGTGAGGCGCCAAGATGCACGGTTTGAGGCGTTATCAGCCCACTGGCGGTGGTCAATGTGGCAGGCACCAAGAGATTTCTTTAGGCAGTCCTTGTACCTTTTCTTTGGTGCACCTCTGTCACGGTGGCCAGTGGAGAGCTCGCCATATAACACGATTTTGGGAAGGCGATGGTCCTCCATTCTGGAGACGTGACCCATCCAGCGCAGCTGGATCTTCAGCAGCGTGGACTCGATGCTGTCGACCTCTGCCATCTCGAGTACTTATTAACATAACAGTTAATGAACCTATGCTAAAGCACCGAAGTAAAATCAAAACTCTTATTGCAAACACAAGCAAGGTACAAAGATATCTTTGCAGCCTCTTTGTTTTGTAGTATGGTTCTTGGAAGAGAAAAATTGAAATTTTGGGTTCAAAAACACACCACAAAACCATTTTATGAAAAAAATACTTTTTTATCAAGTTAAACGGCATAAAAACAACATCAACATCAAAATAGATATAACAAATTAGAAACTACTTGAAATATTTTAAAATTAGAAGAAAATAATGCCATTGCAGTGAAGATAACCCCATCCTCAACCTTGAATGAAGTATTAAGCACAACAGTTTTATCAACTTTAAAATGATAAGAAAAAAAATCAAAAAACATGGTTAAAACAGAACACAAAAATGCTGTAGAAACTCAACAAGTCATTCAGCATCTATTAGAAGAAAGAGGCAACTGACATTTCAGCCTGAGCTGATCATCAGGAGTCATGATTCACTCCTGATGAAGGCCCAAAATATTGACTGCCTTTTAATTCCTATGGATGCTGCACGACCTGCTAAGTTTCTCCAGCACTTTTGTGTGCTGCACTAGACACCAGCATCTGCAGCTTTTCTGGTTTAAAACATCTTTTAATTTTTAAAATTATGTTAAGGTTTTAAAAACAGGCCTAGAAAAAGTAATAGCATCTTTTGTTCACTGTTCACTCATGTATTAACACATTCAAAGTCAAAATTTTGGTGATTACATTATCCTATCATTAGTTCAAATAATAATGTATTTGTGGCACATTTAATAAATTTACAAATCAGTTATAAAATACAAGTACAGGCATATCCTGTATAGTTCAGGTTTTGATATAACACGGTTTATAATTTTAATACAGTAATAACCAAAAGTTGTTAAATTTTATTTATATTGTGTTATCGACAGTGGGGCAATCATTTAACAATGCTTGCCAATCTGGGATTTGAAACTTTGGACTGTGACAATGTGAGCTTAATGATGAAACTCTCATTGAAATGAATCAACAATGTTTACATGAAGATGAGCTGCAAAATGAAGATGTTAATTAATTACCAACGTAAGACTTCACCTTGGAGGAATTCATTGGAAAAATCAACGATGCTTGTGATTACCTTATAGATGTGGAACCAAGCATCGAGAGAAGCATTAGTTCGGCAAGAATTGCAAAATGCTATTCAATGTTACAAAGGTACACATAATGAAAAAGACTAAAGAACAAACTACATTAGATAAAAATTTTCCTAAATAATAATCACTTATTGCCAATAAAGATTTTTGTAATTTTTCAATTTTATATCTCTCTTTTATATATTTTATGCATATGTTTGCATAAGAGTTCTAGGTAAAAGAATAAATAATTATAGGATTGGAATGTATACATTAAAGTGCATTTTGAAAATGCTTTAAACAGTGTGGTTTTCCATAACACTGCCCTTGCTTGGAACATATTGACTGTTATACAAGGTATGCCTGTATCTCTTTTAGATAACTTGAGGTTTCCAATGAATTAACTACAATTACCTCTGTCAAAACACAAATGCTGAAGGACGCAAGTCCGGCAGAGTTCCTCCAGCATTTCTGTTTTGACTAAAATCACAGCGTCTGCACTCTTCTGTGTAACACAATTACTTTGGAACTGATCTAACTAATATCTCCAATAAGTGAAGTTGTATCATCCATCTGCAAGCTAATTATCAGCCTCTCTGTCTTAATTTATTTGGTCAGAAACATCTGAGGAAATTCAAATAAGGATCATTCATAGTGACCATCGTTCAATAATTGTGAACACTGTTTATTAAACCACAAAAATTAACAGGATGAGAAAATACTTTACTGCAAGACAAAATGTGTTGAGAAGTTTCAGTTCTACAGTTTTGACAACCATATCTTGCGTAAAGCAGCAGTTGATTTTTTTAAGCCACCAACATGACCAAGTAATTTTTTAAGAAAGGAATCTATGTTAGAGAATTAATACTATTGTATATCCTACAGATATTTCTTGCATTATTGCAATATTTACATTACACCTGGCAGTGCTTCTAAAAGTCAGGCATTTATTAGCTCCATTAACTGCTCTGAAGTATCTGAAACAATGCAATTCTGTGAAGGGTTATAAATATTGCAAGCTGATTAATCAGCACAGAAGTATTAAAGTTATAGTTACATAACCATTATTAGCAATAATTGACTCATTAGCAAAAAAGAACTTTTATAACATCTGAATATGCTAGAGCACCACAACCCCCCCCCCCCCCCCCCGCTCTACTCACTTTACACCTATCACTGTGTGGCTCAATATGATAACAACACAATTTAAAATTTGCCGACGATACTACGGTAGTGGGTTGTATGAAGAAAGGTAATGAGTCAACATACAGGAAGGAGATTGAAAGCTTGGCTGAATGGGGCACCAAGAACAACCTTGCACTCAATGTCACCAAAACTAAGGAGCTGATTGTCGACTTCAGGAAGGGAAAACTAGAGGTACACAATCCAGTGATCATTGGTGGTTCAGAGGAGGAGAGGTTGAGCAGATTTAAGTTCTTGGAAGTCACTATCTTGGAGGATCTTTCTTAGACACTAATGGCATCTGAAGAAAGCTCGTCAGCGCCTCTTCTTCCTCAGGAGTTTGCTGAGGTTTGGTATAACACCAGAAACTGTAGCAAATTTCTACAGATGTGTGGTGGAAAGTGTGCTGACCAGCTGCATCACAGTCTGCTATGGAGACACCAATACTCATGAGCGTAAAGTCCTCCAGAAGGCAGTGGACACAGCCCAAGACATCACAGGCAAAATCCTTCCCACTCTTGAGAACATCTACAGGGAACACTGCTGTTGGAGAGCAGCAGCAGTTATCAAGTATCCACACCATCCAGCACATGCTCTGTTCTCATTGCTACCACCAGAAAAGAGGTATAGGGGCGACAAGACTTGCACCACCAGATTCAGGAATAGCTGCTACCCCTCCACCATAAGACTCCTCAACACAAATTCAATCGGGGACTTATTTAAGGTCTCTTACTTGAGCAATTTATGGAGCAAGAGAGAGTTTTTAAAAAAATCAGTTTGTTTCATTCGTTATCTGTTTACAGTTTTTTTTTGCACTACCAATAAGGGTAATTCTGCCATACGTGCAGGAAAATCTCAGGGTTGCATGTGATGTCATGTATGTACTCTGACAATCAATCTGAAATATGCAGCAATGTAAAATCTCTTAAGCATCAGGAACACAACCTTAACCTAACAATTTCATTAACCTATTGTATCTACTCTAAGCTTGAACTGGAATAACAGAATTCAGTTAAATTTTACTTCAGTTGCCAGGAATGTGAAAAGTTGTAGTTTAACATATTTGACACAATGTGCAAGAAAAAAATAAGTCAGAAACATTAAGGGTTATGTTGCAGGAGTTATAATTCCTTGCACTGGATTTAGACTTTGATAAGAGACAATTTTCGATCAATTTTATTTAATCTTTGTCACTTACTTCATTACACAGATTTGTGTTTTGGTATTGTAATATGTACCAACAGGACAAGCACATCCTTCACTGCATTCATTGGAACAATCTTCTGGAATAGATAGTGACTGGCATTTCTGATTACAGAATGACACACAGAGGCCATATACCATTGTAGGTGGACACTGAATGGCTGCGAAGATTAAACATGTGCATTAGGATACAATTGATCAGAAAATTATTATTCCTAATTATAAAATAAATGTCACTTCATGACAAAAGTCGTTGTTATGCATTGAATCATTCGTGAGGTGGGTTTTATTCCCTTCTTCACATTGATAATGAATTTGGCATCATAACTGGCAAAGGTCCATGGTCAGAAGGGCGTGTTCTATCATTTTATGTGTCTTAAATGGGTGATCCCATACAAATACTAGTTAAAATATCCTCTCCACATCAACCCACTCCTCAGGATCCAAGATCTTTTAATCAATTCCACACCCTGCCCCCCCCCCCCAAACATTCTTCTGAATTCCAGCAGATACAAGTTTTTTTTTTCCTCATGGTAACCCATCTATTCTTAGTATTTGCCCAGTAAACCTTCTCTGAACTGTTCTTAAAGCATTAAATACATCTTCAGTTAAGCCCAAATGTAGTCTCTTGATTGCTCCATAACTGAAGAATAAACTCCCTATTTTTGTATTTGAATCCCCCAGCAATCAATTGGTAACATTCCTTAACCTTTCCTATTTCCCCCTTGTAAACAATCATCCTGGTCACAGCCCTTCTCACTGCTACCTACAACCAGAAGGTACAGAAGCCTGAAGTCCAGTATCTCAGTTTTAAGAACAGCTTTATCCAACAGCTAAGCTCTTGAACCTCCCCTTAACGTAACCTAACCTTAACGTACTTCAAAACCACCAAAAGATCTGTCTGCACCATTAACACAACATTTTTTATTGCACTAAATGCAACTGTGTATATACATCTATCTATTCATATATATTTATCATTTATTTTTCCATCTTGGCCTATTGTAGTAATTTAATGCATACTATTGTAATTGGTGTGTCTTACTAGCCTATTTGGCTGCAGTGAATAAGAATTTTGGTCTATCTGTACATTGTGTATGACATTACCCGCTTGCTATACCTGCACATAGGCCTTTTGTGAAGCACGCACTAAGACACGCTAGATCCTTCCAAAGATCAGGACACATGAATAATATTTTTCTTGTAAAAATGGACAATATCACATTTTCCCACATGATACCACCAGATATTTGCCAGATTACTGGTGGGGTAGACTTGATGGGCTGAATAGCCCACTTCTGTTCCTATGTCTTAAGGACTTACTGAACTCATCTTTCTCCCTATAATTGCTGGCTTTTGTCATCTTCTCAACTCACCTCCTACTCACCTCTTTGTTGTCCACAGATTCAGCAACCATCCCTTCAGTGGTTTCATCAAAATCAGTTCTATAAATCATAAAATGAAGAAGCCCAAACACCAATCCCCAAGGCATTGCTATATCTTCCCAATCAGAGAAAGATACATCTATGTCTACTCTCTGTTCCATTAGTCAGCCAATTATATCATTATTATTTGTATCCTGCACAACAGAGCACTAGATTGTGTAATTTATGAATAAAACTACAACTCCAATGTAATATGAGGTTAATTACAAGACAGAAGGATTCTGTCCAAACCAAATGCATAAGAAATAATAAAAACTCAATGCTGGAGAAACTCAGCAGATCAGACAATGTACTTCACGTAGCAAAGATAAAGATACCTAACCAAAGTTTTGGGCTTGAGCCCATCAAATTATAATTTTTTTTTTAATTTAAATTTAGACATACAGCACTATAACAGGCCATTCGGCCCATGAGCCCATGCCGCCCAATTTACACCCAATTAATCTATACCCCCAGTACATTTAGAGCAGTGGTAGGAAACCGGAGCAGACACAGGGAGAACGTACAAACACCTTACAGACAGCGCAGGACTTGAACCCTGGTCCCGATCGTTGGTGCTGTAAAGGCTTTGCACCAACCACTGCACCAACCCTGCTGCTCCTGAAGGGGCTCAAGCCCATAACATTGATTAGGTATCATTATCTTTGCTATATAATTATCATTATCTTTGCTCCGAATCATGGGTCCTCTACCGGCATCACCTACGGCTCCTAGAACGCTTCAACCAGTGTTGTCTCCGCTCCATCCTCAACATTCATTGGAGCGACTTCATCCCTAACGTCGAAGTACTCGAGATGGCAGAGGTCGACAGCATCGAGTCCACGCTGTTGAAGATCCAACTGCGCTGGGTACGTCACGTCTCCAGAATGGAGGACCATCGCCTTCCCAAGATCGTGTTCTATGGCGAGCTCTCCACTGGCCACCGTGACAGAGGTGCACCAAAGAGGTACAAGGACTGCCTAAAGAAAGCTCTTGGTGCCTGCCACATGGACCACCGCCAGTGGGCTGATCTCGCCTCAATCCGTGCATCTTGGCGCCTCACAGTTCGGCGGGCGGCAACCTCCTTTGAAGAAGACCGCAGAGCCCACCTCACTGACAAAAGGCAAAGGAGGAAAAACCCAACACCCAACCCACCAATTTTCCCCTGCAACCGCTGCAACCGTGTCTGCCTGTCCCGCATCGGACTTGTCAGCCACCAACGAGCCTGCAGCTGTCGTGGACATTTTACCCCCTCCATAAATCTTCGTCCGCGAAGCCAAGCCAAAGAAAAAAAAGATAAAGTACACTGTCTGACCTGCTGAGTCTCTCCAGCATTGTGTTTTTACTTCAATCACGGTGTCTATAGACTTCTGCAATATACAGAATAAAGTCTCTACTGAATAATGAAATTGTATAAAATATCCTATTTGTTGTGAAAATAAATGCACATTCAATGAATATTGCTTACCACACTCTGAAACATTGGATCTGAAGTCCACAAAAATGCCAACATTTCCACACTGTCGAGCATAATGAGCGAGAGCAGAGCACATACAAGTTTCTCCGCATTTGCAGGTGTCTGTTTTGCATTGGTGTTGATATGGGTCAGGGCTCAGGTACTGATGGCAGGATGCAAATAGATATCCACTGATGATGCTGCACTTCTCTGTTGCATATGAGGCTGCAAATGAAATATACAAAAACTGAAATCAGGACATATTTTCTTCTTTATTTAAATTATCTTTTACCAAATCTCACAAAGGAGCTTTACCTTACTTGGCATACTAGGAGCTCAAGAGCCAAGAGGTAATGTTGAACTCTATAAAACTCTGGTTAGATAACATTTGGAGTATTGTGTTCAGTTCTGCTTGTCTCATTACAGGAAGGATGTTGTTGCTTTGGACAGGGCGTAGAGGAGATTTTACCAGGATATTGCCTGAAGGAGAACATGCCAAATGAAGCAAGGTTTGACAGAGCTAGGGGCTTTTCTCCTTGGACCAATGAAGGATGAGAGGTGGCATTAGAGATATGCAAGATTATGAGAGGTGTTGATTGGGTGGACAGCTAGTACTCTTTTCCTGGGGTGACAATATCAAATAGCAGTGGGCATCAGTTTAAGCTAAGTGGAGGAAAGCTTAGAGGAGATGTCAGTGGCATTCCCCCCAACCCCCCACAGAATGGTGGATGCCTAGAATGCATTGTTGGCTATGGCAGTGAAGGCCAGTATAATAGATACATACAAAATATTTATAGATTGGCTCATGGAAAAAGAGGGTTATGGGTGTGACTTAGGGAAGAATCAGATTATTTCAGTCTGCACAACATCATGGGCCAAAGGCCTGAACTGTGCTGCAATGTTCTAAGAACAGTTGAATAAACCCTGAAGTCTGTGCTGCCGACTTAACACAAAAATCAAAAAGTCTGCAGATATTGAAAAAACAAATTTATAAAAAATGAGGAGGCTGGAAATAATTAGTGGGTCAAGTGGCATGTTTAAAGTCAATCATCTTTAGAGCTGACCATCATTGCCCAGAAACATTCACCTTGTTCCTCTCTCTACAGTTGCTGGATACCCTGATGAATACTTCCAGAATTTGTTACTTTAATTTTGTATCTGGAAGCACCAAGGGGATACTGTCAATTCCACATACTAGTGATTTCAGTCAAAATCGAGAGGTGTACAATCCAGTGACCATTAGGGAATCAGAGAGAGACAGGGTAAGCAAATTTAAATTCCTGGGAATCACCATCTTGGAGGACCTCTACTGGAGCCAACACATGAATGTTGCTGAGTTGGAGAGGAGCAGCGATCATCAAGGATCCCCACCACCCTGAACATGCTCTGTTCTCACCACTTCCATTGGGAAAGAGGTCTGGGTGCCACAAGACTCGTACCACCAAGTTCAGGCTGCTACCCCTCCACCATCTGACCCCTCAACAACAAACTCATGGAGACTCATTTCAAGACTCTTGTTTATTATTGAATATTTATTTTCTGTATTACAGAGTTAGTCTGCATTTCTTTCCTTGTTTACATTTCTCACGTCTTTCTTGAGAATAATTTTTGCACTATCGATAAGTAGAAATTCTGCATGATTCACAGGAAAAAGAATCTCAATTTTATGTGACATCATTTACTCAAGTTCAAACATTTTAATCATTTTCTTCTTCCTATTTTAGTCTTTTTTTTCTCAGAAGTTGCTCTCTTTCATTCTCCTAAGAATCTAATTTAACTAATTCTCCTTATGTTCTTAATTGCTTTGATTGATAATACAGACCATTCCTATGATGCTCAGTAAAATGAATACATCCCACTTGCCATTGCATTCTTGGTTACAAACTTCTACCATATCAAAGCTTCCACCTTCCTTCCTGCGTGTTGGTGTGTCTTCCCCTCCTTATCCACCTATTATTACCTCTTACATTTGGGACTGAGCTCCTCCCCCCAACCATTTTGTTCAGATGCCTGTCAAAATTTTTCCATAACTTGAAGGGCTCAAGCCCAAAACGTTGGTTATGTATCTTTATCTTTACCTTTGCTATGGAAAGACCTGCTGAGTTTCTCCAGCCTGGGGTTTTTACTTCAACCTCGGCATCTGCAGACTTTCATGTTTTACTTCATAACAAGGAGTACAATTAATGGAGCATATCACTAATGTTACTGCCTGATACGTTCTCAGAGATGTGTGCATCCCTTCATTAAATGGCCAGACTTCTCATGGAAGTTTATCACAGCAACAAATCAATGGGTTCAAGTTCAAGTTCACCTTTTCCTGCTGCTAATGTATCTGATAATTTTGTTGTTAAGCATACTTTGAGAATATGGTTTCAATTTAGAAATGTTTTTGGATATCAGATTTTTACTTGCTAGTCCTATATTACTTATGACATTCATTTTTTCCACCTTCTGTGCAAGATTCTGTTTCTCATGAATGGCTTAAGTTGGGTATCCAATCTATTCATGATTTATTTATTGTTAATAATTTCACATCATCAAATAATTATCTCTTAAATTTAAACTTCCCAAACATAATTTCTTTAGATACCTGCAAATTAGGAGTTTTTTTGAACTCAGTAATGTTGAGACTTCCTTTTTGGATCAACTAAGACAATGGTGTGAATTTAACTATCCCTCAATCCCATGTTGTCTCTTTTGCCTCCCTTATTGCTAGATGTTTTATATTGATGAGATGGAAGGATGCTGTCCCTCCTACTTGTACTCAATGTCTATCTGATATGATGGCATGCCTAACTTCGGAAAAATCAGATGTTCTTCTGTAATTAATCTAAATTTTCTAAGTTTATAGGGTCCTTTTATCAATTATTTTCATAATTTTTAAGATCATGATCTTGCTTTGTGAGATTGTGTGATTTATAAAAAATTGATAGTGTAATTATATATGTACTTACCAGATAACTTCAGAAGGGAAGGGGTTAGAATTCATAGTATGGTTTATTTTTTTAAATCTTTTTCAATTAGTCATATGTTGTAATTTTTTTTTAAATGTTGCCACTGTGATTCCTATGATATTGAGTTTATATGATACTCTTATTTTTCTGATATAACTTTTTTTCTCTGTATATTCCTTTTTATATATATTACCTTTGAATAATGGCTTTTACTTTTGTACTATTTCTGTAAAATCCAATAAAAATATTGAAAAAGAAGTTCAAAAGAAGATTGGTCTGAAGTCATTATTCAGTACTGATTATTCAGCAGAGTGTTTCAATGTGGTTTAACTGATTTGTTGCTGTGGAATAAAAGGACAGTTTGAATCAAAGTACTTTTCATTTTCTGAACTGTTTCTGGATTATTCGTATTGAATTTGAAAGCTTCAGAATAGATGTTGTTAATAGTATCAGGGAGATTTGCGTACAAACTGAACATACTTGAAATTTTTTTTTATTACACCAGATTTATTCCCTTGAAAGGATTTTGACAATTACTGAGATGCTGGTCCAACTGATTTAATAAGATGCACTACTAAAAATATGGCAGAATCTCCAATAATTGCTTGATCTTTTGGACTTATTTTGATGTCTATTATAATTACTCCAAATCCCTTTAGTGCCTGAGTAAATTGTACTTCAGCATTTGGAGACATTGGTATCTCAAATTTAATTTTTCAGACATACAGCAGAATAAAAGAATATTCATCAGAATTATATTTTTGCTTTGTAATTTTGCAGCTGCTCACTTCTGAACTCATGTTTGATAAACAAATGTAAAACACTATCCCATCAATAACAGCAAATGCACCGTGTAATTGTGTAAGCTCATTGTACTCTAGCACCAAAAAATATTCATAATCACTACTTAGCAGGAGATGAATTTCTAGCAAGGACATGGAAAAGATGATCAGTAGTAGAAATGCACTTCATCTACGACTCACCGTACTGCTGGTGTGTATCACATGGATCTACCTCAGGAATGTTAGCACCTGGGTTACAAGATGTGGAGACTCTCCAGGAATTGGCAAAGATCTGTGGTGTGCTTTCAATCATCCCCCCAGGGGACCTGAACAAATAAGGAGAAATTGAGATGATTCTACTTAAGATCAACGGAAATGTTTCAGTTGGAAACCAAAACAGACCCACAGCTTTTAAGTGCAATTGTTTTGTTGCAGAATCTGTCGAGGAAACTGAAAATTCCTGGACTTAATTTTTTAAGTGTCGTAGGGGAAAGAATAGTGAGGGATTTAAGTAGTAAAGAGAAATGTGGATTGTGCCAATGTGGTAAAAGAGAACCAAGAGTTGAGCTATGGAATACAGCAGTCATGACACCCAACTTCAGGAACACTATTAGTTATGTTGGAACTGCAATGGGAAATTGGATTTATAGTTAAGTTACAATTGTAACATGCAGCTATTTTTTTTTTTAAAACCAGAAACTAAAGACATTGTTAATTAAATTAAGCTTAGATAATCAATGATCCTATCATTAATCAGTTTTTATCTTTCCAGTAACTAGATTTTTGTAATTTCATCTCTATAATAAAAACATTAAAACTAATTTAATCAAGTTTTTGTAACCATGTCCATTCAGAATATAACATCGTGCTCAGAGACCAGCTTTGATAGCACCTTATAAGTTCATGACCTGGAACACACTCAACATCAGACGTGAAAACTGCAGTGTTACTGGCCCTATAATCTTTAGGGATACATTTGCACACATTACAAAAAATCTATTCTACAAATTTCAGAGCCTGCCGTTAATTTTTATTCCTTTGATCCAAATGCATAATTTAGTCTGCTTCTAACTGACATATTTCTATTCAGATACCATCTTATAGCTTGATGTCTTCTTATTTTTTAAAAGAAACAATTTTTGTGAAAATAAATTTTTCATTAAAACCAAATCGTTGAGACAAACCTCAAATAGTTCCAGTTCCGTCCAGTACTGAGTCATGTATCATTCAGCTGTAAACAGCTAATATTTGAAAACTATCAACCTTTGC
Organism: Narcine bancroftii; assembly: GCF_036971445.1. Classification (NCBI taxonomy): domain Eukaryota; kingdom Metazoa; phylum Chordata; class Chondrichthyes; order Torpediniformes; family Narcinidae; genus Narcine; species Narcine bancroftii. Next base: position 269,030,930 of record NC_091469.1, on the reverse strand, counting down.
TCCTTGCCATTGTATAATTTTCTCTTGAATCCAAGAATTTTTTTTAAATTTATCTTTCTATTCTAGTATTTAGGACCTTGGGATAGATTCTGCTAAAACCCTTCCAATCTATAGTAAAATATGCAACCTTAAAACCCACTCTTCATTTTTGCCTTAAAGCAAATATTCAGTCAAGTTAGTTAGACATGACAATCTCAACAAATTTATGATAAAAGACTCCATCTGGTGGATTGCAAATGAATGGGAGGAAATCATGGAAAAAAAAGTGCATTTTCTTAAAGTCCTGCGTACTCATACGGGCTAAATAGAGGCAGTCTGTCAATTAAAGGAAATAACAGTTGCACTTCGTAAATCTGAGACAATTTAACCCTAACATTTAAGCATTTCTGCACAAATTTGAAACTTGCAATTCTCTTTTGAAAATAATGGGACAATTTATAAAACAGGTCTAAGTTTAGAAGTTGTTTTGAGTTTTCAATAATTAATAACAATTTTGGAAAAATAACATTAATGCTTTTGAAAATTTCTCCGAGACTTCAGGAATTATTCCAGTATCTGGAGAAGCACAAATAAAAATAATGGGTAAAGATTAAAGCAATTGTTAAACTTCATATGCCACTGCACATCTATAATACTATTGTAAATTAAGTTCTAATCAGAGTCAATTAGTTTCAAAGCATAACAAATACTTACAAGAAATCATCCTGAATATTGCCGTTGAATGTTCCGCAAAGTCCAATGGTGTCTTCTTTCCATCTTGAATCCACTTGGAGATAGAGCCTCCTTCCTTCTCTGTCATACTGCAAACGCAGTCCAAAGGTTGTGCTAACTTGTATGAACACTGAGGTAAGTTCAGCAACTTCAAACAAATCTGTGAAATAATAAGGAAAAAAAAAAATCAGTGACAATATTGTTTGAAATTTCCAATTAAGATATTTTAAATTGATTGGGAAGCTAAAAGTGTGTCAGGCATAATGATAGCCGTAATTAAATTCTACTTGCTTCCCTTGTACATCTTTTGTGAATATTCAAAAGTAAAATTTTGCAATTAGCTGATTCAACTGTAACCAGGATAGGAAAAGAAATTATTTTTCAATAGATCAGGGATTCGTAAAGTAACGAAAAACATGAAGGGCAAGAGATTTCCCATTTTTGATTCTCTGAAGCATTAAGCAAATTCCTTAAGTTTTTCCCTCATATATATAGCTGTTTTCTTGAAAGTTAGTTGAGCCCCTGGGACAAAACCATACTCTTCCTCCACCAAATGGCTCATTTCACATACCAACATTTTTCAAAAAACATTGCAGTTAAAGTTCAAATAATATAATTTGAACAAATAAAGAAGGCCGTAAAATATCACTGCATATTTCTCTCCATCCATTTGTAGCTTACTCTTGGACAGTGCAAAAACAGCTCAAAGGTAAAGAACTTGATCATCCACCCCAGAATTTTTCAATCTGCTCCTTAGACTTTATTAATATAACATACAAGCTGTAGTTGTTCCTTTTTTTAAAAAAAAATAAAGCTAAAATTCCACTTTATCTTCAGGATTCAAAACAGTTTATAATACAAGAATAGATATTGATATAAACATGAATACATTGATATTTCATGGTTTTAAAAAAACATTCTTAAACTAGTTAATGTTGGATCAGCTGTAAAATAAATAGCTGATGAACAAAGAATGCACCAGATTTTGTTGATTGTGATTATGCAAATTTAGCTATGCTTAGTTATTGCAAATTATCAAGCATGATAGACAGTAAGCAGGAGGCACAATACAAGTAAACAGCGCTTTACACAAATTTGCTTTTACAAAGAAACCTTTATTTGCTTTTACTAAAGGATTTTCATTTTATGAAAGGGCGGCCAGAGGGGTGGTCAAAATTTGCTGTCTTCCCAATTCTGATAAGTGAAACTACATTGTACATACATCATTTCTACTTTATACGGGCTGTGTATTTATCATTTCATTCCTGCTTTTACTATATGTTACGTGTGATTTGGTAGGTTATTTTTTTGGGTCAGGGAATACTCAAAAAAATTTCCCTTAGAAATCAATGGTAATTGCTTCTTTGTTTTACACCATTTCGGGTTACGAAAGGTTCTGTAGGAACGCTCTAGTTTTGTAAAGCAGGGTGTACCTGTACAATGTTAAAAATGATGCAATAACATTTAATTAAAGATACAAATTAAAGAGTAAGTTGATTATTTTGCACTCTGTAATGCAGCAAGTAGTCAGTATTTCATACCATCTTTATAAGGCAAACTAATCCTGTACTGATTGCAATGGTACACCTCTCCCGAATGAGTCAATGTCACCTGTTTCTTCGGATCTTCATCAACAACGATACTCACTGATTGAATGCAGGCACCATTCAGATTCTGAGAAAGGGAGAAACACAGATAATCCTTCACGAGTTCCATGATATGTACATACTATATTTGATTTTACAGCTTCTTTCTGATTTCTATCTGTATTCATTATTTAGAAAAGCCAAACAAATCAAACAAATATAAAATTCTCCAAATCGCATGCTGTAACTTTGCCAAAAGATTCAGAGAAATATCGATGAAGCCACATTTCCATGAAAAAAATTCCAGCTATGATCTCAAATTTCAACAAATTAAAATTGAATTCAAGAGAAACTTCTTCAAAGATATAATTACAAAAGATGTGGAACACACTGTCATGAAATATCAAAGGTGCACGTCAATAGAATGGTTTAAAACTGAGATAGGCATTAAAAAGGAGTCAGCCATGGTGAACAAAACTGGAGATTGGATGAAATAAATGGCTAATTCTGTTTCTACTTACAAGATTTCCTCCAAGAATCAACAATATCATTTTGAATTATCAAATTTCTCAAAGAACTAGATATACATATGGCAAGAATGATGCTGTTTGTGGACATTTTAAGTTGAGCATGAACAAAAATAAATTTAGCAATTACCTGGTCCGATCTTAGATTAGAAGTGAATTAACACAGTCTGACAATGTAGCAAGTTATACTGTATATAAAACTGTACATATCCTGTATATACATAAACAAAATATAGAAGGTATATCATAATACCATGCACATACCCTAAGAAATTCATGGGTAGACGGGATTGTTAACCATTAAAAGCAATTGATTAAACAGTAAAATTATATTCACTTAATTTGAAACTGAATTACAACTGAAATTCAGTTGTAAACTTAAGTCAGTCAAAGGATGACATCATAAGAGAACCACCTTGGAGAAATTAAGTTGAAAACCATGGGAATGTGAATGTGACAAGAGTTACAATTTAGAAAACTTTTGGAAAACATACAAATGACATCTTAATCAATCAACAGTCTCACTCTACAAATATGGAAGTTTGGGTGTGAGTGGGAGTCCCCAAACTCTGGAGATTTCTAAATAACTCAATCTCCTCCTGAACGAATGTGTTATTAAAACTCTTTCATTGTCAATAAAATTGAACAAAAGAATTACACAAATCCTCCTGAAAATCCGTCCACCAAAATTAAATAATAAGATGCAACGTGGGTCTAAACTACATAACCCTGAAGTTTCTGACCCTTCTGTAGGATATCCCATTTTCAGGTTAGCACAAGGCTACTTCTCCCTGCCTGGTTCTCATTAACATGCTGTAGATCAGATACCATGACTTTCCATACCCTCTGTAACCTATACAAATGAAAGTCCAGTCAACATGCAATTTTCGCATTCAACCAGAATTTGAGGTTTTATTAAGGAAATGGTCAGTGAGAAATTAACCTATTCATTATGCCCTTAATCTGAAAAGGGGATATCCCAAGAAAAGCCAGAAAGAAAGAGAGATGGGGGCTATCTTTCCATTTCTATTTCAGCTCACCTGTTTGGAACCAGTAATTTCAAACACCAATATTATCTCAAAAACAAAAAGTAAATTCCAACAATTGACGCACACTACTTTTTAACTATTAATTTAAATTGTCCTGCAGTTGTGCACAATCTCTGAAATATTCCATATATTCTTATGGAGATAAGGCATCTTGCTGAGAAAATGACAGTGTCAATATGAGAGATCACCTGTTGGCCTGTTTGCAGAAGAACTCGTCTCGCTGTACTGGAGATTTTGTGGCAACTAAACTTTAAAGTCTTAAACTAATCCAACTTTACAAAAAATATACAAAAAAACTAAATAAATCATAAAGATATTAATAAATGAACAATGTCTGGTGTATGTCCACTACAGATATGAAATAATTAAAATCCAGTATGATTTAAATCACAAGCTCCTTATACTATTCTAAAGAAAAATAAAATCTTTTGAAAGACTCTGAGGGAGTTCACTGGTAAAGAGTTTTACCTATTTACATGGAAAATATGATGAGTTGCATTGACTTAATTACGTTAGGCCAACATCCTAAGGGATAAATATTGTGACAGGTTAGAGGACTTGGAGTGAATTCAAACACAAACTGTATTTCATTGAGCAAAGTGCCCCAATTGCAAATCCAACCAGAATATTCAAATGCAAATTAATGCATTTCTTGTTACTCCTAAGAATTTTCACTATTTACAGAGAATATAAAATAATTGCAAAATAGAAAGAACTACCTGAAATGGAGAGAAATTCAAGCTAACAACAATTCTTTGTTCCAGTGAATTGTCCCTTTGTTAACTTTACATCAATCCACGTTGAGCAGTTATTTTTATATCAACAGTTTTCTCTTTCACCCACCACTTTACAAATTTCTTTTTATCTTGGCTGACTCTCATCCTCAACACCATCAAAGACATTGGCATTTCAACAGGGGCACAGATAAGGTTTCATGAAGTGAACCACTTGTCCAATTTATTGTGATACAAATGTCTGCAAGTTTCACATGATCCTTAAATCTCCATGATCATGGTGAATACCACTTTCATCAACTCATTGTCACCAGAAGATTTCTGGCTTTGTAATTAAAGGATTAGAGACCCTGCAGTGTTTCTTTCAGGTAAGATGTGTTGGCCTTGAATGTTCAATGAAGACAACGGGCTCCTTTATCTGGGAACAGATGTGGACAAAATTTCAATCACTGAATTTACAAGCTACCAACCACTGCACATCCCTTTTGTTCTTGAAACACTAGATTTAAACCCATTTTGGTCTAAGAAATCAACTTAATCTTTGTCTCATCAATATAAACAAACTTTTTTTCTTACTGTTCCACATTGAGAATTCTGGAGGCTGATGGTAAACTTTCCAGAATTGCGGCTCTTTGCTAAAATATATTGACATACAGCATGAAAGGAATAAAGCTGCTCATCAAATGTCTTGAAGTGAATATCTCCAGTTACTGAACATTCCACTAGAAGATACAAAAACAGAAGAGAATCTTATAAAGACAAATATTTTTACTCGCTTCGGCATACACTTGAGCCATTGAAGAGAGTGTCCAGGCTGTGGAACATGCTGATGTACAGTATTTTCTGCATCAAGTATTTCCAAGAAATGAGGGACATTTAACTCAATTTACTATTAACATTAATTTTGGCATAATCCCTTATCAATGCCCAAATATATATTGCAAAAGGAATCTGGTGCAGAATTGCTCTGAACAGATTCAGATAACATAGCACTGCCAAACTTGCCACCTGTTGTAAATTAAAATACATGACATTTGAACTGGTCTTGACGATTGTGCACGTCTACTGGTCCATGAACACATCTTGTATTGATAAGTAAAGGGTAGAGGAGCTCCCAGCAATGAGGCCAATAAGTACCCCCTAACTGAATTTTTCTCCAAATCTACCCATAAAGGGCATTCATATACGTCTGAATAATAAATCCAAAAGGTAATATGTTGGATATTAATAGCCAATAATAAAATCTAAAATTATGGAGATCCATTCCTCCATCTTTCTTTTGTTTCTGCAATAAAGCTTTGCTCGATCTAGGATTTTAATTATTCCAAATGTAAGGATACATCTTAGAGCGTACCTTGTCAAAAAATATTTTAGGGACGAAGATAGTTACTGCTTGAAAAGTATATAAAAACTTTGGTAAAACTATCATTTTAATTGTGTTAATACAACCAACTAATGAAAGTGCCACTGGAGACCACCTGGAAAGTGTTTGTTTTGTATATTCTATCAGGGGAAATAATTATATTTACACATATCCTTAAAATTTCTTGTAATTTTAATACACAAATAAGTAAATTGGTTCTTAACAACTTTAAAGGACATTTGATCATATAAATACTCCTGATTATTAATAGGAAAAAGTTCACTCTTATTAAGTCTTAATGTGTAACCTGAAAAACTACCGAATTCAGAATGTAGGGACAGCATAATAGATTTTTTAGGGTCAGAAATATAAACTAACAAATTGACCGCCTAGAATAAAACCTTGTGCATTGATTCATCCTTATTGATACTTTGCATGTCATTGGATTCTAGAGGGGCAATAACTAAAGGCTCCAGAGCCAAATTAAATAGCAAAGGACTAAGAGGGCAGCCCTGTTGATTGCCCCAAAACAGCTTAAAATAAAGAGACTTTTGCATCATCCAAAATTAATAGACAAGATCTTAACCTAGTTCTTAAGCATACAATAAGGATTTTATCCAGTTTTGTAAATTTTTGGGGGTTTAATAATTTTGTTTTATCTAATAAAATACATCTTATTTTCTTTTTTAAAGCATCATTGATTGATCAGGCATTTTCAATATGGAAAACTAAAGGAGTAATAACCTTTTCAGACCTATTTGCAGAAGATGGCTCAATGTTTTTCAATCAGTTAGCAGACAAATATGATTTTAGCAAGGCACAAATGTTTAAGTATTTGCAAATTAGGGACATTCTGCGCACTTTACTTCCAAACTATCCTTCTGCTTACCCATCTAATGTAAGATATCCTTTTTCAGGCGTATCCACTTGAAAAAAGGTTAATAGAGGGTAGGCGGCAGCGGCCCCGATCTGGCCAGGAGCAAGGGGGAGGCGGCAGCCCCGGCCTCGGTCGAGTGAGGCAGGCGGAGGCCCCGGTCCGGGCGGAAAGTTGGGGGTGGCGGCCCCGGTACGGGCACAGGGAAAGCAGCGGCGGCCCCGGCCCCGGTCTGGGCAGAGGGTAGGCGGCGGCAGCCCCGATCCGGGCAGGAGCACGGGGGAGGCGGCGGCCCCGGCCTCGGTCGAGTGAGGCAGGCGGAGGCCCCGGTCCAGGCGGAAGGTTGGGGGCGGCAGCCCCGGTACGGGCACAGTGAAAGCAGCGGCAGCCCCGGCCCTGGTCCGGGCACAGGGAAAGCAGCGGCGGCCTCGGTCCGGGCAGTATGGACCGACCTAGGAGGGGAGGCAGGCCCCTCCAGCCCGGGTAAGAAACCTGCATAGAAGAAGGCCACTCCGATATAAAGCCTACGACCCAAGGACCTCGCTGCCATGTCCCAGCTTGCTTGGCCACGGCACACGAACCATGGGTGTAAAGGGTGGGGCCAGTACTGCGCGCACTGCACTCCACCTAAAAGCTCCTTTGCGCAGGCCCGAGGACAGGTCCACGTCCTCCCCCTCCACGTCCTCCCCCTCCACGTCCTCCCCCTCCACGTCCTCCCCCTCCACGTCCTCCCCCTCCACGTCCTCCCCCTCCACGTCCTCCCCCTCCACGTCCTCCCCCTCCACGTCCACCCCCTCCACGTCCTCCCCCTCCACGTCCTCCCCCTCCACGTCCTCCCCCTCCACGTCCTCCCCCTCCACGTCCTCCCCCTCCACGTCCTCCCCCTCCACGTCCTCCCCCTCCACGTCCTCCCCCTCCACGTCCTCCCCCTCCACGTCCTCCCCCTCCACGTCCTCCCCCTCCACGTCCTCCCCCTCCACGTCCTCCCCCTCCACGTCCTCCCCCTCCACGTCCTCCCCCTCCACGTCCTCCCCCTCCACGTCCTCCCCCTCCACGTCCTCCCCCTCCACGTCCTCCCCCTCCACGTCCTCCCCCTCCACGTCCTCCCCCTCCACGTCCTCCCCCTCCACGTCCTCCCCCTCCACGTCCTCCCCCTCCACGTCCTCCCCCTCCACGTCCTCCCCCTCCACGTCCTCCCCCTCCACGTCCTCCCCCTCCACGTCCTCCCCCTCCACGTCCTCCCCCTCCACGTCCTCCCCCTCCACGTCCTCCCCCTCCACGTCCTCCCCCTCCACGTCCTCCCCCTCCACGTCCTCCCCCTCCACGTCCTCCCCCTCCACGTCCTCCCCCTCCACGTCCTCCCCCTCCACGTCCTCCCCCTCCACGTCCTCCCCCTCCACGTCCTCCCCCTCCACGTCCTCCCCCTCCACGTCCTCCCCCTCCACGTCCTCCCCCTCCACGTCCTCCCCCTCCACGTCCTCCCCCTCCACGTCCTCCCCCTCCACGTCCTCCCCCTCCACGTCCTCCCCCTCCACGTCCTCCCCCTCCACGTCCTCCCCCTCCACGTCCTCCCCCTCCACGTCCTCCCCCTCCACGTCCTCCCCCTCCACGTCCTCCCCCTCCACGTCCTCCCCCTCCACGTCCTCCCCCTCCACGTCCTCCCCCTCCACGTCCTCCCCCTCCACGTCCTCCCCCTCCACGTCCTCCCCCTCCACGTCCTCCCCCTCCACGTCCTCCCCCTCCACGTCCTCCCCCTCCACGTCCTCCCCCTCCACGTCCTCCCCCTCCACGTCCTCCCCCTCCACGTCCTCCCCCTCCACGTCCTCCCCCTCCACGTCCTCCCCCTCCACGTCCTCCCCCTCCACGTCCTCCCCCTCCACGTCCTCCCCCTCCACGTCCTCCCCCTCCACGTCCTCCCCCTCCACGTCCTCCCCCTCCACGTCCTCCCCCTCCACGTCCTCCCCCTCCACGTCCTCCCCCTCCACGTCCTCCCCCTCCACGTCCTCCCCCTCCACGTCCTCCCCCTCCACGTCCTCCCCCTCCACGTCCTCCCCCTCCACGTCCTCCCCCTCCACGTCCTCCCCCTCAAAAGATGCTCACAAACTCAAGCTAGCATGCTGGAACATCAGAACCATGCAAGACAAGGCTGACAGCCACCGACCTGAACATCGGTCTGCCCTCATTGCACATGAACTCCTCAGACTTGACATCGACATAGCCACTCTCAGTGAAGTCCGCCTGGCAGATGTAGGCAGCCTCCAAGAACGTGGCGCGGGCTACACACTCTACTGGTCTGGAAAGCCTTTGGATGAACAACGCCTATCTGGTGTAGGCTTCATGGTCAAGAGCTTCATTGCCTCCAAACTCGAAAACCTCCCGACAGGCCACTCGGACCGGATCATGTCCATGCGTCTCCCCCTTCAAAACAAGCGTCGCATCACCCTCATCAGTGTCTATGCTCCAACCCTCCAGGCGGAACCAGCAGAAAAGGACAAGTTCTACACTGACCTGTGCAACCTCATTCAACGCACCCCTACAGCCGACAAGGTTGTCATCCTTGGCGACTTCAACGCTCGCGTCGGCAAAGACTCAGAAACCTGGCCTGGAATCCTTGGCAAGCATGGCGTCGGCAAGTGCAACGACAATGGGCGCCTCCTGTTGGAGCTCTGCGCAGAACAGCGGCTTGTCATTACAAACACCCTTTTTCAGCAGAGGGATAGCCTTAAGACCACCTGGATGCATCCCCGATCCAAACACTGGCACCTCCTGGACTACATCCTGGTGCGAGAAAGTGACAAACGAGATGTGCTCCACACCAGGGTCATGCCCAGCGCGGAATGCCACACTAACCACCGGCTGCAAGCTCAACCTTCACTTCAAGCCGAAGCACAGGAACAGTAAAGCCCCCAGAAAGAGGTTCAATGTTGGAAACCTGCAGTCAGACGAAGCGAGAGGAAACTTCCAGGCAAACCTCAAAGCAAAGCTCGACGATGCAATCCGCCTCACGGACTCGTCCCCTGAAACCCTCTGGGATCAGCTGAAGACTACCATACTGCAATCCACTGAAGAGGTACTGGGCTTCTCCTCCAGGAAAAACAAGGACTGGTTCGACGATAACAGCCAGGAAATCCAGGAGCTGCTGGCAAAGAAGCGAGCTGCCCACCAGGCTCACCTTACAAAGCAGTCCTGTCCAGAGAAGAAACAAGCCTTTCGTTGCGCATGCAGCCATCTTCAGCGCAAACTCCAGGAGATCCAAAATGAGTGGAGGACTAGCTTCGCCAAGCGAACCCAGCTCAGCGCGGACATTGGCGACTTCAGGGGTTTCTACGAGGCTCTAAAGGCTGTGTACGGCCCCTCACCCCAAGTCCAAAGCCCGCTGCGCAGCTCAGACGGCAAAGTCCTCCTCAGCGACAAGATCTCCATCCTCAACCGATGGTCAGAACACTTCCAATCTCTTTTCAGTGTCAACCGCTCAGTCCAAGATTCCGCCCTGCTCCAGCTCCCTCAACAACCCCTAAGGCTAGAGCTGGATGAGGTCCTCACCCAGGATGAGACATATAAGGCAATTGAACAACTGAAAAGTGGCAAAGCAGCAGGTATGGATGGAATCCCCCCCAGAGGTCTGGAAGGCTGGCGGCAAAACTCTGCATGTCAAACTGCATGAGTTTTTCAAGCTTTGTTGGGACCAAGGAAAACTGCCTCAGGACCTTTGTGATGCCATCATCATCACCCTGTACAAACACAAAGGTGAGAAATCAGACTGCTCAAACTACAGGGGAATCACGCTGCTCTCCATTGCAGGCAAAATCTTCGCTAGGATTCTCCTAAATAGAATAATACCTAGTGTCGCCGAGAATATTCTGCCAGAATCACAGTGCGGCTTTCGCGCAAACAGAGGAACTACTGACATGGTCTTTGCCCTCAGACAGCTCCAAGAAAAGTGCAGAGAACAAAACAAAGGACTTTACATCACCTTTGTTGACCTCACCAAAGCCTTCGACACCGTGAGCAGGAAAGGGCTTTGGCAAATACTAGAGCGCATCGGATGCCCGCCAAAGTTCCTCAACATGGTTATCCAACTGCACGAAAACCAACATGGTCGGGTCAGATACAGCAATGAGCTCTCTGAACCCTTCTCCATTAACAATGGCGTGAAGCAAGGCTGTGTTCTCGCACCAACTCTCTTTTCAATCTTCTTCAGCATGATGCTGAACCAAGCCATGAAAGACCTCAACAATGAAGACGCTGTTTACATCTGGTACCGCACGGATGGCAGTCTCTTCAATCTGAGGCGCCTGCAAGCTCACACCAAGACACAAGAGAAACTTGTCCGTGAACTACTCTTTGCAGACGATGCCGCTTTAGTTGCCCATTCAAAGCCAGCTCTTCAGCGCTTGACGTCCTGCTTTGCGGAAACTGCCAAAATGTTTGGCCTAGAAGTCAGCCTGAAGAAAACGGAGGTCCTCCATCAGCCAGCTCCCCACCAAGACTACCAGCCCCCCGCACATCTCCATCGGGCACACAAAACTCAAAACGGTCAACCAGTTTACCTATCTCGGCTGCACCATTTCATCAGATGCAAGGATCGACAACGAGATAGTCAACAGACTCGCCAAGGCAAATAGCGCCTTTGGAAAACTACACAAAAGAGTCTGGAAAAACAACCAACTGAAAAACCTCACAAAGATAAGCATATACAGAGCTGTTGTCATACCCACACTCTTGTTCGGCTCCGAATCATGGGTCCTCTACCGGCATTACCTACAGCTCCTAGAACGCTTCCACCAGCGTTGTCTCCGCTCCATCCTCAACATTCATTGGAGCGTCTTCATCCCTAACATCGAAGTACTCGAGATGGCAGAGGCTGACAGCATCGAGTCCACGCTGCTGAAGATCCAGCTGCACTGGGTGGGTCACATCTCCAGAATGGAGGACCATCTTCCCAAGATCGTGTTATATGGCGAGCTCTCCACTGGCCACCATGACATAGATGCACCAAAGAAGAGGTACAAGGACTGCCTAAAGAAATCTCTTGGTGCCTGCCACATTGACCACCGCCAGTGGGCTGATATCGCCTCAAACCGTACATCTTGGCGCCTCACAGTTCGGCGGGCAGCAACCTCCTTTGAAGAAGACCGCAGAGCCCACCTCACTGACAAAAGAGGAAAAACCCAACACCCAACCCCAACCAACCAATTTTCCCCTGCAACCGCTGCAACCGTGTCTGCCTGTCCCGCATCGGACTTGTCAGCCACAAACGAGCCTGTAGCTGACATGGACATTTACCCCCCTCCATAAATCTTCGTCCGCGAAGCCAAGCCAAAGAAGAAGAAGATAATCGGTTACTTAACTTGCAACCGATATCCAACGATAAAATTAAAAGTGCCTGGGAATTAGATCTCCAAGAATTGCATCCAGACATTCAAAGGGATCATATTTTTTGACAAGTAAATACTTCATCAATTTGTGCCCGTCATTCCTTGATCAGTTCAACGTGGTATATCGGGCACATATATTTAAAGTTGGCCTGTATTTTTCCCCATTGTGATAGGTTCCAAGTTGAGGGAGCCACTTTAACTCATATGTTTGGTCATGTTCAAAACAAGATAATTTCTGGAAAGGTGTCTTTGAAACCCTAACAAAGGTTCTAGGATTAGAATTACAACCAAATCTACTAACAGCTTATTTTGGAATCATACCAGAAAAGACTGGACATGTGCTTGTTTCCTCATAGCGAATAATTGCCTTTTCAACATTATTGGCTAGAAAAGTCACATTACTTAAATGGAAGGATCCTAACCCACCTACTCTACTTCAATGGCTGTCATCATGTTGAAGTTTGCAGAAAATTAGGAGTCGGACATTCGATGCATCTTTTAAATTTGAAGAAGTTTGGCGACTGTTTTTTGAATATTTCCATATAGTTTAAGAACCATAATTTTACACTGGATTCTCTCCTAGTTCCTTATGGTAAATTTGGTTTTAACCAAGAAACCCTTTGTTTTCCTACTTTACTCTCAGAATGGACTGTTGTAATATTTTTAAGATTAGTTAGAAGGGATTTTGAAATAAAAATTATTTTTTCTCTCTTTTCTTTTGGTTTTACAAGAGGAGAAAAATTTACAGTTCATATATATATTTGTTAAATACTAATATGTTCTTTTCATTATACACTTGTAAATTCACAAATGTAACGCAACTCTCCTTGTATACATGTTTGATATAACTCAATAAACAGATTGGAAAAAGTAAAAAATATAGATAAGCAAAGTTTTATGCAAATAATTTTGTTAAGAGTACATTCTGTTCAATAGTATATATCAGGGAATATGTTAAAAGTTAATAAAACTCAGGAAGGGTGACAAGTTTGACCATTTCAGCCAAATAATCCGAGAGTATGGAATAAACAAAGAAGAGCCTGTGAAGTAGACAGTAACTATAAAATACAGGTGCAGCTGGAGATATTTTTGGAGACATTAATGAATGAATAGACGATAGAGAAGAATAATTGTGGTTGACCTTGAAAAATGTGGAATAATTTCATTTTGAGTACCCATTTCCAAAAGATTTATTTCTAATATTGTATTCTGTAGACCTGGGGTTTAAAAAAAACCCTTATCAATTCATTACTTAACTCTGACACTGTAAAATCTACTAAGTAAAACTTCAACGGGCTTCAAAATCAAAATTTAAAGTGATTTTGGAAAAAAAATAATGGCAATTTTAACTTGGAAAAGCGCATGACAAAATTAGGAAATATCTTGGTCATTCATGAATTCTGTGGCTACCTTAATAAAGCCAATTGTGAATTATGGCTCACAATGCCATTTCTGGACTCCTTCTCAAAAATGTTAATAAACTGAAAGTTAAGCAGGATTTTTGACTGCTTCATTAGGTGGTTATTGCAATGTTACGTTGCCCAAGGCTAACAAAATCAGAAGCAAACATTACCTGGACAGTTATGTTCTGTACAGTTCCAAATGCCTCCTACACATGCACTGAAATTAAAAAAGTATTTAAATATGAAATAACATGAGACCTTTTCAGGGATATAATTTCAAAGTTTAAATTGATAAATATTTTAATAGTGGAATATTTAATTCCATTTGACATTGATGGAAGCAGATGGCTACTAGAGATGAGGAAAATTATTCTCATAAATTAAATACAAAAGAACAGGGAAGGGGAAGAGCAGATAGGGGTGGTATAAGCAGACGGCTAAGAGAGAGAAAGCAGAGAGACAAGTAACATCTCAACGAGAATAAAGAGGCATTCAACACAAAACTCGTGCAAGTTTAAGAGAGCCAATTGGAATGGGGGGGTGTGAAAGGGGTGGAAAGAGGAGGAAGGGCAATGAAAAACTGGGAATTAGATCTCCAAGAATTGCATCTTCTGTGAGAAGAAACCCGTGGTATGGGGTGCATTGTCTATGACTAGGTTCTGGATGGGTAGAACACACCATTTAGAAATATTGCAACTATTACTTGATTACCTATAAAAAAACTAAATATTTTCTGCATTTTGTTGTATCTTGGCTCAATTCAAACTGATTCAATTTCCACATCGCACAGCATTTCATGTTATATTTTAGAATTGTATACACGGATCATTCAATATAAGAATATTTAATTCTGAAAACTGGTGACAAAAGAAAACTTCATATATCAAACTCCAGTTATGTGTATTAAGCATATCCTCCACTGCTTAGTTAATCCACATAAGAGGCTTGGGAAATTTAAAGCAATTAATAATTTATAATTACAAAAGCTAAAGAGGCTGATTACTCCTCTAAGGTGGTCAGCAATTGTTGGATACAATTCAAAAACTCCCACAAGTCCACCTCATATCAGTTGGATTCAGAACAATGGTCAAAGTTTACTGAAGGTTATGCCCATCAAAGTGAATTGATATTATGAGCATAAATTGCCCTTGAAATGTGTATGGGATGTATAATCACACACACTGTGAAAGTGCAGTCAGCTACAGAAACTCTGGAACATGTTTGGCGCTGCTGGGCAGAGATGTATTTCTCATTCTATAACTTCATGTTTCATCAAAGTGTATTTGAAGCTTGAAATTTGATTTTGGATACATCATATAATACGTACAATGCATAAAAAAGAGAAATATACATCATGGTCTACTCTAGATTCCAGATAGAGCAAGTTAATAGAATGAATTTAAGGTGAAACCACAATTTTTAAACATTTTTTCAATTGAATAAAAAAAGGCAATTGTAACAGCGCGCTCAATAATGAATAACTTACCAGGTGCTGCAATGTTTCTGAATTACAGAGCCAGGCATGTAAGAAGTACCATGAAATGCACAAGGACACTCTACAGGTTTCAGACATGTCCCATTTTCATAAATCAAACCTGTGTGAACATATTACACTTCACTGAAAAAATATAGTTGCTCTCATTATGGTCTGCAGGTTATTGTGTTAGAAAGCATGCTTACATTTTGATTGCAGGCAGATACAAGAAATAGCCAGCACCTCCTGACAAATGCCAACATTTCTGAATGGAACATGCAACTAAATGGAATAATGTCCTGAACATGTGCACACATGCATTCAAATGTGAAATTTCCAGAACATTCATCTTGAAAAGTTGCTCTTTGGTCTCTGCCAGTGGTTAAGCCTGGTGGAACATCCAAGGTTTCAGTGATTCCAGTGGGAGTTATAGGATGTATATAGATATATTCACATATACATAGGCATATATATATATAAAAACCAAGTCTAAATGCTGAAATTCCTCAGTGAAAGGGTGTGTTCACTACAAGTACTACAGTGACTGTAGTACTACAGCATCTTCTCATGGTCAGTTACTCAGGGGGAATAAATGCTGTCCCGCCAGTGCCATCCACATCCCAAAAACAGAAAGAGTTTGTTTGAAAGCAAAAAAAGAATGGCAAGCATGATGAAGAATTAGGCGAATGTTTTTAATTCAACATTTTTTAAAGGGTATTATTTAAAATTTAATATGTTTAAATATTACAAGTTCATTTTTTCCCATTACAATTTTTGAAACAAAATTGTTTACTTGATTTTTTTTTATGATTCTGAATGAGCAGAGTTTAAAATCTTGACAGATTTGACAGAAAATTTGTCTTGTGGTTTTGCTGGTTGTCAATATTTTGTTTGCTGCATTAAGGACAGAGCGTATTCTGGAATCACCTGAATTGCACATGAGCTGGTTCATGGAAATTTGCTATTTTGGTCCAAAATTACTATGCAGTCGGTTACATTATTAGAACATGTTCATTTGAAAGTTTTGTGCAGGAATAAGTTGCTCTCAAGCATCACATCATAAGTTTAATCAGAGTCCTACATTTACAACATCATATCACTATGGTACATTTTCATTGGGAAAAATCTTTACAACCTGATTTCTGATGAAAATTGTTTTACATTGAAAGACAAGGGTAATTTACTCTAAGCTTCCAACAGATGAAATTTTCATTTTTACAATGTATCTAAGTTTCCAACTGAAAATCATAACTGAAGGCAATTACCCAAATCATTCCATCAATTGAACATTAAGACAGCAAAGACTGATGCATTTCTGGTGCTGCCCAACCAGATTCAATTTTTGAGACACCAGAAGTGGGAGGGTGAGAAAATACAAGCAATGAAATTCAAGCTTAAATGGGTTTACCTTCAGGGCAATAGCATCCATCAAGGCACTGAAAATCAGTGTCAATGCATTCCTCTTGCACACGACATGACACAGGACAGCACTCCACACATTCACGATGCACAAGTTCGTCTTCACAAATTAATGCTGTGAGAAAGCAGTCAACAGCGTGACAGATTAGATTCTCATTCGTAATTAGCTAATTAGATTATCTGATAAAAGAGATTGCTTTACATTATCAAGTTGAGGGAAATTTTGGAAGAATAATACATTGTTCTACGTTTCATACATAGCACTATTATTTCATACATAGCACTATTATTTCAGGTGTAGCATGGACTAAGTGCAGTAAAAGTAGAAACTACTATTCTGCCTAGAATTTGCCATCTCAATCTTGGTGGAACACCCTGACTTAGAGCTATATTAGTCATACTTTCCTCACAGACAAAAATCAAATTTATTGTCATGAACAGTCACAAAATTCATTGTTTTATGGCAGGATCACAGTGCAAACATTCATTGGAACCACTTTACAAAAATAAATAAAAAATGGTGCATAAAAAGACAAAGTAAGGCAGTGTCTTTGGTTAAATGAGCATTCAGAAATCTGATGGCAGTGGGAAAGAAGCTGTCCTTGTGCCACTGAGTGCTCATCTTCAGACTCCTGTGCCTCCACCCGCCCACACCCCCCCCCCCACCGATGGTAGCAGAGTAAAAAGGGCATGGTCTGCGTGGTGGGCTATTCTTGCATTTCTATTCGCACCTACCTTCCTGCCAGGCAAAGCAAGGAAAGGTTTCCTCTTCTTCACATATTCCTCCCTACCAGCCTCTGTACTTAACAGATCACCCAACAGAATGTTTCACATCCACACTCAGATTTCAAAACACTTTCTGATTCAGCTGCAAGAAGTTCAATCCTGCCCTTAAATTTCATCCAGCATCCAGAGATCCAAATACCCCTTCTAGGTGCAGCCACAATTCAGTTGCCTTCATAATGTCTCCTCTACACTGGAAGCCAAAGACAAGTTTCAATCTTGGAAAACAACTCTGTGCTTCCAGTAATTTCACATCCTGTTTCCACTCAGACCTTGCTGTCTTTAGCTTCCTACATTGTTCAAAGTCAATGAAAAGTTTGAGAACAAGAACCTCATTTTCTATTGAGGCATCTCACATCTCAGGATTCAGTCAGTAATTCAACTGTATGTTCCTGATTGTATCGGAACTGGCCTGTTCAGATATATCATAATTTAGCTGCAATATTCTCTCACTCTCCCTGTGTCTCCATGCATATTGGTAATGATTAACACGCATTGAATGATGTCTCCTATTTGCGCCAACAATGTTTCCAACACCTGGAAAGATAGTCTTCACTCTTTCAACCTTCATACTTTTCCTCCTTCTCCCCATCCTTCAGTGCAATTTGAATACTTGCATTCTAATTCTGATGCAAGATCACCTACTGGAAACATTGACTGATTTTGCATCACAAACTCTGCCTGGTTAGTGGAGTAGCAATAGCTCTTTCTGTCATTATTTGAGATAATCTCAGTGCAACGTTACATTTCCAAAAACAAATTTACTAAAAAAAAGTTTCTCTTCTAATTTTGCAATGTTTTTTTTTCTGTAGAAGCTAGAATCTGGGGCAAACACAAACTACTGGAGGAACTCAGTGGGTCAGACATCATCTGTGGAGGAAAAATGATGGTAGATATTTTGGTTTAAGACTCTTCATCAGAATCTATCACAGCTGAATCCGAATCACTGCTTGCATAAGTAGCACCATGGACTCTAAGAATAGTCCCCATCTCCCAAGTTATCAACTTCCAGGCTACAATTTTTGCTTATATGTGCTCAGTATTGTTACACAAAGGCATCATCCATAGTGTCATTTTTTATGTTTATGCAAATTGTGCAATAATGAAACTGATATATAGCTCGGTTTGCATTGTTTCGTACCACACTGGTTGAAAAACTGTCTCCATTCGTTTAGTGGTCTATTAGCTTGTGCACAAGCCCTTGCATATTCAGTCATAGCTCCACACAGTGTTACATCATCACCAAGCCCAAACCTGATGGAATAAAGGAAAGCAACAATATGGAATAATAATCAAACAGCCAGATCCATCTTCTTGATTTAGTCAAATAGCTACTTTGTTTCCTGATATTTGGCAATCTAACAATAAATCAAGACTTTAGTTTTTGTCCATTATTATTTATACTTTTATAATCATAAAGATTATAAATTGTAGTTCACTTCTAAATAAAAGACACATTAAGACTGGAAATGTTCATGCATGAAATCATTGTTTGCATCAAATTCATAATCACGTGCCTTGGAGATACAAACTGCACAGTACACACAAAGTTAAACATGGAGTGTGTATTTACAGTGCAACCTTCTTCCATGCTTGTATTTAAAGGATTTTCCCCGCACTCCATGGAAGAACTACTTTCAAGGAATGGGGAGTGGCCGGTGGACAACTCAGGTTCAGGAAAAAAAAACAGCAATTTACCCAATGGAAGAATGGCCCACCTTTCAGTATCAAGCTTCCCAGCAGTGGTCAAGGTACTTTGGAGCTATTTAAATGACAAACTAAGTAGGACTTCACCCTCCAGTGAAGACCTGCATGCATAGTCGTTGCCTGTATCATTTCAGAGCATAAAGTCAGAAGAGCAGCATCAAGCACGAGTTAACACAGCAATCGTCACATCTCAAAACTACGTAGGAACGGTCACGTCCGAATGCCTCTCAAGTTGATTTTGCTAAACTTCAAGAAATGCATAACTGCGTTAAAGCAAGCCTCAACATCAATTCAACAGTTCTGCACATTGTTCCGCCTTGAGTAAATTAGTATTTTAAAGCTACTCACATGCAAAGGTCATTTATACAACTGGCCATAAATAGATCAGGTTGAACATGATAATGGCAGAGTGTAAATGGATATCTAAGGAGCACAGCACATAGCTTTCTTATCTTCTGTAAAATACATAACAATATTAGGACCGTTATAATAATTAAACCATAATTTATTTACACCATATTTCTTGATGGAAATCCCACTAATTATTTCTTTACAATCATTATAAAATAAACCTTAACTAGGCAGATTAATTTCACAGAAACATGATGTAAATTAGGAGCTACATAACAATCTGTTTCAAAATATCATGGCAGTACAATTTGGCCTCAAACGAAGGAGGCAGTACAAAGCAGGGAAATAAGGAATCTATGATGCAGTTCAATAAAATCGAATCACAAAAGAAAAATAAGACAGAACAGGTCTCAGCCATTCATATTTTTGCCAGTCTAAAAAGAAACTATCAACCTAATGCATTTTTTTTTTTGCCAAGTCCATAGGTCTTGCAGGTGGCAGCTCTTCAAGGACATGTCCATCTTCTTTTTAAATGTGATGAGGGCTTCTGCCTCCATCACCCCTTCGGACAATAAATTCCAAAGCATTACCATCCTCCAGGAGAAAAAAAGGTTATAATTTCCCCTACGATACTTTCCACAAAATTAACAAAATCACTTTATTAGCAGTGAAGAGCTCTGGAACATCTTTATATTTATACAATGCTTTTTACAATCTGAATCAATATCTCTGAGGCAGGTAAATAGCTTGACTGGTAGTATCAATCAGATGCCAGAAAGTAGGGATGTACAGGGTTGGCTGTGGGGAATGGTTCTCACACTGCTCTTGCAGGAAATAATTGCTCAAGAACCTCTATTGCAGTGGTTCCCAACCTTTTTTATGCCTCGCACCCCTAAAAAAATTTAATAAGTTTTTGCACCCCTTAAAGTAATAATTTATTTAAGAATAAAGGTGAAGGTGACCAAAACAAATTTATATGATCAATTTTTAATAATATATAAACAAAAATGAAACATATGGAAAAGAAAAAAATTACAACAAATTAAAAGTTGCATAAACCCTACAAAAAAATTAAATTTTCATCCATGCATGAAATTCCTTTAAAAAAAATTAAAGAACTAATGTTCAAATGTTCATAAGCCAATTTAAATTTAATGACTCTTTTGTTCCTGTTTATTGCTTAAGAGTTTTTCAAAACATGGCACTTTGTTGCTGATAGCAAACCACACGTCTGCCTGTGCACCCAAGCGATTTCTAGATTTTGTCTTGATTGACAAAAGGGCACTAAATCCAGACTCGCAGAAGTACGTCGTCGCGAATGGGATGAGCACAGTTAGTGCTTTTTCACAAAGTCTTGGAAACATGTCCATTGCCAAAAACCAATATTGTTCCAAAGTTTTGCTTTCAAACTGCACTTCAAGAACACGATTTGTGCGCAGTTCAATAAGATCTTCCTTCAACTCCTCATCATCCAATATATTATCCAAATTGAAGGAGTATGGATTTAAAAAAAATTGAAATGTTATCTCACACCCCCTGGAATGCTATCTCACACCCCCTGGTTGGGAAACCCTGCTCCATTGGATTCCAAGTATTTGTACCCTGAAAAACTCATCTCAGGTTTGGCCTGTAGACCAGGAGGAGTCTAATTGTAGAACAAGAAGGTCACTGATGGAAGGATCACAAGTCAAGCAATATTTTAAGTCATAGTAATCTGGAAAAAAAAATAGATTTTAAATGCTGCCCCATCAACTTTAATGAATCTTTGCCTCCATCAGAAGGAAAATCTTGTACAATTTGAAATCTGATCAGGCCAACTGTAACAAGGACAGATACAAAAACATTTTAAGTAAAAATCTAATTTTCTCCTGTGGGCAGAAAGGCATTATTTTTACTTCCTGACATGGAGCTGCAGTTTAGTTTCAGCCATTCCTTAACAGATCCAGTGGGAATTATTGGAATGGTCATAAAATAACTCATATTTAAACAAATACATTCATACAAAAACTAAAATTGCAGAACTATTTTTTTATTAATCCATGGTTTTAATGAACAAAATTAATTCAGCATTTTGCACATTGTGTCATTACAGCAAGCAAGAATTTCAATACATCTGTGCATTGTTCTTAGGTGTACAACAATAAACTCTTGAAAACCTCATCAGAAATCTGGAAAGTTTAAACAGCTGCAAATGAAATTCTTGATTAATAATAGGCCAGTCGATCAGTCCTTAAAAGCACAATTCAAGGCAGCAATTTCGAGCATTAATTTGTTGAGGGTTTATCATGCATGCTAATAGAAAAAAATAACTCCTTTATTAAAGTGTAAATATGGCTTCTCCTGGTCACTATATTTGTCCTCCCCTTTCCTGCTGTCAGACCTCTGACTGCTCCAACCACCCCAGGCCACCCACCCAACCAATATACCCAGAAATTCTTTTTCAATAAGTTTTATAACTTTTTTGTAATTGTAATTCCTAAGTATTGAAAATATTCTTTCACTATTTTAAACAGAAAGTTGGAATAACCTGCAAAAGCACCATTTGAGGGTTGAAGTTCACTCATGTAAATTTAATTTATAACCCGGGAACTGACAGAATCAAACAAAATTAATATGTTTGGTAATATATTTGAAATAAAAGCAGTAAATCATCCATATAAAGTGATACTTTGTGTTCAATTCCTCCTCTAATTATGCCATTAAATTTCCCTGTTGAGATTAAACATATCAGATTGCTGTAAATTAGAGGGAACCGATGCTTTAGGGCATGATTACAATAAATTAATCCATTTAATAAAATCTGGACTAAAATTAAATTTACCAGTGCAGCAAATAGATACTCCCATTCCATCTAATCAAACACCTACTCAGCATCTAATGAAAGAGCACATTCTATTGATGGAGTGGAAGGTAGATATAGAATGTTCAATATTAATGTATATTATAATAAGAATAATGATTTTTAATAAAGCCAGTTTGGTCTGTCTAATAAATGGTTAAAAAATTCTAATCTATGTGCTAAAACCTTTTATAGAATCTTCATATCAACATTAACTAACAATTAGGTCTATAATAAGTACATTCTCTTGGTTCTTCCCTTTTTTTAAGAATCAGAGAGATACAAGCCTTGCTAAATGATAAAGGTAGCTTCTCTTCTTTAAATGAGTCAACCAATATTAGACTTAGTGGGGTACAAGCTGTTTGGAGAAGGATTTATAAAATTCTGCAGGAAATCCATCTGGTCCTGGAGATTTACCTGACTGGAATGAGGAAATAGCCACAGCTATAACCTCCTGAAAAATAGGTTTCTCTAAACTGGCACATTTCTCTTGAGAAAGTACAACTAAATTCAACCAATCTAGAAATTCTGACATTGAAACATAATCATTCTTAAATTCAGAAATATAAAAATTAGAGTACAATTCTCTAAAGGTCTAGTTTATTTTGAAATAATCTGTTGTCAAATTACAATTGCTCATGCAAATCTTATTTGTTTATTAGAAAAAATTCTTTTTAATTGTCCAGCTAATAACTTACTAGATTTTTCCCCATGGCTATAAAAAAAAAAATACTTCTATTTCTTAACAACTGCTGTTCAATTGGACAAGTAGAAAGAAGATCAAATTTAGTTTTAAGTTCTACTCTTCTCTAATAAGGAAAAGTTAAATTTAATTAATCAGATTAAGCGAACTGATTTACAATTTGCTCAAAACAAAACCAGTAATACCCAAATGGATATTCAACCTTTCTTCCTCTCTGCTACAAGAGGGGAAAAGAGAAAATGTGAGAAGGAGAATCCATGCATATATAGCATGTTCCTGCATTAAGAATGATGGAAAAACCAAACTGGAACATTATTCTACCTGTTGCAGGCAATTTAACTGGCTCCTCACAGTTACCCCAGGTTTTTTTTTCTCCTTTCTCCCTTTCAATATCCTGTCCAAACATACTGGTGATTGACCAAGCTGTTTGGAAATGGCCCAGATGGTTATTTTTGGTGGCAAAAAAAATAATAAAATCAGATAGAAGGAAAAAAGTCAAAATTACAGTTTTTTTTTAAAATGAAGCAGTATCTAATAGTTATAGGACTAGGAGTTTTGTATGTTTTGTATAGTTAAAGAGGGATTTCATAAATATTTGAGTGGCACATTATTATATAATTTCTTCTCACTACTATGCCCTGGCACAAGGTACAGAAACCTCATGTCCAGCACCTTTAGATTGAAGAACAGTTTTTCCCCCTAAACAGCTATCAGGCTCTTGAATGTTCCTGTGCCACGCTACACCTCCCATAAACTAACAACAAGACATATGCAGTACTGAAAAGTCACTGAATATTTAGACTTTTATATAATCTGAATATTTAGAATTTTATATAATCTCTTTTTCAGTCTTGGTATATTGTGGTAAATTCATGTATAATATTGTAGTCAGTGCATCTTACATGGCTACATTGTGTTTCTGTATATTGTACATGCATAGATTTCAGATTTATTGTTAGAGTACATACATGACATCTCATAAAACCCTGAGATTTTTTTTTCCTACAGGTGAGGCAGAATTACCACTTATTGGTAGTGCAAAAAAATATACTCCACACAATGTACACATGTAAACAAATAAAGAAATGAAAAGCGAAAAAAAAGTGGAAAAGTATGAGTCCTTAAATGAGTCCCTGACTGAGTTTATTGTTGAGAAGTCTGATGGTGGAGGGGGAGCAGCTGTTCCTAAACCTAATGTTGCCTCTCATCACCAAATATTAGAAGGTAAATAATACTCAATTGGCCAATTCCTAAAATTGGTTTTCAATTTTCTTTAAACTTTATGAAAAGCAATGAAATATTTTTTTCTTTTATAACAATTTTTTTTTTAAATTGTTCAACTATGCTAAAATGAAACTAACCTCATTTACACTCTGGTTTTGTCCAGAACAAGGGTAGTTATTCGGAGGAAACTGACAAGGTTTCTTATTTGGGATATCTTCTGTCCAGCTATTAGCAAAAACAGCTATTTCCTCTGTTAAAAAACCTGAGAAAAAAATAAACAACAATTAAATTGGACATGAAAGAAGCAAATCCTTGAAATTTGAGTTTTCATAGAAAAAAAATATGCAAAACACAATGTATGCCTCCTCACTGAAAATAGTCTGACTCCACTATCCCAGGGTGAAGGTGTAAATGCATTGGACCATGAGATTAAATGCTGAAAGTCCACATCTGCATCTTGTTTAAAACATTTTGTTATATTCAAAGGCTAGGCTGGATACCAAATATGGAGGCACTGAAATATTTGTGGATCTGTGTAGTGTCCTGGATAAGAATGGAATCAACTTTGATAAAAAAAGTAAGGGTAAACAAAAGTACACAAGTTGAGGAACTCAAGAAAAATTGTGGGTGGTATCATCTATGTAAGACAATGGAAAATGCAACCAGGAAGCAACATGAAATGCCATGGAACAGATTTTGACCAAGAACATATCTTCACATGAGATTGGTCAATTGGTTCATTGGCCAAAGGAATTGGTCCAAAATAAATGATGATGAGAACATACCAAAAACATGGCACATTCAGACACTCTCATTGGAAAACCAGAATGGAAAGCAGCACAGATAGAAATCAGGGGTATGGCAAATTGGCAAACTGTTCTATTTTTATCAAAAAATCTTTCTATTCATTTAGTCATTACTTAAATATTAGCACTTGAGTTTTCCCATAAATATTTTAATTACAGAAGTATGCAGAGAACAAAACAAGGCTTGTTTATTTTGAGAAACAGGATGTCAAGAATCTCAACCTTTGATTAAAATTAAATTTCGTACAGGTAAATCCAATTATTGTATTTGTCTAAAGTAATGTTTCAAATTACTTACCATAGCTGGTATACATATCGTCATACACATTTCCGTTGAAATTGCCACATAATCCACATACTTTCCCAACATACTCTATGCTCATCTTAATGTAGACTCCAGAACTTCCATCCCAAGCCAAAGAAAATCCATGGTGATGCCTGACCAGAATATATCCAGCTATTTTTTCAAATTTCAGATTTCCAATATTGTAAGGTATGTGAACACTAGGAAACAGATGGGGGAAATGTAAATATGCATCATTTTAAAGGGTTAGAGTGAATAACAATGGATTGTTTTAATGACAGGATCACCATTACTGAACAAGGCAGATACACAATTCATAAAGGGTGGCATTCATAGACATCAATGCCAATCTTAGCAATAGTTAGATAATGATCTTTTCATCAAGTAGAAAGGTTAAGTAAGAGGCAAAGAAGTTTCTGTAGAATGGAGGGAAACAGATCTTAATCCAAATGAATTTTCTGATGCTTCTTTAAATGCACTATTGGCTAATAATTTATGGATGTGGGGTTTTAACATTTGACATGAGAAAGAACTGAAGAATACATTTTCTGTATTCCTGGATAAATCATTAAAAAGCCATGGAAGTAATGATCAAGTTTTTTAAAAAAAGAGCCAAAGCTGATTTCAACAATATATTAAAAGCACCAACTAATAACTCCTGGTTCAAGATCAGAGCTGAACACTCAGGAACTGGGAACAACAGAAGAGTCTTTTCTTAATATTTTATATCACCAGCCTCATGAATGAATTGATTCTATGGTGAAAGCACTGTTTCTGAACATTTACTGCACTTCCCTTTAAGATGATATATTTATGTTTGCATGATAGGTTAAAACTCTTGTTGCCCTAACTGTGACAAATTTTAACTCTGATAATTTTCTGTTAAAGTTATTGAAGGCACATTTCTCTCATTTCAGCTTATTCCTTCACGATTCAATCACAATATTTTAACAATAAAACTTTCACAGGAAGCACTGAATTTTGACATGGACTGTAATTTATGCAGAAAGAACAAGTAATATGGACCTTTGGAGAACGAAAACTTGGCTGAATGGTGCACCAACAACAACCTCGCAGTCATGGACTTCAGGAAGGGAAAACCAGAGGTATACAAACCAGTGATCATTGGGGGGAATCAGCGGTTGAGAGGGAGAGCAAATTTAAGTTCTTGGGAGTCAGGATCTTGAAGAATCTTTTCTGGACCCAACACACTAATGGCATCATGAAGAAAGCACATCAGCACCTCTGCTTCCTCAGGAGTTTGCAAAGGTTTGGTAAGACATTGGAAACCCTGTCAAATTTCAACAGATGAGTTGTAGAAAAAGTGTACTGACCAGCTGTATCACAGTCTAGTATGAGGACGCCAATACCACTGAGGGGATAGAACTGTATAAGTAAGTGGACACAGCCCAGGAGATCACAGGCAAACCCCTCCCCACCATTAAGAACATCTACAGGGAATTTTGCTGTCAGAGAGCAGCAGCGATCATCGTGGATCCACACCACCCAGCACACGCTCTGCTCTTGCTGCTACAATCAGGAAAGAGGTATATATACCACAAGACTCACACCACCAGGTACAGGAACTGCTACTGCCCCTCCACCATCAGACTCCTCAATAACAAATTCAGAGACTAATTTAAGGACTCTTACTTTTGGACTTTATTGATTTTTTTCTCTCTCCGAATTGTAGTTTGTTTACATGCAATCATGTCTTCTTGAATAGTTTTTTTTTGCGCTAGCAGTAAGTGGCAATTCTGCCTCTCCTGCAGGAAAAAAGAATCTCAGGATTGTTTGTCATGTATGCACTCTGACAATAAATACTAACTTTTGATCTTTTCAAGGTTCTTGTCTGGTCTGAGCAGATGAAATTATGCCTCTTTGGGAAGACTCTTAGCATTTTGCTGATTTCCGTTTAAGCTCTATCAAGGACGTGTGTGCAAGATTATCAGAGCACTAAAATCTTATTGGACCAATTTTATTAAATTCAACATCATAAAAATTCTAACCAGTCAGATTAATTTTACAAACCCAATGGAAAAAGAATCATGAAGCAAAACCCTTCTTGCTAATGATGCTGGAATCTTACAGATTAAACAAAGTAATTAGCTCATCAAAACTACTGTTTATAAAAATAAACAAAACCCCACAAAAGCTGATGAGACAGCAGTGATTTATGCACCACCTCTGTGGCCATCAACTGCTGTACTGCTTGCAATGATGGAAGCTCAACATATTCCCAAAGCTCTCCTGCACCAAAGTGTAACCAGATAGTGAACAAGTGGTTGCAGAGGACATTTTAATTTAATAACGTAACATGGAACAATTGATAAAGTAGCTTTAAACTCTAGTGAGCATCCACTAACATTCAGGGCAGATGCCTGTGATACCCTGGGCTGTGTCCACTAACTTATGCAGATCTATCCCCTCAGGAGGTATTGACATCCTCAAACCAGACTGTGATTGCAGATGTCTAAGTGCAAGTTTAAAAATTCTGAGAGTTGGAAGATCTCTCCAGTTTCTTTGCAGATCTTGTAATGCTCCATGTAATATTTTGTGAGATGGACAGCTTGGATGTTGCTAATCCAAGGTGTTGAACCATGGACACCCTGACCTTGGCACTCTTTGTTAAGCTGAGGAATTGGTTCATTTCTCCCAAAACCTATGAACAAGGGAAATGGGAATCACACACTCATTTACTTTGCACCACACGGCTATATACTATGGCAGAATGCCCATAAAATGTCTAATCCTCAATTCAGGAGGATACACTCAATGTAGCAAGAGCAACCAGTTGTGCCATCATTAAGATCTAACATGTTTGCACTGCTGTTCTCTTGACTTATTGCCTCTTTCCATTCACTATTCTTTTGGACATAATTAAACATGCAGGAGGTGTATTTTTTCCATGAAGTGGTTTGGGTAAGATCATGTTTTTATTGGTAAAAATCTAACCCCAGTTCTATTTGTATCACTGAGATTCCCCTAATCCTTATAGAGAAGTGATGTTTAAAAAAATCTATTCCAATTCAATGGTTCTCACAGAGTATGTCAAGAAGTAGCAATTATGAAAAAAATAATTTGACAGAATTCAACCTCCACAATAGGATTTTTATGGCACATTGAGAAGCTGAAATAAATCAGTAAAAGAAGTAACCTTTTCCCATGATGGACGACTTCATGGTTTTGGAGAATTATTTCCCCTTCATATGCAAAGAATAAGCTGATCGATCGTTGGCAAGAATAAGGAGAGGAATTGCATGCTGGGTCATTGTGTATCTGCAGAACAAGAAATATAATGAGAACAGATTAAACCAAAATTATTTTAAAAATTTAAGGTCTTTAGCAGTGAACCAGGGAAGTAAATAAATCTAGTCACAATCCACTACCTCTGGAAACCTAAGAATAACTCCAACCCAGGGAAAAGAGATATTTTCCCCCTTTTATAGTCAAAGGATTAAATATCTCAAATAACTTATATTGGTCTCAGCCTAGTGACTCCATTATGAATATCATTCTAGAACACAAAACTAGCTTCTATTGAGACTCTAAGTCTTAATTGTGAAAAGGACAAACCACAAAAGTGCATTAAATACACGTCATGCTGGTGGACCATTTTCTTTAGCAACAAGGATCATTTGTGATTTGTGAGGCAGTCAACAGTAGATGAATGCAAGATTTCATTGAGCCTGACCTATATGTAATAGCAGGTTTTGACATTCAATACTGAAGTAGAAAAGTGTTTATTTCTTTTCATCCATTACATGTTTGATACTGAACAAGTCCAAAGCCCAGGGGTGTGGCAAAACCTCCAAAGCCCAGGGGTGTGGCAAAACCTCCAAAGTCCAGGGGTGTGGCAAAACCTCCAAAGCCCAGGGGTGTGGCAAAACCTCCAAAGCCCAGGGGTGTGGCAAAACCTCCAAAGCCCAGGGGTGTGGCAAAACCTCCAAAGCCCAGGGGTGTGGCAAAACCTCCAAAGCCCAGGGGTGTGGCAAAACCTCCAAAGCCCAGGGGTGTGGCAAAACCTCCAAAGCCCAGGGGTGTGGCAAAACCTCCAAAGCCCAGGGGTGTGGCAAAACCTCCAAAGCCCAGGGGTGTGGCAAAACCTCCAAAGCCCAGGGGTGTGGCAAAACCTCAGGGGTACGAACATTAAGGTTCTCATCATTTTATTGACCTTTTGGATCAAATTCAAAATATAATTTTAAGAGATATGAGATCCAGTTTTAGGGAATTTTTCTAGTACTTTTTGCAATTTCCTTTCATTTTTCAGGAGAGAAAAATTTTATCTTCCTTTGTCATTAAAACACTAGGCCTTGTGTTCATTTTGTTTAAAAGTCTAAAGCTCTGTTAAGCATCAATTACCACTTATGTGTATATGTTCCTTTTCATAATCTGGTCACCATCAAAGCTTTAGAGGAAGTTTTATTTCATGTTCTATTAAGTGCAAAATGAAAATTACAAATGAAAAAAATCCATCTAAAATCAAATGACAATTTTTGGGTAGTTAATTTGCAACAAAAATTGCATATTCAAGTGGAAAATTTGTTTCATATTTTTTTCCACAATGATGACAGCAACTTTCATTTGATCAAGAATTAGTCCACTGATATCTCATATGTAGAGACAGTTGTAATTCAGCGATTTATTCTTGAGTTATTTCACATTTACAAAAATTCAGCAACAAACATGTCTCTGCACTGGAATTGCATTGTTGTTCCATCAGCTCCTAACTTTTACTGCCTTTAAAAAAAGATTGATTACTTAACAAAAAGATTTTTTTTTAAAAACACATCTTTTGCTATTGGGTCTCACACTTACTGCAGAACAAAATACAAATTTAAGGCAAGATGAAATACAAGGTCCCAAAACAGTGTGTCATATCTCAAACATAATAATAGCTGAATACACGTATAATCAACAGACTATACAGACAACAGAGTCTTTGAACAGAAGTAGGTGAGACAGAACTCATATGTCGGAGAATGTCAGTGAATTTAAATTAAAACCCACCAGGTGTAAAGGCAATTCATGAAAATAAAATTTAACTTTGCAAACTTAATGCCATCCAATTTGTTAACTTTTGGCCAGGCAGAGGGCACTGGGTAGCAACCTGCTGATGAAGAAGCAATTTAGGAGAACATGACGTAGCCAATGAACTAATTACCTGAATCAAAACACTTCGCTGACTTTGTTCACATTCCCTCACCAGTGTATATGTGCATTTTCCGGGATAATAATAGTAAAGCCCATCAAATGTTTCATAGTTGTACTGACCCCAAGTTCGACAGACCAAATCTCGATTATTGTTTCCACTGAGAACTAAATAAAAACAAATGAAAATTCCAAGCATATTTCAAATCACTTGGTATTTTACAATACCAGACAAATTAAACTGTAATTAATGCTAACATCATGCTTTCCATGCCATTAATCTCCAAATTATATTGTATTAAATTGCCTCCACATCATTCATTGGTAATTTCTTTTTATTTATATACCATAAAAAATTTGGAAATATTTTATGCAAAATTGGGATAGGAGCAGAAAACTGCCAACAAGCCCTGTACTTCCTCAAAGGTTTTTTTTTAATTGAAAAATACTGTGTAATACTGCCTTGGTGTTCCTGATAAAGACTGGCCATTTATTCCAT